>NC_091472.1:179120932-179450932 GCF_036971445.1 Narcine bancroftii
GGTTAGTCAAGCCACATGCTTGCATTTAAATGAGGGGAAATTACCACAGACTTTTCACAGAGCAAATAGGAAAGATTGATGGGGTTATCCAAAAAAGTTTGCTCTGTATTTTAACAGGAAGAGATTGGAAAATATTAGGACATTTTGTGGTAAACCACATTCTGTATATATTTATCTGTTTGGACACACCATTGGCCAACTGTACCTGTGGCCCCTCCCACAAGCTCCTGAATAAAGGTGACTGTTCCACAGCCCCATCCCCAGTGCAGGACAGTAGAGAAGCCAGAGAAGCTGGAAATCGACCCTCAATCACCTGAGGCATGATTAACTTTGAACTCTGGCTATAGTTTCAAGGCATTCCTGCACAGACACCGACAAATTACAGCCCCCTGGTGTACTCAATAATCAGGGAAGCCATGTCGTATCAGGAAGCCATGGACATTCCAAAGGGCCAGTACCTGCGAAAGATTAACAAAGTCTACGCCAAGCACCTCATGGTGACACGAAAGCAGCGACCTGGAGAGTCGAATGCTGAGTACCTCCGGGCCCTGCAAACCTTCGGAAGGGCTTGTGAATGCAAGGCCATGATGGCTGCTGAGTGCACGGAGGATCTGATCACAGATACCTATGCTGCAGGGATCAGGTTGAGTTACATCCGCCAAAGATTATGGGAACAAGGGGAGCTGCAGGGAGCAGTCGAGCTGGCAGGTACGCTAGAGGTGGTCTTCCAAAACATGGAGGCCTACTCAACCGACAATGCGGCCTTCTTGTGGTCGACCTTCTTGTAGTTTTCCATTTTGGGACACGCTGCCCCCTCTCCCTGCTAATGATCTGACCACAGTGGCAGTACTCTGAGAACACCTTCTACCACCATTGCCAGGTTCCATCAGTGACCTGACCATGGCGACTGTACTTCAGGAACACCCAAAGTGCTACTTCAGTAAACTGGGCAAGCAACTGAGGAAATGTTGCCCAGCGAAAGACACGGTCTGCTCTAGTTATGGGAAGAAAGGGCACTATGCTAATGCATGTAGATCCAAACCCCTTCCCAGCAGCACCACATGTGAACCATGGGGGCCACCTTCTAGGATGCCGCCATTGCCGAGAACTAGCAGCACATGCGAGTAATGGGAGCTGCCATTTTGGGGACTCAGCAGCACCCTGTGGGGGCTGCCAACTTGGATATCACCTTCTTCTGAATCAGCACGCGATCTCACCACTGCAGTGATAAGCAACAGTCTGACACTGGCCTCCCACACACTGGACCAGGACAGCTCACCAGGTCAATGATGGATATTTGGGTAAATCTGTGACAGGGACCACGCTACCAGGATGGCTGATGTTCCCAGGGCCGATCCAACTCCAGAAACGTGAGAAGCCATAAGTTCAACCTAATCAAAATGATCCACCTCCTCCACGCCAACCTCCCAATATGATACTGTCTTCCTTTAGGATTTGGCACCCTCAGGGGCCTTGGAGACCTTCACTGATCACCCCTCATCCCTACTCACACATGATACACCAGGGCCAATGCACATTACTTCACCTCCAGCATGCTGGACTCGTCACCACATACCCACCAGCCCAGTAATGATGATTGCACATAGGCACCTCAGCCTGCCCAGGACCACACCACTGTGCTGCATTCACACCCGGTATTATGACAGTCACAGCAAAAATCCAGACCACCTGAAAGACTTAATTTGTAACTGTATCATCACCACTTCACCCCACCCAACTCTTTTTCTAAAAAGGGTTGAATGTGATAAACCACTTTATATATAAAGATAAATATATATATATATATCTGTTTGGGCACATCCACTGGCCGACTGTACCTGTGTCTCCTCCGTCAGGCTCCTGAATAAATGTGACTGTTCCACAGCCCCCTCTTCAGTGCAGGACATTCGAGCAGCATGGATGTATCTTTGTTCTATAGCAAATAAATGGTTATTGTTTTGCTCTGATTTGCAGAATCTGGCAGGAAGCCCAGAAGTACGTGTTCTTAAAAACACCGGATATGCCAGTTTGTGTGAAGTACCACAGATCCAAGAGAAATCCTCTTAAAGGGATCAAGCAAGATACAAATTTGCTTACATTTCCTAGAAACCAAGAGAAGACAGGCTGCAGTGTGAAGACTCCCAAGATGGAGAAGAAGTCGTCTCTTCGGGCTAAAGACCTCGAGCAAACAGCTCCTCTCAAATAACTGTTTGGTTGTGAGTTGAGCCAGCAAGGGAAACCGACAATGCTTGGCAGGAGATTGGAGCCAGTCACCATAGAAGAAGCGGCCTCAACTACCAAGCAAGAAGAAGATTCCGATAAGGCACTGCAGGCCTCATTAGCTGGCTTAAAGGTTAGTGGAACTGAAACAGATGAATGTGCGTTGCAAAGCCCCATTGGTGCTGTACCGAGCAAAATGCTAAAGATAGAGACTCAATCCGTGTATCTGAAAGTTCAGATGTGAATCCTGATGATAGTATTTCCAAGGTTATGAGTTTAGGACGGTCTTCAAAGGCACCTAGAGCAAGAACAGCTTTCCATGCTTCAAGCATGTTAGCTATGCATGCTAAGGTGCAAGCAGACTTGGCTACTGTCTGTACACAATGTGAGTAGTTGTAGAAATGACATCCTCTCAAAGATTTGGAAGCTGAAATGAAGAATCAGCAACTAAGGCAAGAAGCTAAAATGAAGATTCAGTATAGAAGAACAAAAAAGATTATTAAAGAGAGAAAATAATTAACCAAATCTTGAGAAACAATATGCTATGAAGATGGCCAAAGTAAAAGCATTAGCTTAGGCTTCTGCAAGATCTATCAGTCAAAGTGAAATGCCAAAAGGGCTTGAACCTAACATTCCAGCAGATCAATGGGTGCCATGAAAAATGAGTATACTTGAGCAAGGAGTCGCGGGTGGTGCTGCTAGTACCCAAATGTCAATGACCAACCCTATGGAAAGGGCTAGCAACATTCAATCTCTTCCGAGTGCACAATTTATGAAGCTTCCCGGAAGGAGATTATTTCAAAAAGGTTCAACCATGTGACTCAACCATTGATGTCTCTTCGTGATGCTTAAGAACCAGCAACAAGTCAAGGATCCCCAGCAACGCCATCACTTACAACTCAAGGTCCTACACCTATGTCACCAGTTCAAGTTCAGCCAGCTCCATTCACCACAAGACAATATAACTCATAGCAAACCAAAACAAAATTTCTGCTATGTTAGCGCAGCAACAAGGTTCATATGGTTTGCCAAAGAAGGGAATTCCAGTTTTTAATGGAGATCCATTCCAATATCTGACATTCATGAACTCCTTTGAACATCACATTGAAAGTAATTCTAAAAACGCTAAAGATCGACTGAATGACTTGGAACAGTAATCTGGAGGACAGGTGAAGGAGTTAGTCAAAAGTTGCCAATATATGAATCCAGAACAATGTTTTAAAA
The DNA here is from genome assembly GCF_036971445.1 of Narcine bancroftii. NCBI lineage: Eukaryota > Metazoa > Chordata > Chondrichthyes > Torpediniformes > Narcinidae > Narcine > Narcine bancroftii. Next base: position 179,124,377 of record NC_091472.1, read on the forward strand.
GGGCAAAAGAATTATTGTATTATCATTATGGCAATGAACATAGAATCGCAAGGGCCCACATAGACAAGATTCTTTCTTGGCTGGCAATAAAATCAGAGGCTTTCAAGCACATGCACTCTTTCTGAGAGGATGTTGTGTCACAATGGGAAGGAGTGTACATTTCCAAGAACTGAATCTGCTTGCTTATTCATCAATTATTGTCAATAAATTACCTTATAAAAGGAGGGAATTATTGAGAACCTAAGTTGTAGAGCTTAAGATGCTTCCTGGAAGGGATGCCACTTTTGAGGATGTTGTACAATTCTTGGAATGGCATGTATATCTTAACACTGTTCCAGTATTTCGAAACATTAAGAATACTTCAATAATTCATAAAGATGTAAAGAAGTCTAAATCATCATCTCAACAGAAACCGAAGGGAAATACCTTTGTTACTGCTGTGTCAGATACAAACACAAGAAATAACAAAGAAACAAAGGAAAAAGAAGATCAGACTGTTCATGAAAGCTGTTAGTATTGCAAAGAAAGCCGTTTGCATGCTTAATACACCGGGCCTAGTTGATCACAACCCCTCAGAACTGATGCAGGAACTAGTGGCCCTTGCAGACAGACACACACACACAAAGTGCTTTCTGTTTGAGACCCTGTTCCTTTCCATGTTGTTGGTCAATGGTGCCGCCGCCATCTCCAACGTGGACTTTGCCGAACTGCAGCTCGTGGCAGGAGAAGCAGACTGGGTCTTTTGCACTCCATCCACGTGCAGCCCATTTCCACAGTGGGAGCAACAGTACAAACTTCAGCCACCTCATGCACCCCCATGGCAACCCAGCCACAATGTGGTGACCGCAGCGACAAAACAGCAGGGTACTGCTGCTTCCACCATCAGTGGGGCCACAGTGCCTGGAGGTACGTACCATCCTGCACATTTTCAGGCAGCAAACCCAGTCCAATGCAGGGAAATGAGCAAGCCGGCTGCCATTAGTGGCCTCGGCTGTTGGCACCAGAAAAGGTCTGCTTTACCTTTGCAGCCAGAAGGCTCACCAGGAATTCCTGATAGACACTGGCGCAGAAATCAGGCTAGTTCCGCCCATATTCTTTGAGCAGAAAAACAATACCCGATGCTTACCCCTATGGGGTGCCAATGGTTTAACTATCCTCACCTATGGGACCATGTGGTGTGACCATTCACACCAGGAATGCCATTTTCAGATGGAACTGCATTGTTGCCACAGTAGGCCAGGCTCTTATAGGAGCAGATTTCCTCCAGGTGAACAAACTCCTGGTTGACCTCAACAGATACCGGCTGGTTCATGCCTCAACCTTCCAGGTTTTCCCCTCATACTGTACCATCACACTTGCTGGGGTTTGGGAGTCCATGCTCTCGAACAAAGTAAATACACTGCACTGCTCACAAACTTCCCCGCTCTACTGACCCCCAACTTCCACAATGTGGAACCAGCATATGACGTGCCACACCACATTAAGACCACCGGACCATCTGTGTATGCGTGGGCACAGCAACTTCCCCAACATAAGCTCCTTCAAGCCAAGGCCAAGTTTGCCACGATGGAGAAATTGGGGATCATCTGTCGTTCCAATATCCTGTGGGCTTCATCACTACACATGGTCCCAAAGAACTCTGGAGGCTGGCACCCCTGTGGAGACTACCTCAGGCTCAATGATGCAACAGTACTGGACAGATACCCCATCCCACACATACAGAACTTTGCCGCACAACTCCAAGGTGCCCAGATTTTTTCCAAAGTCGACCTGGTGAAGGTCTACCACCAGATCCCATAGCACCAGGACAATGTCCAGAAGACTGCCATTCAGGCTAAAAAACACGGCCCAAACATTCCAGCGTTGTGGCAAGAGACCTGGAGGGGATTTTCGTGTACCTGGACAACATCCTCATTGCCAGTTCAGATGTCAGGACCCACAAAGAATATTTAAAATGCCTGTTTGCCCAGCTGCAGACTTGTGAGCTAACCATCAACCAGTCCAAGTGCCAATTCGGTTTGACCACCATCGACTTCCTTGGGCACCGCATCTCCACCAAGGAGCAATATCTTTGCCTGACAAGGTCAAGGCTATTCAGAACTTTCCCAGGCCCAAAACCCACAAAAGCCTGCAGGAATTCTTTGAGATGGTGTATTTCTATCATTGCTTCCTCCCAAGAGCAGCAACCACCAGGCAGCCCCTCTTTGACTTTGTTAAGTCAGCTGGTCTGCGGAGGCACTCCAGGCATTCAAGAAGACCAAAACAGCACTCTCCAAAGCCTCATTCCTGGCACACCCAGATCTAGACTTATCCCTTGTTGTTAATGACAGATGTCTCAGACCAGGCAGTGAGTGCAGTGCTGCAATAGTGGATGGATCACCAATGGAAGCTTTCTTCAGCAAACACCTCTGACCACCCGAGCTGAAGTACAGCATTTTTGATTGCAAACTGCTGGTAATGTATCTGGCCATATGCCATTTCTGGCCCATCCTCGAAGGCCAAGTGTCCAAGGCCTACACGGACCACAAGCTGCTGGCGCAGGCGCTGGGAAAAGTCTTGGACCCCTGGTCGGCAAGGCAACAGCGGTACCTTTCATACATCTCCGAATATACAATGTACATCTGCCACATAGCCGGGAAGCCCAATGTGGTAGATGACACACTGTCCAGGTTAACAATCTCTGAGGAGAGGGGTGGCATCAACACAGCTCAGTTCACCATGGACCAGGCTTAAGATACCAACACACAGGCATACTGTTATATAGAGAATTTAGGTTAAAATGACTTAAGTTAAAATGTGATGATTAATCATAAAAAGGGAAGCCAGAACGGACAGGGAGCTTACTAGCAGCCAAGGACAAAAGGTTCAGCTGAATATGTTTTTTTAAACCTATCTTTTCATGGTCATAGTGAGAGACATGCAGGAGACAAAAGATTGATAAGAAGGGTGAGAAACAGAATTTAGTGTATGTAGAGTTCACAGCGTACGTAACGAACGTGATAATTAAAAATGCAGTTATACTTAGAATGCTTTTGTAATACTAACCAATTAAAACAGTATTAATAAGAAGGGGAAGGGCAAACAATAAGGGTATAAAAATCAATGAACTGTATGTATCGGGGCTTAACTGGTGAGAAACCAGTTGAGTCCAACTCTGCAGACTTGTAAATAAAGCTTGTCGTGTCATCAGTTTTAAAGAGACTCATGTGTGAGAAGTTTTATTTCTGACAAATGGGGGCTCGTCCGGGATCTACACTCCGGCCGTGAGGGGAGGCGAGAAGAGGGACATCGGAGGCGGTGCACCCCGCTGAGTTCAGCGGCTCCTAGTCCCTTGCTCGTCGCTTCGGGCGGCTTGAGCGAGTGGTATCCGGACAAGGTGACACGACAAGATGGAGAGGAGAAGGGTGACGGTTCAATCCCCGGGAAGACACCGGTAAGTGACGACTTACGATTGTGGTGTGGGGATTGGGTAACAGGTGTAACGGGATACACCTGTTTGGATAAAAAACCTAACGTAATAGATTAGGTATAGAGCTTTTGTCGTGGCGTGAGGACCCTGTCGTGGGACTCTAGGATAGACCCTCCGACGAAGTGCCGAGAAGAGAGGGGTCAACCCCAGGGAAACCTCGGCGGTAACCGAAGGAGGGACAGTACCTCCGATGAGGCGTCTGAGAAGAAGGGAGTAGGGTCCAGAACGAGAGGGTCCTCAGCAACGATAAACAGATCTAAGTGGGAAAATGGGAGGATCAAAATCTAAGGGCTCATCTGAAAATTCAGGACAATTCCTAGGAGTTCCCCTTGACAGCCCTTTGGGGAGAATGTTTGAAAATTGGGATAGTAAAAGATATCGAGACAAAAACAAGAAAAAGATGGTCCAATATTGTCTCCTTTGGTCGAAACAACCTATTAAAGGTTCCTCGGTCTGGTGGCCGAAATTTGGATCTGATGAGGATTGGGTTAGACAAGCATTAAACATATATGTAAATTCGAGACCAAAGGTGAATCAAGAAGAGTCAGCATATGCATTTTGTTGGGTTCCCTGGCCAGGATCCTTAACAAAATGTTTCAAATTGAGGGTAGCGGGAGAAAAGAAATGGGAACCTCTGGACAACCTTCCCCCTCCTTATATTCCCCCGGTGCCTACTGCGCCCGAGGAAAGCTCATTACCTGAGGGGAAAGGTGATGAATCTGATTGCCCCGAAAGGGGCCGGGAAAAAAAGGATGAATTAAGGGAGTCGGACCCTAAACTTCCACCGGTAAACCGACCTTGGACAAGATCCCAGACTGGTCCAGGACCATCAAAATTTTCAATAAGCCTAAATCCCCTGAGGGAAGTTCCTATGGGAGGACCGGGAGGGGGAACGGGATATGTGAATGTTCCCCTAACTAGTACAGAGGTGCGGGGATTTAAGAAAGAAATGAAAAAGTTATTAGAAGATCCTATAGGACTGGCTGAACAGCTTGACCAATTCCTGGGACCAAACACATATACGTGGGAAGAGATGCAGGCAATAATGGGAACATTATTCTCACCCCAGGAGAGGCAGATGATTCGACGGGCTGCCCTCCTCATGTGGGAATATGAACAACCTGGGGACCCCAGACCCCATGAACAAAAATATCCCTTAAATGAACCTAGGTGGGACAAACGAACACCCGAGGGATTGGCAAGTATGAGACAATATAGAGAGTGGACAATTAAAGGGATACGGGAGGCTGTGCCAAAGGGTCACAATTTCACCAAGGCATTTGGGAACCACCAGGGGAAAGACGAGTCCCCTACTGATTTTTTGGAGAGGGTGAGAAAGAATGTCCAACAGTATGCGGGCGTGGACCCTAGTACACAAATGGGTGAACAGCTTATTCGAATTGAATTTGTTTCCAAATCATGGCAGGACATTAGAAAGAAACTAGAAAAAGAGGAGGACTGGAGCGAAAAACCCCTAAGTGACCTGTTAAAAAAGGCGCAAAAAGTATATGTGCAGAGAGAAGAAGAAGATCAAAAGAGGGCGACAAAGGTTATGGTACAGACTATCCGACAGATGAATGCTGAATCCAGAGGGGAAAGAAAACAAAACCTTCCTCTAAACAATCCAAGATATCCAAGAGAGGGAAGACCCCGGAGGTTCGTTAAGTGCTATTACTGCAATGAGGAAGGACACTTTAAGAGGGAATTCCCCCAATACAAGAGGGAATTGCGTGCCCTCGAACTTATGGAAGAAGATTAGGGGTGTCAGGGGTTCCAAATGTTAGGGACCAAGTATAAGAGGGAACCCCTGGTAAAACTAAAAATTGGTCCCAAGGGAGAAGAGGTGGTGTTTATGGTGGACACAGGAGCGGAACGAAGTAGTGTAATAACTGTGCCAATCGGAACTGAGCCTGTAAAAAGTAATTTGACAATTTCTGGGATAGAAGGGGCTCCCAGAATGGTATCAATAATTCCCCAAGTAACAGTGAAACTGGAAGAAAGAGAAGGGGTACAAGACCTCTTGTTGTTACCGTCGGCTGGATTTAACCTCCTAGGAAGGGACTTACAGGCTCTCCTAGGTTTGGGTGCTCTCCCTGTGGACGGAGAAGTGCGAGTCCACCTCTGCGCTTTAAAGGAAGAGGATGAACGGCAGAATGACGAGAGAGTCTGGTATAAGGAGGGAAATCGAGGAGGTCTGGACATCCCACCTTTACATGTCACATTAATACCAGGTCATCAGCCGGTAAGGAAACGTCAGTATCCTATTTCTTTGGAAGGGAGAAAAGGGCTACAGCCGGTAATTGAGACTCTAATACGAGACGGACTATTAGAAGAATGCATGTCACCTTATAACACCCCTATACTCCCAGTGAAAAAGTCAGATGGATCCTATCGCCTAGTTCAGGATCTAAGAAGTTTGAATGCTATTGTTCAGACCCGCCACCCAGTGGTGCCTAATCCCTATACTATTATGAGTCGGATTCCCCCAGACCATGAGTGGTTTAGTGTTATCGACTTGAAGGATGCCTTCTGGACGTGTCCATTAGAAGAGGAAAGTAGAGATATGTTTGCGTTTGAATGGGAAAATCCATGGACAGGTAGACGGAGACAGCTTCGGTGGACTGTATTGCCCCAAGGGTTCACTGAATCTCCGAACCTGTTTGGACAAATGCTAGAACAAATCCTGGTGGACTATCCACAATCTGATGATTCCCAACTAATGCAGTATGTGGACGATTTACTATTATCAGGACCCAAGGAACAAGAAATGAGGGGAGATACAATTAGACTCTTGAATTATCTGGGGAAAAAGGGTCTACGGGTGTCCAGGAACAAGTTACAGTTTGTTGAGAGAACTGTGGTATATCTGGGACACCAGATAAGTAAAGGACAGAAACGGATTACCCCTGAACGGATTGCGGGAATCACTAGAATGCCGTTACCCCGTAATAAGAAGGAAATAAGACAATTCCTGGGACTCTTAGGTTACTGTAGGTTATGGATAGAGGACTACTCAGCTTTGGTGAAGTTTATGTATGAAAAGCTGACAAATGAAAATGAATATCCATTTCAATGGACCCAGGAGGAGGAGGGATGGTTTGAGGACTTGAAGCATCGCCTGACACGAGCCCCAGTACTCACTCTGCCCTCTTTAAAACAGCCCTTCCAGCTATTTGTCACTCATAACCAAGGAACAGCTGTGGGAGTTTTAACACAAGAAAAAGGCGGTCAGCGACACCCAGTGGCTTTCCTTTCCAAAATGATGGACCCAGTGTCTCGCGGATGGCCGACGTGTATCCAGGGAGTAGCGGCTGCTGCTCTGTTGGTAGAGGAAGCACGTAAACTTACTTTTGGAGGAAAGATGACTGTGTACACCTCCCATTCTGTGAGTGTTTTATTAACACAAACTGCCCATCGATGGCTGACTGATTCTCGCATATTAAAGTATGAAACCATTTTAATGGTCGGAGAAGATCTACAGTTTACAAAGATTAATAGCTGCAACCCAGCTCAGTTTTTATACGGCAGTGAAACAGAGAGAGAGGTGGAGCACGACTGTGTCGAGTTGACAGATCTTCAGACCAAGACCCGAGAAGACCTTTGCGATACTCCACTGGGAGAAGGATATGAATTCTACATTGACGGCTCCGCCAGATGTGTTGACGGAATGAGAAGAAGTGGATATGCTATAATAGAAGGAAATACTTGGAAAGTAGTAGAATCCACGAGACTACCCGGAAGCTGGTCAGCACAATCCTGTGAACTATATGCCTTGCAAAGAGCCCTCAGAATACTGGCAAAGAAAATTGGAACAATTTACACTGATTCCAAATACGCATATGGGGTAGTGCATACCTTTGGAAAGATCTGGAAGGAGCGTGGTCTAATTACATCAAGAGGAAAGGAATTGGCACACGAACAGATGATTACTCTGACTTTAGAAGCCTTGACATTACCCCAGGAAATAGCAGTGGTCTACATACCAAGCCATCAGAGGGGAGATACCCCGACAGCAATTGGAAACAGACTGGCTGATGAAGAAGCCAAAAGGGCAGCCATGCAACAAGAAGTCCGTTTGCTGACCTTAATCCCAATAAGGCAAGGCATAAAGAAGGCTCCCATTTTCACTGCTAAGGAAGAAAAGGACATGGCTCAGCTGGGCGCAAGCCAACTGCCTGATGGAACATGGAAGACACCAGATGGAAGAATGGTTCTAAATAAAGAAATAACTCGCAATATTTTAAAACACCTGCATCATCAGAGCCACTGGGGCACCCAAGCCTTATGTGACACAGTGCTTCGAGAATATGTGTGTAAGGGAATCTACACCTTGGCCCAACAGGAGGTGCAGAACTGTCACCTATGCACAAAAATTAATAAGAAGGTAATGAGGACAGGGACCATGGGAGGTCAACCATTAGCCATACGCCCTTTTCAACGTATCCAGATCGACTTCACAGAGTTACCTCAAGTCCAAAGATGGAAATATCTGTTGGTGATAATAGATCACTTTACCAGATGGGTGGAAGCCTTCCCAACAGTAAATACTACAGCCTCTACAGTAGCTCGCCTCCTCCTAGAGCAGATAATCCCCAGATATGGTATAATGGATTCTATAGACTCAGACAGGGGTCCACATTTTTCTTCAAAAATCCAGCAATTGATTTGTAATGCATTACAGGTTTCTTGGAAATTACATACCCCTTGGCATCCACAAAGCTCAGGGAGGGTTGAACGTATGAATGGAACCCTAAAAATGCAATTGACAAAATTAATGGTGGAAACTAAAATGCCTTGGATAAAGTGTCTGCCCCTGGCTTTATTGAGAATTCGTACAGCCCCATGAAAAGATGTAGGGTTGTCCCCTTATGAAATGATGTTTGGGCTTCCCTTCTGGAGTACAGTTGAGGGGTGTCCCACCTTGGGGGAAGGGGATATATTTGTTAGGAACTATTTACAGGCACTGTCACGCTCTCTTGCAGATTTACGAAAGAGAGGACTATTGGCACAAACACCGCCTTTAGACTTTTCTTTACACAAAGTGGAACCAGGAGACTGGATTCTCATCAAGACCTGGAAAACTGAAAAACTCCAGCCCCAGTGGGAAGGTCCATACCAAGTTCTCTTAACTACAGAGGCTGCAGCATGAACAAGAGAGAAGGGGTGGACGCACGCATCCAGATTTAAGGGACCTGTAGAGGCGCCTCAGGACCCTAATACGAACTCAGATTGGACTTGTGTTCCTGGAGAAAAACCTCTTACCTTACGATTTCGCAGAAAGACTTGATTCACAATGTTATTGTTATGTTCTTTGATTTTTCTTAGTTTGCCTATGTCTTTATCAGGTGTGAAATGTAAGAAATGCAGAGACACAGTGGTCCTGTTTCAGGACCACATTTGGGGAAGAAAGGAAGGTAATTTCATTTCCCATACCTCAGTTCCTGAGAAATGCTGGGCAGAAAATACCACCCAACATCCATATACCCCTTGTGTGGAAAAAGAAGGAAATAATATGGGTCATTATATACAGATTCCTAATACCACTCCTTTCCCTCTTAACGGTTGGAAGGGTGACTCAGGCCTACCATGCCCTGATGGACTCTGGTTTTGCATACACCAGCGTACTGTTCCAATGAAAAGTTCCACTCCACACTCGAAAGTGCCTGCCCCTTTAAGACAGCCGGACTTAGTTCGAGTCCATCCAAATAACCATGAAAGTTTCGGTAATGCAGTTGGGGGAGATAACCTTTTTGTAGATCTTGCAACTAAAATTGCAGGAACTTTTAATGTAACCAATTGTTGGGTCTGCGGGGGTCTACGGATGTCAGAGCAATGGCCTTGGTGGGGGGAACCCCTCAATTCATTGACCATGATTTCCCGAATTTGGACAACTAACCGAACGAGATCAAGAGAAACTTGGTCTCTCTCTAACGTCCCCTCTGGTTTTTATTGTCTCTCACGAACCGGCAAATACACAGTAGGAAAAAGTCCCTGCAAGGCTGTATGGATTCGCATTTCGCCTGGTATTTTCACTTGGTTTCCAAAACCTCTGACTTGGTTCTTATCCACTGTTTTTAAAACTAATTGCCTACCCCTGTCTAATAGCAGTATTCAGTTTTGGAATTGTACCAGTTCCACCATCACAGGACCATACCAATCAAACCCCGTTCTTAAAAGAGTTTGGGAAAGGGGGTATGGAGTATCCCCAAATGGATTATTCTGGGTATGTGGTAATAAAGCTTATACTCGTCTTCCCTCACAGTGGAGTGGAACTTGTTTCCTAGGAATAATCCGCCCAGAATTTTTCCTCCTACCCCACAATCATGGTCATAAATTAGGCGTGAAGGTTTTTGATACATTACACCGTCAACCCCGCTCTAGCACGGTACATTTGGGACAATGGGGAGATGATTGGCCTCCAGAACGCATAATTCAATATTATGGTCCCGCTACATGGGCTCAGGATGGATCCTGGGGTTATCGTACTCCTATTTATATGTTAAATCGCATTATTCGCTTACAAGCAGTCCTTGAAATTGTTACAAATCAAACAGCTCTAGCCCTGCAATTACTTGCATCCCAGCAAGGTCAAATGCGCTCTGCTATATATCAGAACCATCTGGCCCTAGACTATCTCCTAGCCACGGAAGGAGGTGTATGTGGATAGCTTAATTTGACTAACTGCTGCTTACAGATTGATGATAATGGCCAAGCCATTCGAAAAATCGCTGATAATATTCGTACTTTGTCCCATGTACCGGTTCAAACCTGGCATCCTTTTGCACAATTAAATTGGATGGACAAATGGTTTGGGGGAACCTGGTGGCGTACCTTCTGTGGGTCATCGGAGGTATTTTATTCCTCCTACTTATTTTGCCCTGTATTATTCCCTGTCTACGCAGCCTGGTGATTTCCATCGTCCAACAGGCTATGCAACCAGGGGGACTGGGAGACCCTGTTAGAATTTTACTTCAGCACGAGATTAATGTATCATGAAACGTTTCTCTTCCCCAGGTTAAAATCCCCATTCATATCTATATATATATTACACACATTTTAAAGAGAGAAAAGGGTGGATTGTTATATAGAGAATTTAGGTTAAAATGACTTAAGTTAAAATGTGATGATTAATCATAAAAAGGGAAGCCAGAACGGACAGGGAGCTTACTAGCAGCCAAGGACAAAAGGTTCAGCTGAATATGTTTTTTTAAACCTATCTTTTCATGGTCATAGTGAGAGACATGCAGGAGACAAAAGATTGATAAGAAGGGTGAGAAACAGAATTTAGTGTATGTAGAGTTCACAGCGTACGTAACGAACGTGATAATTAAAAATGCAGTTATACTTAGAATGCTTTTGTAATACTAACCAATTAAAACAGTATTAATAAGAAGGGGAAGGGCAAACAATAAGGGTATAAAAATCAATGCACTGTATGTATCGGGGCTTAACTGGTGAGAAACCAGTTGAGTCCAACTCTGCAGACTTGTAAATAAAGCTTGTCGTGTCATCAGTTTTAAAGAGACTCATGTGTGAGAAGTTTTATTTCTGACACATACCGCACTGCCATAATCAATCCACAAATTGAAGAGTTCAAACTAGACCCAATGGCCCAGCGCTCATGTGATAAGTCTACAAGCCAATCCTGCCCACGACCTGGAGACGGCGGGTATTCTATCAAGTGCATGGTCTCTCTCATCATTCCATTTGATCAACAGTCTGCCTCATTTCAGACAGGGTTGTATGGCACAGGCTTCGGCACGAAGTTTTACTTTGGGCAAAAACCTGTGTTCAATGCCAGTGAGCCAAAGTCCATTAGCACTCTAAAGGCCCAGTGCAACATTTCCCACCTGCAGCGGACATGTTCGACCATATAGACATTGTAGGCTCCCTTCCCATCAGCCAGAGCTCTAATCATAAATATCATGGTCGACCGCTTTACACACTGGCCAGAGGTAGTGTCCATGCCGGCATGCAACACGAAGACCTCACTGCCTCACTGTGGGTCACCCATTTTGGTGTCCCTTCCAACATAACTTCGGACCAGGGAGCCCAGTTACCTGTTTCACTCTGGGCAACCATGGCCAAATTCTGCAGCTGCCAGCTACACCACACAACCACCTACCATCCCCAATCCAATGGGCTGGTAGAGTGTTTTCACCGCCATCTTAAAGTAGCCCTCAAATCACAGCTGCATGGGCCAAACTGGATGGATGAACTCCCATGTGCCCTGCTGGGCATCTGCACAGCACCAAAAGAGGGCCTCCCCACCTCATCGGCGGAAATGGTCTACGGCGCACCACTCTCCATCCAGCTTCCCCCTTACCGGTGCAGAAGTTCCAGGCTGCAGGAGCATGCTGCCAGGGGAACAGCCAGGCCTCTCAGCAGCATTATGACATCGCTCCCGTGAGCCTATCGCCTCCCCTAAAAAGAAACATGTGTGGTTTGAATAAATGGCAGTTACTGGTTTACTTGCTTGGTGTGGACAACATTTATTTCAGCAACTCTGCCTTTCGCAGTGCTACAATTTAATCATCCAGAAAAGGAGAAACTATGTATAGTATTTGATTGTGGACTTCCATTGAATTCTCAACCTCTACAAAGTCCAGACTTAACCAGTACTTTAATAGGTGTTCTGATAAGATTTTGTAAAGAGCCTATTGTAATTGCTGCAGATATCGAAGCGATGTTTCATCAAGTGAAAGTACCATCAGACGATGGTAATTTTCTACAATTGTTATGGTGGCCTAATGGTGACTACAGTAAAGATGTGATTGAATGCAGAATGACATCATTTATTTGGAATAATTTCATCAATGAGTTGTGCAAAGTTTGCTCTCAGGAAATGTGCTGAAGATAATGAAGAGCGACTTGGTTCTCAAGCTACAAACATCATCAGAAATAATTTCTATGTTGATGATTGTCTTACTTCAGTGGTTTCAGAAAATCCTGCAATAGATCTTTACCATGAGTTAAAGGAGATCTGTAATAAAGGAGGTTTCTTCCTCACGAAATGGATTAGCAAAAGTCGAGATGTGTTGGCTGTTATTCCCGAGATGGAAAGAGCAAAGGAGATAAAACATCTGGACTTGGATTGTGACGTTCTATCTGTCGAAAGGATTCTTGGGGTGCAATGGTGCGTTCAATCTGATGTTTTCAAATACAAAATTGTTTTGAAAGAACGGCCTTTGACAAGAAGAGGAATTCTTTCAATCGTAAGCTCAATGTATGAGCTTTTGGGAATATTGACATTAATAGCCAAGAAAATTCTGCAAGAATTTTGTGGAAGAAAATTTGGATGGTTTGAAACTATACCAGATTCCATCGCACAAGATTGGATTAAGAATGTTAGAAAACTTTGAAGGCATCAGATGTTTTAAACCAACAGACTTTGGAATTGCCACATTTACTGTTACACCATTTTACTGACACACGTGGAGATGGTTTTAGGTCTGTCAGTTATTTAGCACTGCGAAATAACCAAGAGCGAGTACTTTGGATTTGTAGTGGGAAAAGCCAGGATGGCTCCATCAAAGCCAGTCACCATACCTCAAATGGAATTGACTGCTGCTACTATGGCGAGCAAAATGGACACTGTATTAAGAACAGAATTAGAGATGGTGTTAGCAGATTCTATATTTTGGACTGATAGTACTTCAGTGCTTAAATACTTTAATAATAAAACCATGATGCTTCATACCTTTGAGACTAACAGAATTAATGAGATCAAAAAGGCTTCACATGCTAATCAATGGGGATATGTTAAAACAGTGGATAATCCAGCTGACAATGCCTTCATGAGGATTAAAAGTTCAATTGTTTCTGAAAAGAGCCAACACTTGGGTGTTCAGTCCTCAATTTCTTTCGCGATCTCAAGAAGAATGGCCTCAAAATCTAGAAGAGTTAAAAGAATTTTCAATGGAGGATCCAGAAATCCAAAGTACAAACATGAATACTATTCAAATATCTAACGAGAATGATCCAATTATTCAATCAATTTGCTCTTCTTCATGGTTTTGTTTGAAAAAGGGCAGTAGCATGGATTCTTAGATTAAGAACTGTTTTTACATTATATCAAAAGAGAATCTGGTCTCAAAAAACTGTTACCTAACAGTTGAAGAATTGGTGAGTGCTGAATTGGAGATGATGCCTTTTTGTCAGAAAAAGGCATTTGATAATGAGATATCAAAATTGAAGAAGAATCTGAATGTTACAAAAACAAGTCGTGTTTACAAGCTCAGTCCTATTCTGGTAAATGATGTATTGAGAGTAGGAGGAAGATTGGAAAAAGCAATAATGCCAGAAGAAGTGAAATATCCAATGATCTTAGCGAAGGAATTTCATATTTATGAATTAATTATTTGACATTTAGATGAGAAAACAGGTCATGGTGGTTGTAATCACTTGTTATCAGAGTTATTCCAGAAATATTGGATACTTGGTGCTTCAAATTGATCGAAAGAATTATATTAAATGTGTTAATTGTCGCCGTGCAAATGCTAAACCTGGACAACAACAGATGGCGGATTTACCATAAGACACAGTTTCACCTGATGAACTCCTATTTACATACGTGGGAGTTGATTATTTTGGTCCTTTGCAAGTAAAACGAGGAAGAAGTGTTGAAAAACGATATGGAGCCACTTTTGATTGCCTACGAGAGCAATTCATATTGAAGTAGCGTCATCGCTTGATACAGATTATTTTATCAATGTTCTTCAACGTTTTATAACCGGACGTGGTTAAGTAAAAGAGTTGCATTCTGATAATGGGTCTAACTTTACAAGAGCTCAACTAGAGTTATGAAAAGCAATTAAAAATTGGAATTAACATCAAATTCATGATGCTTCAGAAGGAAATTAATTGGATAATTAACCCACCCACAGAATCACACCATGGTGGTGTGTGGGGAAAAAATGATTAGATCAATTAAGAAATTTCTTAATTCCATTTTAAATGGTCAACTACTGAATGATGCCAATCTTCAGATAGTATTGTGTGAAATAGAAGCTATATTAAATAGTTGTCCAATAATGAAAATTTCTGTCGATTCAAATGACATCGAGGCATCTTAAATCTAAACCTTTAATGCCTCCGGATCAATTTCAGAAAGAAGATATTTATGCAAGAAGCAGATGGAGACAAGTTCAGTTTATTGTGGATTTATTTTGAAAAAGATGGATTAAGGAATATCTTTCATTATTACAAGAAAAACAAAAATGGTTAAAAGCTAAATATAATTTTGTATGCGGAGACATTGTAATTATCATGGACAATTCTGCACCATGGGGAAAATCGCGGAAACCGTTCCAGACAAAAATGGTTTTGTTCAGCAAGTGTGGATTAAAACCAAGACTGGTTACTTAAATTGACTATTACTAAAATCTGTCTTTTACAAGAGGCAGAAAGATTTCTAACCTTATACTTAACATATTTACTTTTGTATCTGTAATAGTAATTATTATATATTAGTCATTAATGTCTATTATAATAATTAGGGACTGGAATGTCAAGGTTAAAACCTTTTTACTGCTTAATTAATTTTGTGCCTATTTCTTTAAGAAATTGTCATTAATATAATGTCCTGATATCTGGATCGAGAGTTTGCGTCTCATCCTTCGAAGAATTATGGAGGAGATGTAAGCTTGAGATGCTTTTCTTTGAATTTGTCTTAATCACCTTAATTGTGGCTTCTATTTGTTTAATGTGGAATATCCTTATAATATTATACAGTCTGCTTTGTTTATCCATTGTCATGAAAATCTCAATGCAAAATTGTGCAAAATATTTATTTGTTTTACCAACAAATTAAAGCTAATTACAACTGCAACTACAAAGTTTGATTTATTGAATTAATAAGAGAGTCATTCAGAATATTGTCACTCACGTTTCCTTGAAGATGACACATTTTGAAATTGGCCAATATTAGAACTTGGAAAGTGTTGCCTATAATGGGGAAAGGGCACGTATGGTGGCTTGAGCCATGTTCACAACACTCTGCTTTTTTTTGTGGTCTTGGACAGAGCAACTTCAGTTCATCAAGTGATATGCCCTGATAAGATGCTTTCAATCATGAGCGTTTCGAGGTTGTTCAGAGATTCGGATGACATGCCAAATCTCCAGAATAACATTTTGGAGAGGACTGTAAGGAAATGCATAAGAATGTCAACACTGGTTGAAGAATTTAAATTTGAAGAAAGATATAAAAATATTGACTTTCAAAGGTTGAGTGGTCTGTTCAAATGAAGTAATTTGGTATTAAAGTTATGGAAAATTATTTCTGATATCAAATAAATCCATAGAAAGGGAGCTCAAAATTAATATTTGGACTGGAGATTGGGAAGCATACAGAAAGTCCAGGCACAACTTGGAGCAGGCCATCACCAGTGCAGAGATGATTACAGAACAAACTCGAGTCTCAGATTGCAGGAAGCAAGAGTTTTGGCATGTAAATACATTATGCAATCCATATGACAATGGACTCGTCACCATACCTCACAGCAAAACCAACAATAATACAGAAGGCTAGCCTTACGAAATTGAAGTACACATTTCAGAAGAGGCTAATAATAACCAAAACAACTTTATCGACACGTGCTACTGTGACAAATCTGTGTCATGCTGTCAATCTTTCGGTGAGCTTAGTCTGCTCTCCTGACATTGGACGTGCATTATCTCTATCTCTAAAGACACTCCCCTTGTATCACTAAGTCTACTAATAAAAGCCATGATTTCTGGTTAACTACACACCCTTCGGTTTCTTCATTTACTGGCACTTCAGCTATACATCTGGATTTCTTTTGCCCTGAAGTCTGTGACTGATGGAATTTGTGTTCAAGTGAAACAAGGTAGAGAAGTTGGGGTGAGAAGAACAGGAGCAGCCAGTTCACAGGGAGAACGTACAAATTCCTTACAGGCAGAACCTGATTCGAACATTGGAATATATAGTTTGAGACTCATCCATTGATTTGTGCCACTTAATTTAAAAAGAAAATTGGCCTAAGCACTTGATGTTCATGGATTTCTTGGTATTGTTTTAAGATTGTCAGTACTAATTCTATATTTAAATAGATTGTCAGACCATTTGATACAGATTAATAACTCTCTGCATTGTGCCCGCTGTCTGATGGTCATGGATTCAAGCCTTGCTCCAGAAGATGGTGAACACAATTCAAGGAAACTTGAAGGGCTTCATGAATCCAAAAGGGTTTCTCTAACACTTGTGAAAAATTAAACTTCCATGAAATCACTCCAGATCTAAATGCACTGCAGAATGAGGAGAGGCTCACCTCTGTGGTCGGTTCAGAAAAGCGGCTGGCCTCAGTGGTCTTGAACTAATTCACCTTTCAACAGAATGTTCATGAGCATGGCCTTCACATTATACCATAAAACATTAGTAATCAGTTTAATTTATCATCTGCAGTTGTGAGCTCGATCTCCTCTGTGAGAAAGCTTTTTTTTAAAAACTCAACTGAATAAGCCTTGTCTCATGCAGGAAAATAGATTACAACCAATGTTCCCAAGAGAATAATCCCCAAGCTCATGGAAGACAAAAATGGTGTCTTTTTTTTGACCAAACATGTTAAAATTTTCCAATGGATCCTTTGGTTCGTAAACTAACAATTAATTTATCCTGAAACTTTTACTTTTGATAATATGGGCAGTCTTTGTTATTGTTAGTTTTTCTTGGCAAGTATGATGGCGCATTTATTGTCATATGCATTGTACAATGTACGTGTGCGCTAAAATTCTTGCTGTAGTCTGAGATTCGAGCTTGGTCCGAAATTGCCCCTGCACTGGTGATGGCCTGCTCCAGGTTGTGCCTGGACTTCCTGTATGTTTCTGAATCTCCTGTCATAAATGCCACAGATCTGGTCTTCAACAGTCTGCAGATACCTTGGTTCATCCATGGCTTATCATTTGGATAGAAATGCATACCACTGGGGTGAAAAATGACTGCATGCACTTTTAGATTCAATTTCTCGATCTAAATTCTTTGAGTATGTAAAGACTAAAGCAAGATTTTTTTGTAATCTGTAGTGCATGTATCATTACACAACAAACCCTTTTGGATGAATGTCTTTTAAAGATATCTGGGTAATCAACTGTAGTTGATTGTTTTTGGATGAAGGGAAAATGTAATTTGCCAGAATCCACAGATTTGCTTTCTCTCTGTTAGAAGCAAATAAAAAATCAATAATCCTATGTTCTGTGGATCTGTGCAATGAATATCCAATGCATGGTTTGGAGACAAATTGGCCAATGGGCTTTGATCTCATCAATAACCCTAAAATTAGATCAGAAATACTTGTCATCCGATTTCACCTCAGTTCCCAAGTTGAGATTGATCAGATGTTCTAACGATAGATGAATGAAAAAAATTAGCTCAGTATACAAAATATACAGATGGAATTTTCACCTTAACAATGAAGCTTTAAAATGGCTTGAGTGATGGATACAATTTTCTGCTAGTTGCCAAGTTGGTTACATCTTATAAGTCATGAAAGATTCAGTTACAATTGCGAATGATTATTGCATAGCAGAGTTCTGCCTCACAGAACCAGACCTGACAGCAAGAACCGTCTGTGTACATTTTTCTGACTCTGTAACTTTCTTCCATTGTTCGGCTTTTCTCCCACCTCATGCAGGTTAATTAGTGACTGCATGCAAGTTGTAGAATCTGGATGGAATTGATAAGAAAGTTGGGAAAATTTATTAAAATTGAATTAGTGTGAATGGGTGTTGGTCAGCATGGACTTTGAGCTGACGGGCTGTTTCTGTGCTGGATCTCTGATTCTGTGATTAAGTAGTTAATGCTGAAGCCATATTCTGTATATTAAAAGGAAACTGAAGTTTGACCTTTTGCAGAATCACCATTTGGGGATAAAAACTGAATACACCTTGCTTTCTAAATTTTACAAAGCAATATTTGGAGTAATTCAGTGAACATCCACCAATTACAAGCTTCTTTGCCGAAGAGCATGGATAAATGGTCAATGTTTTTTTTAAATCGCTATGACAGCTGGTTAACTCCCTGTCTCTCAGAGCCAGAGACCTGGTTACAAACAATGTCATCCTGTGATTCAATTAATGAAATGCACAACTATTACCGCAACTGCCAACAGTTATGTTTCGATAGATTAATTTTATAAAAGATGTGTCACTTGAGGCAATCCATTTGGAACAGCGCAGTTGCTTGTGATGTCAGTTTGCATGGTCAGAGAGCAGAAATAATTATGGTGAAACCGATCTCATCGCCTGCCAGTGTAGCTTAAGTCTCAAACCTGAATGAAATGTCAGAAGATCAGAATCGGGAAATGGAACGCGCTTGAGTCCCATCACAAACTATGACCATTGTTTGACTTGGTCTTGGAATGTGACCAGACTGACACAGTGACGAAAACTCAGTGTATTATTTCAAGCTAATATTTGCAGCAACTTTAACCAAATTCTTTGAAGGTATGAATATGACAGCAAATCTGTGCAGGATTGGGAAATATTGTAATCTTATGGATATTTTGTGTGCATGTAACAAAATAACTTTAAAATCCTGCCTCAGTTTTTGTATAAGAATGTTTAAAATTAATTTGCAATGTTAAAGAAGCCTTTTGTGTCCACTTTGTGCTAATGAGCTGGGAATGGTCAGATTGTTTAATCACCTTGTACATCTTTGCAGCATGGAAAAGTCTCACCTATCAGCAAGGTGCCTACTAGACTACAGGACAAGTGGGAAGCTGTTCAATCCACATTGCCTCCATAGATTCAAGGTCCACCCAGCTTCTGGCAGTCAAGACATGCATGAACCTCTGTTCAGAAGGCAAGTTCCAATTAATTATCACTCATTCAGAGATGTGAAGAGTGGATTTGTACTTTTACATAGCGAAGGAACGCACCCCCCCCCCCCACCCCTCCAACCTGCCCCTGAAATCCAACCCTGTCCTCAATTAAGACCCACAAAAAAGATCTTGGAAAACATTGACCACTTCCCAGTGAAGGCAGGGATCAATGATAGAATGGTTTGTGATATGAAAATGCAAGGAATAATCCAGTTTGACCAGTGTTCTGATTAATCTTGCTCCCTGTTGTTTGTTCTGGGGACTTGAGTTCTGGCTTTCAGCTTTGTCTTTATCCTTGGTTTACTGTGAATTTTTAAAATTCAAAATGGCATTGGAGTAGGGTGACATTTTGTGAGCTGCTTTGATAGCACACAAAGCTAATTTCCTTGTGGCATCTCAGTACATGTGACAATAAACAATTTAATTTGAATTTGCCATTCCCTTAATTGCACTGTTAGAGGAGATGTTTGAAGGTCTAAACCAATGGTTCTCAAACCTTTTCAGTCTAAGGCGCACCTGGCTTCCAGCACAACATGGCATGGCCAACTTGTGCAAATGACTGAGCAATAAAGGCATAAGAACAAAAAAAAAACCTCCCAATCAAAGCTCAAGCCACATTAATGAGACCCCTGTTCTTGAAGTTTCTTCCCCAGCTTCCACATCCTTGGTTCGGTTGTAGATAATGCATCTCTGAGATCTGCCTCCACTTGATGCAGATTTGTGCCTTTGGCTTTAAAACACACTTCTGAATCAGTCAGAGAGTGTTAGGTCTGCTTTGTTCATGAATGAGTGAGACAAACACCAGACTGAGTCGAAATCAGGGTTCTTTGTTCTTTATTACCGGATTGTAACACTTGCGACTAACAAAGTTAGTCGGAGAATGCATTCTGCCGTTATCAGCAAAATGGTGATTTTTTATACCCTTGGATACATGCTTAGAACATCATCATATCATTACTTGTCCAATGACTAAAACTGTTGCTATCCTTTCCCTGCTAGCTTCCTGCCTCTCAATCCATCAATGTCTCTCTTATCTTGTAAGTACAAGGATGCATTTACATCTTGTTACAGCCCTGTACATTCCCATCTCATGATGTTTTACCTAACAGGAGTACAAGGACACCTCCCCTTCTTGTTACTGCCCTGTACAGGGTAACTCCCTACACATTCCCATCTCATGATGTTTTACCTTACAAGAGGAACCGTGGCTGAGTGCCAAGCCACTTGTATTGAGAGATCGGCCAGAAGACCTCACTGATCTCAGTGGCAGATTACTTGTCACCCCACCCAACGTCACCCAGGAGGACCAAGACATGACCTCAGACCCACCTTGACCTCAGTGGGTTGGGATGTCTCCATGGCCCACATGAAAGATCGCTTTGACCTATTGGTTGGGAGCCACTGGTCTAATCCAAACCCAGCAGAAAGGTCAAGATCAACTGGATAGCAGTGATCCTGAAGCATCAAATCGAGAACAGCTGGAGCACTTGCTCTGTCTCTGCAAATCCTCGAAATGCACTGGCTAACACTTGAATCAGCGAGGTCTAAAATCCATTCAGACAACTCTGATTAGTCGGCACATCTGTCTCCTAAAAGGGACCACACAAAAAATTGCAGATGCTGGAATCTTGAACAGACAAAAAAACATGCTGGATGAATTCAGCAGGTCAGACTTTAGTAAGCCCTTTGACTAAGTCCCACATAGGAGGTTAGTCAAGAAGGTTTGGATACTATATTCATAGTGAGGTAGTAAATTGGATCCTACATTGGCTGGATGGGAGAAGCCAGAGAGTGATGGTGGATGATGGCTTCTCAGACTGGAGGCCTCTGACTAGTCGTGTGCCTCAGAGATTGGTCCTGGGACCATTTTTGTTTGTCAGTGATCTGGATGATAATATTGTAAATTGGATGACACTAAGATTGGAGGTGTTATGGACAGCGAAGAAAGTTTTCAAAGCTTGCAGAGAGATCTGGACCAGATGGAAAAATGGCCGATGAAAATTAATTCAGACAATTGTGAGGTGTGTACTTTTTGAAGGACAAACCAAGAAGTGGCATATACAGTAAATGATAGGGTACGGAGGTGTGTGGCAGAACAGAGGGATCTGGGAATACAGATGCATAATTCCCTGAAAGTGGTGTCATTGGTTGATAGGTGTAGACAGCCACTTCTACTGGCTGTCTGTACCCACTGCAGCCAGTGTAATTGCCACAATGCTATTGCACATGCACAAGTCTCTGCAAAGCATGCTAGTTAAAAATGGAGACAGAGCTTGGCTGGTGGTGGACACCATTTCCAGGGGCTCCTGTTAATACATTGTATTGAATTTAACAGTAAAGCATTTGTCAGAGGTTGCCACTTTGTGTTGTCTGGTTATTCGATGCATCAACAAACAATAGGATTGTATAGAAAACTTTTGGCATATTGGCCTTCATAAATCAAAGTATTGTGTCGGAATGGGAATGTTATGGTTAAGTTGTATAATACACTTGTCAGGCCAAATGTACAGTATTGCGTGCAGTTTTGGTCACCTAACTACTGGAAAGATAGAAAGAGTGCAGAGAAGATTTACGTGGACATTGCGTGGACTTCAGGAACTGAGTTACAGGAAAAGGTTAAACAGGTTGTGGTGCAACACCACTGGCCTACTGCAGGGGCAACCTCTGTACCTGCAGGAGAGTATGGCGGTCAGAACAACACCTGGCCGGCTGTCAATCAGCCGACCTGAATGGATCAAGCCCCACCCGGTTGGGTGTCAATCACCCTCTGGGATATAAGCCTGTGCTGACCTCCCAAGACCTCACTCAGAGTTTACAGCAGCATATCCAGCCCTGGTCTGTGGACGTCTTTGCTGATTAAAGCCTGTTGTACAGTCTTTACCTTGTGAGTGTCTGATTCTGTCTAACAGCGCACCACACAGGTTAGGGCTTTATTCTCTGGAGTACAGAAGAATGAGAGGGGATTTGATTGAGGTATTAAAAATTATGGTGGTAGGGGGGAAATAGTCAGAATAAACGTACGTAGGCCTTTTCCACTGAGGGTCAGTGAGATATGAATGAGAGGAACTGGGTTAAGGATGAAAGGGGAAGAACTTAGGGGAAATATAAGGAGGAGCTTCTTCACACAGAGAGTGGTGGGAGTGTGGAATGAGCTGCCAGATGAATCGGTGATTGCGGGCTCAATTTTAACTTTTAAGAAGAATTTGGACAGATGCATGGATGGGAGAAATATGGAGGGCTATGGACTGGGTGGAGGACAGTGGAAACAAGACATAAAAATGGTTCAGCACAGACTAGAAAGGCTTAAGGGTCTTAATCTTCTCTGGTTCTAACCCCTGGTCTGTGTCTGCTCAAAGTGAAGGAAGAGCAATGGGAATAAGAATCCTGAGCTTAATGTTGGGCCAAACAGCAGAGAGAGTGCACTCGCACCTAAACTATCCACTGCATCAAGCACCTCTTGCACTCCAAGTAGCCCTACCTCAGCCTCATCTGAACCCACTAAACTGGAGGAAGAATCTTCAATCTAAGGGACTATGAAACAAACCAGGAAAAGATTAACATCAACCTTCAGAAGGCTCAGACCCAGAAACGCTGATTCTGTTTCTCTTCCTGTCAATGTGATTTCACCATAGTATTTCCAGCATTTTCTGTTTTGGTGTCAGGTCTGCATTGCCTGTTATGCTTTTGCCACTTTGCCATCCAGTTCTTGAGTGGTTTCTCCATCAATCTGGGAGAAGAGTTTGTGTGTTGTTTTTTTTTTGAGAAATGGTACAGAACACATGTCGCCTTTTAGATGTTGGCATGAGATTGTTCAAAATCCCTGTCCAAAAAATTGAGACTAAAACCATTCATTGTGTGGCAACTATCAACAGGCCATTTACAGCAGAAAAATGGCCTGTGTTTGGTTTCTGGTGAATGTGTGTTTTTACATTTGATGGTATTTTAATTTCATGTTTTGCATTTTGTTCCATCAGAGGCCCAAGAGCTAAGACGTGAAAGCATTCTGGACAAAAAGTCAGATTTGTGGCAAAACATAATTCTTCAAGACTTGAGAGGGGTCCTTGATGTAAAAATTTCCTTTCAGTTGTCTGCAGAGAAATCCAAAGTTTGTGTGGAAAAATTGCTTGAATTGCTGATTGTCAAGATTCAATGTCCGAGCGAATGCTGGAACATGCTGCTAACACTTTTCAGACAAGGTGTTTGGGAAAATTCTGTCAGCGCCGAGTGCAAAGGTTACAGGTGTCAGCTGCAGTGAAACCAAAGAATCCCCTCCAATATTTGAATGAAAAATATATGGAGACGACCATAAGGGTTTCTCCACTTTTGCAAATTCGCACTACTTGACTCTGAATGAACAATGTACGGCTCTTGTTTAGATTTTACTGTCTTGGCCTTTCTGGGGCTTTGGCTGGGTCTGGTGAAGATGGATTTTTGGTTGTTTCTTTACATCTGTGACATTATTTACGCTGTTTGGTCATTTTTTTTACCCTCATTAAGGGATAATAATATTCATTTTTAAATATGTATAACAGTCCAAGTCAGTAATTTAAAAAAATCTTATCCTCAAGGCTTGTCTGTCTTGATGTCTAAACAGGACAAGAGCTGTCCAGGGAACTTGGGTATTTCCTTAATTTAATGTACTTTCTTGAACACAACACTGAGGCAAATAATAATTTTGTAGGCACATAACAATGGAGTACGAAATAAAAATGGTAGAAAAGCTCAGCAGGGTCAGGTAGCAGATACAGAGAAATGAAGCTTTGCTGTTGATATTCCGATGCTGGGGTATTTTGGTATATTCCAAATCATTTGGATCATTCGACCAATGATCATTTTGCTGTTTCCAGTTCTATTTTGTTGGCAATGTCGTAATTTTAAATTTCTTTGTTTTTATGTTCTTCTGCAATTGGAAATGTAATGTGAGGCCACTTATCTGCTGATCAGTGTGTCTGGCAGACTGATGGACTAGGAAAGGAACTACACTAAAACCCCTGGTGTCCGCCATCTATGGGGTATTTGTAGATGCTCGATAAGTGAACTTTTTGGTTGTTTGAGGTTGCATGATTGGTGAACTAACAGCGAGACGTGCCAATTTTAAACTTTTACCGTTATTTGAGGTTGCCAGTAGCTTGAGTTCAGAGAACAGGGCTTTTTTTGCTGCATTCCTCAGCTCAATCAATGTCTTAGCCAATGGATATTTGAGTGCATTTTTCTTTGCTTTTTAATTTTTTTAATTAATTTGATAGATGTATTACATGTATTATACTGCAACCGTGTCTGCCTGTCCCGCATCGGACTTGTCAGCCACCAACGAGCCTGCAGCTGACGTGGACATTACCCCTCCATAAATCTTCGTCTGCGAAGCCAAGCCAAAGAAAAGAATATATTTAAATATTAATTATATAGCTTTTGTATACTGCTTTCTTGAATATGAGTCACATATCAATTATACATTGCCTTATATAATTCTCAAAGTGGGTTTATTTTTTCCTGCAGGTCTTATTAGATGGAATTTGCTAAATAAAGTGAACTTTAACATTTCATCTGCAAAACCTAGTATATCCAGCAATATGGAATAAGCCATAATTAATTGAGAAGGTGCAGTGGAGAAATGGAGTTGAGGTCAAAGAATAAATCATTTCTTTTGGAATGATGAAACTTTTGCATTTTCTCCTGCTTAATTCTTATAAAATTCACTCTGTGCTATAAACTTCCTGACATGGATTCTCACTGCAATGAAGGAGACAGATTAGAATGGGCAGAAAAGTCACAAATTATATGTCAGAAATGTACAGTCATGCTCCTTGGTCAAAGAAATAAATAGGCAGACTATTTTTTTTAAAATACGGAGAAAATTGAAAATACCCAGATGCAAAGGGACCTGGGAGTCCTCGTGCAGGATAGCCTGAAGGTAAACTTGCAGGTTGAGATGGTGGTGTAGAAGCCAAATGCAATGCTGGTATTCATTTCAAGAAGAATAGAATATAAGAACAGGGATGTGATGTTGAGGCTGTATAAGGCACTGGTGAGACCTCACTTGGAGCATTGTGAGCAGTTTTGGCTCCTCATTTAAGAAAGGATGTGCTGATGTTGGAGAGGCTTCAAAGGGGATTCACTAGGATGATTCTGGGAATGAATGGGTCATCATACGAAGATGTTTGTCAGCTCTTGTCTGAGAATGAAGTGGGGAGGAGGATCTCATTGAACCATTTCAAATGTTGGAAGGCGTGGACAGAGTAGACGTAGAAAGGTTGTTCCCCACGGTGGGAGAGTCTATGACAAGAGGGCACAACTTCAGGATTGAAGGTTGTCTGCCTAGAGCAGAGATGCGTGGGAATTTCTTCATCCAGAGGATGGTAAATCTGTAGAATTTGTTGCTACAAGCAGTTGTGGAGGCCAGGGCATTGGCTGTATTTAAGACCGAGCTTAATGGCTCTTAGCCAGGGCATTAAAGGTGATGGGGAGTAAGCTATGGCTGAGTGAGAAAATGGATCAGCTCGTGATTGACAAGCAGACTCGATGGGCTGAAAAACCTATTTCTGCTCCTATGTCCTCTGGTCTTAAATGAATATTTTATTGTAGTTTGAGTTCCTAGTTTGCAGCTTTAATTCAAACTAATTGAAAAGAAGGTGATAAAGCAAACTACTTGTATTTCAATCTTCATCCCATGATTAGTCCAAATAGAATGGGACAGTGCATGCAAACACCACATTTTTTCACATCTGCAGTTGAGGCTGAAAGGCAGTCCGAATGACTGGTCGCTTTTGGCAGTGTGACCAATGTTGACCAGAATATTGGGGGGTGGGGGAGGGGGCAGTGAAATCTCACTTTACATAGTTCCTTGGGACCTTCTAATTGAATTAACAGACCAACGATTTATTGAAAGGGCAGTCCCTTTGTGAAGGTGGAGCCACCTCAATTTTGCACAGAGGTGACCGTTTTGATACGTTCAAATCTATACTGTGTCTCTATCCCCTGATGTGTTGATTTACTGACAACTCTGAACTGTCCCACTTGCTAGACAAATCAATGCAGTGAAATATCTTCCTGCCTCCCTTCCCCCAACTCTCCCAATACTTAACTCTTTAAAGATGTCACTTGCATTGAAATTGGCTGTGACATCTTGGCTCCATAGTGACCAGTACTTATTGACTTCACATCAATCCTTGTTAATTTGAAGGTTTCTAATTTTTGCCTTTGCACTGTGCACCAGTAAAGGCATTCGGTTCATCCTCAGCCATAGCTCACTGGATCTAAGTGACTTCTCAAGTGCCCTTCAACCTCTTTCAGCTGGTGGTGTGATCAGCTTGCTTATTCTTTAATTTTCATTCTTTGCAGATTAATATGAGAATTGCTGGTTTGAGGCCCACCAAATAGAACCTCTGCTGTGAATTCAACAAAGCCACTCCTGGATTCAAACATGATGCGAGGACATGCACAAGGCAGCGTTTTGGAGTAATTGTGGAAGTTGTGTCATCTGTCGTAAGCACAAAACTTTTATTTAGTATCTTGAGTTATACAGGGGCTTCCCAGATTACAAGCTGTATCATTTTGGGGAAATTCTTCCATTCAATTATAAAGCATTTTCCAAGATTATAACAATAAAAATCAGAATGTTTCATGGCATTCATCAATGACTGAATATAGTATATATTTAATTAGATTCATTATGGGGAGCATTACAGTGAGTTTTGAGTGAAGTTAAAGAACAATATCAATTGTCTGTCAAGCAATATGGGGTTACAATAGAACACAGACATTTCTGACATGGAGAAATCAGCTTCTGAACAGTTTTGTGAAACCTGGGAATTTTCAGCACTGATTTACATGGATGTCAAGTGCTATTATTTTATAAGTTCCACAACCATGTTTCCTTCCTCGCCACAACCATGTTTCCTCCTGCCTTTGGGTCTGTGCTGCTCCCCCTGCCCCTCCCTCCACACCCTCTCACCTTTTTTGATCAGAATTTTGCTCATAGTTTGATGAAGAGCTCATCCTAAACGTTGGTTATGTCTGTTAATCTTTGCTTTGTAAAGTACCTGTAGACAGTGTGACCAACTGAACTCCTCCAGCATTGTGTTTTGACCCTTATTTTACAACTTATTTCCAAACATCTCCAAGATTTGTTGTTTGTGGTAAATTTAAACAAATCTAGCTGTGGTAAGGTCACTCCGCATTCCTCATCTCAACATCAAGTCAGCTGATTAAAAAGCAGTGAGCAAAGAAACACAAAGCGCTGGATACATTCAGCAGATCATGCACATTCTTGGAAGATAATGGAATTTCTTGCAAAAAACTTGCTTTAGGACTGAGTCAGGAGAGGGAAGGTGGCGAAGAGGTCAGAAACGAGAGTTAATGTTTCAAGTCGACGTTCTGTGTTTCCAGCACTTTTTCAATTGCAGCTTCCCAACGTCTGCCACTTCTAAATGTTTGAAAGAAGGTAACCGAGCGTTCCATCTCGCCACTGTGATAATACAGATTCCATCGCCAATGTGTATATGTATATATTGTAGTGTAGGATGATTGTGATTGGCTGAGAGCGTAGCCACACTTACTGGCAGGTCTTAAAGGATTGCTCCTAGCCAGACCAGGTCATTCTGGACTGGTCGACCTACATGTGATACGCTCCAGTCTTCTAGTTAATAAAAGCCTTGGTTTGGATCAACAAGCCTTTGATTCTTTCAACGTGCTCTACAGCCACCACCTCTCGTGATCCATGCGCTGCCTCTTTTGGAGTCACTCTGCTTCTCATTGAGTCATGCGTTCAGCAACAGATCTAGAAGGTGCTCTTTGGCCATTGTTTCTATCTCCACAAATCTTGTACACCAGCCATAGATTCCATTGCTTGGTTATTTGTGCATTTTTCTAGATGCCAATATGATTTCTAATATCCTCCTCTAGCATTTTCCATAAAGTCTGATATGACACCTGACCACGATGTGGTTCGAATGCACAACTTTTAATCTGGAGTTAAGCACGCTGCCATTGTGCCATGAGGTCACAGAGTGGCTGGTCAAACAGTGAGAAAAGCCATCGTCTTCATTCACACCTGCCCAGATCACCTCCTACCCCTTCTCATTGACAGATATTGTGTGAGCAACATCTGATTTAAACCTGAACTCACGTAGGAAGTATCTACTTCAACCTCTGTTACAGGACCTGCTCTTCCATAATTTCTCACCTCCACTTCTGAATATTATAATTTGTTTCTGTCAATATTACCTGTATTTTATATTCACCACCAACCTTGGCTCATCTTCCGTCTGGCCATTTCACCATTATTTTACTGCCATCATTTGTTTCCAATGTAATATCAAACTTGTGTTCAAGCTTTGGGTCTATGTTCCAAGAGTATGAGAAAGAGGGTTGGGAGAGTTTTGAAACCAATGTAAGATGAACAATGTCACTGGAGGGAGAAGATGGAATAATAACTTGTCAGAAATTGTAGGAAGTTCTCAGGGATGTGGAAGAAAATATGATTCCTTCGGAGGCTGGTGAAAAGATAAATGAAAAATGAAGAAATGTTGAACATGCTTTATATTTTTCTTCACAATTTTTAAAAACCAAAATAGACCCTATTCACCATGTAAACAGAAACCCGTTCAAAGTGCATTGCCACCCTTAGTCATGTATTCATACATTTCCATCACAATACATTATTTATTGTTAAATTCATTTCTATTTTCATTATTGCCACCACTATGGTTCCTTGTCATTATTCCCCCTCTGTTGTTTGAGGGGCTTCTTGTCAATCTCAGCCCCGCAGTGCCCGGAAACAGAAGGACTCCAGATTGTGGTCCCTTCCCACGGTGCCCTTGCGTTGGCTGCACCAAGTCTCAGCAACATTCCAAACTGATATCTCAATGTGGCGAAAGACCAACATGCTTCGGGCAGACCAATATCCGTCTTTCACTAAGTCGAGGATCTTCCAGCAGTGCTGGAAGTCTGACTCTGTGTGTGCCGCTGGAACAACCCGTAAATCAGAGAGTCATCCTGCTACAGGACATGAACTGTTACAAGGATCCCTCAATCCATCTCCACACACTCTTGGTGAATCTGCAGTGGGCAACTGTCTTCACTCCACTGCAGTCATCTTGGGGACAATGGGTATTTTGAGTGATGTATGGGAATGATCTGACTGGGAGATCTGACTCTCACAGTCAGCCAAGTGAAGTCCTGGCGCTTATTTGATTGAAGATGCGCTCTTGTAGAACTCAGTCTGCAATGATGCAGCAACAGAAGTTTGGTAGGCCTTAAAGGCAAGGACTGCACATGCGCACAGACAGGCACGCCATCAGACACTGAACTGCTACATACAATGATCAAGGAAAAATCACTACCATGCCCCACCACCCCTTGACTCATTGCAGGCACGGCTCTATGCTACAAGGGACACTAATTAAATGCACCCAACTCTTATCAACAGTTTCTCCAGAATCTTTCCAAATTTCTAGGCCTGGGGTGAAGCAGGGTGGTCCCAGGCTGGCAAAGAGGGAGAACAAAGAACACAGCAGCTTTATAGTGCTGGAGGGTCCAGCCCAGGTCATTAGCAGGCTCAGTGCCAGGAGAGTTAATCCAATTACAACAGCGAGTGGCCCAAGGCCAAGTACAGGCAGGCTAGAGAGTCCAGTTCAGGTAATTTACATGGTTTCGATGGCAAGCTGTGCTCTACTGAGTGGGGTGGAACCAAACCTTGATTGACACCTAGTGTGTCCTCCAACTAGGTAGGGGGCAGTGCTGTCATATGATAGCTATAACCCTTCCCAATATAGTTGCCTCTAATCTTAAAGCAGGTTATTCCTCTTTTTTTTTTTAAATTTTTTATTTTTCACACCATAAATCACAATAGCCATGATATACACTTTTTCTTTTCCACACATTTACAGTGACTTTTTCTCCCTCCCCCCTCCCTCCTCCCAAGCCACCCCCCCCACCCCCCCCCTCTCATCCATTTTAGGTAGACAATCTAGGTTGCATTAATTCAGTTAGACAATGTTGTCATTCAACAAAAATACACCAGAAATTCTACTGAGTCCATTCTTTTCTTTTCTTCTCCTTCCATCAACTTAGGTAATGTTTGTTCCCGGTAGGTTTTCGCTATTGTATTTAATGTAAGGCTCCCATACTTGTTCGAATATTTCAATATTATTTCTTAAACTATATGTTATTTTTTCTAATGGAATACATTTATTCATTTCTATATACCATTGTTGTATTTTCAAATTATCTTCCAATTTCCAGGTTGACATAATACATTTTTTTGCTACGGCTAGGGCTATCTTGACAAATCTTTTTTGTGCATCTTCCAAGTCAATTCCAAATTCTTTATTTTTTATGTTACTTAGGAGAAAGATCTCTGGATTCTTTGGTATATTGTTTTCTGTTATTTTATTTAATATCTGATTGAGATCATCCCAAAATTTTTCTACTCTCTCACATGTCCAGATTGCATGAATTGTTGTTCCCCTTTCTTTTTTACATCGAAAACATCTATCAGATACTGTTGGGTCCCATTTATTTAACTTTTGCGGTGTAATGTATAGTCTGTGTAACCAATTATATTGTATCATACGCAGCCTCGTATTTATTGTATTTCTCATCGTTCCAGAGCATAACTTCTCCCATGTTTCCTTTTTTATCTTTATATTTAAATCTTGTTCCCATTTTTGTTTAGTTTTACCATTTGTTTCCTCATTCTCCTTTTCTTGCAGTTTAATATACATATTTTTTATAAATCTTTTGATTAACATTGTATCTGTAATCACATATTCAAGGTTACTTCCCTCTGGTAAACTCAAGTTGCTTCCTAATTTATCTTTCAAGTAGGATCTCAGTTGGTAATATGCCAGCGCTGTATCTCCAGTTATATTGTACTTATCTCTCATTTGTTCAAAGGATAAGAATCTACTTCCTGAAAAACAATTTTCTATTCTTTTAATCCCTTTTTTTTCCCATTTTCTAAAGGCAAGGTTGTCTATTGTAAAAGGGAGTAGCTTATTTTGCGTCAATATTAGTTTTGGTATTTGGTAATTTATTTTATTTCTTTCTACATGAATCTTCTTCCATATATTGAGGAGATGGTGTAATACTGGAGAAGTTCTATGTTGTACCAATTTTTCGTCCCATTTATATAATATGTGTTCAGGTATCTTTTCCCCTATTTTATCTAATTCTAGTCTCGTCCAGTCTGGTTTTTCCCTTGTTTGATAAAAATCTGATAGGTACCTTAATTGTGCGGCTCTATAATAATTTTTGAAGTTCGGCAATTGTAAGCCTCCTTGTTTATACCATTCTGTTAATTTATCTAGTGCTATCCTCGGTTTCCCCCCTCTCCATAAAAATCTCCTTATTATTTTCTTTAACTCTTTGAAGAATTTTTCTGTCAGTTGTATTGGCAATGCCTGAAATAAGTATAGTATCCTTGGAAAAATGTTCATTTTAATACAGTTTATCCTTCCTATCAGTGTTAGTGGTAGCTCTTTCCAATGCTCTAAATCGTCCTGTAATTTTTTCATTAGTGGATTGTAATTGAGTTTATATAATTGGCCTAGATTTTTGTTTATTTGCACACCTAGGTATCTTATTGCCTGCGTTTGCCATCTGAATGGGGATTCCTCCTTAAATTTTGAGAAATCCGCGTTATTCATAGGCATTGCTTCACTTTTATTTACGTTTATCTTGTATCCCGACACTTCTCCATATTCCTTCAATTTCTTATATAGTTCTTTTATTGATAGTTCTGGTTCTGTTAAGTACACTATCACATCATCCGCAAACAGACTGATTTTATATTCCCTGTCTTTTATTTTTATTCCTTTTATATTATTATCTCTTCTTATCAATTCTGCTAGTGGTTCTATAGCTAGCGCAAACAATAATGATGATAGTGGGCATCCCTGCCGCGTTGACCTGCTTAAGTTAAATTGCTTTGATACATGTCCATTTACTGTCACTTTCGCTAACGGTCCCTCATATAATGCTTTAATCCAATTAATAAACTTCTCCGGTAAACTGAATTTTTGCAATACTTTGAACAAGTAATTCCATTCTACTCTGTCGAAGGCCTTCTCTGCGTCTAAAGCAACTGCTACTGCCGGTGCTTTATTTCCTTCTACTGCATGAATTAAGTTAATAAATTTACAAATATTGTCTGTTGTGCGTCTTTTTTTGATAAATCCAGTTTGGTCTAAATTTACCATTTTCGGTACCTGTTCTGCTAATCTGTTCGCTAATAGTTTAGCTATTATCTTATAATCTGTGTTTAGCAGAGATATTGGTCTATATGACGCTGGTGAGAGTGGATCTTTCCCTTGTTTTAGTATCACTGTAATTATTGCTGTTTTACATGAATCTGGTAAGTTTTGTGTCTCATCAATCTGGTTGATTACATCCAGGAGGGGCGGTATTATTAGGTCTTTAAATGTTTTGTAGAATTCTATTGGGAGTCCATCCTCTCCTGGTGTCTTATTATTTGGTAAATTTTTTATTATCTCTTGTATTTCTACTGTTCCAAATGGTTCTGTTAATTTATTTTGTTCCTCTATTTGTAGTTTTGGTAGTTCAATTTTAGTCAAAAATTCATCTATTTTCCCTTCTTTCCCTTCGTTTTCGGTTCGGTATAATTGTTCATAGAATTCTCTGAAGTTTTCCTTAATTTCTTTTGGATTATATGTAATTTGTTTGTCTTTTTTCCTTGTTGCCAATACCATTTTCTTAGTTTGCTCTGTCTTAAGCTGCCATGCTAAGATTTTGTGTGTTTTTTCACCTAGTTCATAATATTTCTGTTTTGTCTTCATTATATTCTTCTCCACCTTATATGTTTGTAATGTTTCATATTTTATTTTTTTATCCGCCAATTCTCTTCTTTTGGTTGTATCTTCCTTTATTGCTAATTTTTTTTCTATGTTTATTATTTCCCTTTCCAACTGCTCTGTTTCCTGATTATAGTCCTTCTTCATCTTGGTTGCATAACTTATTATTTGCCCTCTAATGAATGCTTTCATTGCGTCCCATAGTATAAATTTATCTTCCACTGATTCCGTATTTACTTCAAAGTACATTTTTAATTGTTTTTCAATAAATTCTCTAAAATCCTGTCTTTTAAGTAGCATGGGGTTTAATCTCCATCTATACATTCTTGGAGGGATGTCCTCTAGCTCTATTGCCAATAACAGGGGTGAGTGGTCCGATAATAGTCTAGCTTTATATTCCGTTTTCCTAACTCTCCCTTGAATGTGGGCTGATAACAGGAATAGGTCTATCCTTGAGTATGTTTTATGTCTAGTCGAGTAGTATGAGTATTCCTTTTCTTTTGGGTTTTGTTTCCTCCATATGTCCACAAGTTTCATTTCTTGCATTGATTTAATTATAAATTTGGTTACTTTGTTCTTCCTGTTAATTTTTTTCCCCGTTTTATCCATATTTGGATCCAAATTCAGATTGAAATCCCCTCCTATTAGTATGTTCCCTTGCGTATTAGCTACCTTCAAAAAGATATCTTGCATAAACTTTTGATCTTCTTCGTTAGGTGAATATATATTAAGTAGATTCCAAAGCTCTGAATATATCTGACATTTTATCATAACATATCTCCCTGCTGGATCTATTATTTCCTCTTCTATTTTAAATGGCACATTTTTGCTAATTAATATAGCCACTCCTCTTGCTTTTGAATTGTACGATGCTGCTGTTACATGTCCTACCCAATCTCTCTTTAATTTCTTGTGCTCCAATTCAGTTAAGTGTGTTTCTTGGACAAATGCTATATCTATTTTTTCCTTTTTCAGTAAATTTAGTAGTTTCTTCCTTTTAATTTGGTTATGTATTCCATTAATATTTAGAGTCATATAGTTCAGCGTAGCCATTTTATATTTTGTTTATCTTCTCTTTCCGTTTTTCCATCATTACCTTTCCTCCTTTTCCATTTCTGTTTTCTTATTTTCAACTCTTTACCAGACAACATTCCTACAACATCCAACATTTTCCTTATTCTCCTATTTCTATCTTCTTTATCCCCAATCTCCCCTTCCCCTCCTGAGTTGCCCTTTATCCCTTGTCGGACAACCACATCTCCCCTCTCCATTTGGATTTGCGAATCCACTCGCAAGCGTCAACTGATTTTGCAGTGACCGCTCTTTTCCCCCACCCAGCCCCCCCCAGAAAAGATTTCGCTTTTTATATGTCACAAAGGTCACTCTTTTAATTCCCTCCTTATTCTCTCTATTCCATTACCTTCCCTTATTAATTCTTGTCTATACTCTCTGTGTTTTCCTCTAATTACAGATACTTTCACATATGCCCATTGTCTCTATTCACTCTTATACCTCTTTACCCGCATACATATCAATCGTGGTCATTTTTACCCTCCTTACCCGTCTTCATCCCTCAGTCTATTTTTGTCTTTACCCACATACATATCAATCGTGATCATTTTTGCTCTCATTACCCGTCTTCATCCCTCAGTCTATTTTTGTAATTGTTCTGCAAATTTTCGTGCTTCTTCTGGATCCAAGAATAGTCTGTTTTGTTGTCCTGGAATAAATATTTTCAATACCGCAGGATGCTTCAGTGTAAATTTATATCCTTTCTTCCATAAAATCGCTTTTGCTGTATTGAACTCTTTTCTCTTCTTTAGGAGTTCAAAGCTTATATCTGGATAAATGAAGATTTTTTGCCCTTTATACTCCAGTGGTTTGTTGCCCTCTCTTACTTTTTCCATTGTCTTCTCCAGTACCTTTTCTCTTGTAGTATATCTTAGGAATTTTACTACAATAGATCTTGGTTTTTGTTGTGGTTGTGGTTTAGGGGCCAATGCTCTATGTGCCCTTTCTATTTCCATTTCTTGCTGTAGTTCTGGACATCCTAGGGCCTTAGGGATCCATTCTTTTATAAACTCCCTCATATTCTTGCCTTCTTCATCTTCCTTAAGGCCCACTATCTTTATGTTATTTCTTCTGTTATAATTTTCCATTATATCTATTTTTTGGGCTAGTAATTCTTGTGTCTCTTTAGTTTTTTTATTAGATTCCTCCAATTTCTTTTTTAAGTCTTCTACCTCCATTTCTGCTGCTATTGCCCGTTCTTCCATCTTGTCCATTTTTTTCCCCATTTCTGTTAAGGTCATATCCATTTTATTTATTTTCTTTTCTGTGTTGTTTATTCTTCTTCTTAAATCATTGAATTCCTGTGTTTGCCATTCTTTAAATGACTCCATGTATCCTCTAACAAGAGCAAGTATATCCTTTACCTTGCCTTTCCCTTTATCTATTTCACTGTATTCTTCCTCTTCTTCCTCTGGGTTGGCCATCTGTTGTTTCTTTGCTGCCCTTTCCTCCTCTTCTTTCTTGTTTCCATTGTCTTCTGTGGTCTCTTCTTGCTGCAGGTGTTCTGCAGCTGTCGTTGCCGGCTGTGGAGATCGACTCCCCAGCTGGTCCCCCCTCCCGTCGGTGTGTTTTTTTTCATGCGCGGTTGCGCACTTTTACTCGGCTCTGTGAGCCATTGTTGTAGTTCTTTTTCTACCGACCTGAGGTAGTGGGCTCCTCTCTCCACAGCGGGCCTCTTCGGACAGGTAAGGCCTTCACCTTTTTCCTCCGTTGTCTTCTCTTCCTCTCTTCTTTCCGTTGATTTTGATTTTTCTCCTTTTGTCTCCATCTTCTTTCCACCTTTATACTCACTTTTCTTTAACTTGTATTTCTGTGCCTTTGTATTTTCTCTTGTTTTTCCCGACTTTTCTGGAGAGGGCTGGAGTTCACCGTCCGGCCACTACTCCATCACGTGACTCCTCCCGGTTATTCCTCTTCTTTAAGAAATCTTTGCATGGAAAGGTTATCCTTTATGAATACTGGCTATTGTTCCCTGGCATTCAGCAACTGTGACATCATCAAGTCAGTTCAACCAATGAACTGACCAGAAAACTATAACCACAGATCTAGCTCTGCATATTCTAATATTAAGTGAAATATCATAACTAAAAACAAAAATAATCTAATATTTTAAAATATTTTGGAAAACTGCAAAAGACTATTTTATATTTGGATTGTTTTTGGATAACAGTTTTAAGTATATCTTTTACTTAAAAAAAACATTGAAAGTGTTGAATAAGAAACATTAAATATCTCGCAGACCTGATGATATAATTCCTAAAGTTCCACACGAGGCAGAAGTATTGAGCTTATATTATGATCTTCCAAAATGTCCTCAATTCTGATGTGCTAATGGTTATCTAAAAAATGTTTTTTTGCATTCATTTCAATATCTTATGTGTATTAATTGGTAAAACAGCAACGTATTAACTTGGAAAAGTTCCAACATTTAATTAGACCAGGACTTCCCAAACTTTTTAGATCGCAGGACACTTTTGGGAGCACTTGGAAATTCCGGAACCCCAAAAGTTTAAAAGACCTGGTATACACACAAGCATAGTAAGAAAGTAAATAAACTCACCATTCTTCATGAAATCATTTGTTACCTCTAGCTTGCATTTAATGGGATGAATGAAATTGTTTCTTGTCCTCACAGATCTAAATGTTTGTGCATCTGGTGTCTCTTTACTCCCAGCTGAGATGAATCCAAGCAACAATATTTTGTCATAATTTTGTTCCTTTTCCGATGTAGGCGAAATTGAAGAATCTTCATGAAAAAATGGTGGTACTTTCTTCAGATGAATGATCCTGTCTCTAAGTTTATTTTTTAATCTAACAATTCATGATTCTCAATATTCCACATATGGACTATCTTTAAAATATGGCCTGCTTCACACCGAAAGAAATCGGATTCTCATTGGTTGAAAATGATGCGCAAGCCTGACATCTGCTCTGCTGATGACACCATTTTGTTTTCTTTGGGTGGAGTATGTTGTTTGCTGCCGTCCCAGAAGCAAACTGAATTAAAGACAGATGTAATAAGTGATTTAAAGAAAAACATGTAGATCATTATTGCTCCCTGTCATTTCTTCTGTGGAATCCTTGGGTCTTTCCACGCAACCCAGTTTGATACTGCTGACGGCCTCATGCCAAATGTGAGTGTAGTCAATATAGAAAAGGCAATAGGTGAACAGTGAGAGGAGTTGATAAAACGGCAACACCGCGTGGATCTGTAATTCAGGCCTGAGCCACTGCCTCATGCAATTTCAATGAGCTGCTTTATCTCATGATGCCCCTGCTTCAATGAACGTACCCTCTGTAGTAAATGTGTGGAAAAGAAAAAGTGTATATCATGGCTATTGTGATTTATGGTGTGAAAAATAAAAAATTAAAAAAAAAAAAAAAAAAAAAATATTGGAACATACCTTTGTGTGTGACATAGACACAGCTCTGTAGCCAGAGTTTTATGTCAAAAAAAAAGTGTGAATTCACTTTTTTTGAACTAAGTAATTCTGCCACTCCACTCGGTCGTTGTGAGACGGTCCAGAGAAAAATTCTGGTGAGCTCCTACTGACAGTTACAGTACACAGAGCTTGGCTTTGTAAGTAAAGGTGACTTTTATTCTTTTTTTTTTAAACTTTATTTAAGATTTTATCACAAGAATAAAGAGAAAAAGTACATTCAAAGAAAAGATAAAAAATAAAATAATAAGATTACAATACAACATTAGTAACCTAACTTAAATCCAACGAACCCCGCCAATACAGCCATTAAGAAAAAATAAAATCTATATAAAAAAAAAACACACCCTTACCCCCAAAATAAAGAGTGAAGAGTTAGTAAAATTAATAAAATTATATATATATATATATATATAAAACACTCACCTACAAGAAAAATAATAATGAAAAAAAAGAATAATCAAATCTAAAATATCACACTTAAAAACATATTTAAGTCAAACTTAATTGCATGTACTTAACAAATGGAGTCCACTTCAGCTTATAAAAAGACATCTTATCTTGAATTGAGAAAGATATCTTTTCCATAATTAAACAGGATTTCATCTCTAAGCACCACCTAATATATTTCTATCTTTCCAAGTAAGCACTATACATTTCTTGGCCACCGCTAAGGCTAAATAGATAAAAGAAATCTGATAATCATTTAATCCTAAGTCAATTAATGATTGCATATTCCCTAATAAAAATATATCAGGATCTAATACAACATAGATATTATATAAACTATTAAATATAGATTGAATACCTTTCCAAAACTGTTGCAATCGGTCACAAAACCAAACAGTATGTAAAAAAGTATTAGCCATCTGATCACAGCGAAAACAACAATCTAACTTACTAAGACCAAATTTTTTAAATTTCTCTGGTGTTAAATATAATTGATGTATAAAATTATAATTAATCATCGCTAATCTAGCATTAATCAATTTCCGAATACTATTTTGACAAATTTCCATCCAGGCTTCTTCAGCTATTGTAGAACCTAAATCTTTTTCCCATTTCAACTTACTTTCATTTTCTTGTAAAATACAATATAAATCAGATATATACCCCTTTTTTGGTATTGAAAGCACATATTTCTCAAAACTAGTTTCAGGCAATAGAATCATATGCCGGCCACATATCTGTTTTACAAATGATCTTAACTGATAGGTGACTCTTATTCATCTGAACTTTATAATCATCTTGGTCTCCCTTTTCCTGAGAATTTAATGAAGATTGAATGGCTGCAGAGTCACTGTGCAAAAACTTGGCCTTTGCTGTGATTTGCATTATAGTCCTCTGTTATTTGTCAGCATGGATGTTTGTGACGTTATTGATCAATGGTGGGCCGAGAGATCCATTTCCTGTGTGTTAATTTTCTGTCCTATGGCACCAGGGAGTTACGCACTCATCACAATAAATCAACATATTCAGCAGGCATTTGCCCGAGTGCTCCTGACTTACACGAGCACACTCGATTTGTCAGGGCAGCTCTGTATAAAAGGAATGCTGTCTGAAGAGACCAAATTATGAAGAGCTCAGGCCCAAAATGTTAGTTATTCTTAAATTCCTGTTGATGTTGTGTAAACTGTTTCTCCAGCACTGTAGCGTGAATAAAAGCTCTCACGACTGGAGGGAGAGCAAATG
The DNA here is from genome assembly GCF_036971445.1 of Narcine bancroftii. Lineage (NCBI taxonomy): Eukaryota > Metazoa > Chordata > Chondrichthyes > Torpediniformes > Narcinidae > Narcine > Narcine bancroftii. The sequence goes on from NC_091472.1 coordinate 179,163,696, forward strand.
CTTTTATTAGCTTATAACTAAGGAGAGGGTTCAACAGTTAACTTCAGAAAGGTTCTGGGTTTAGGCAGGAAACCAGGGTTGTATGTGAGCAGATGGGGGCAGAGCCAGGAGACGGGGCCAGTCATCAGTACAACACCCTACCAGTGAATCCCATTTCACTACATTTACCCCTTCCTGTAGAATTTTAGGACTGTGAATGAAGACAGTGGGTTCAGAAACAGGTGGTTTAAAAAAAAATAGTTCTTTACAAATTTAAGCTGTCCTGGGGTCTGGAGATCCTGGTGGAGTGCCTTAGACTCCTTGGGTCTCCTGGTCCTCTTGTGAGGGTGGAGAGGCGGGCTGGGTCTCCAGCTCAACGACGGAGAGGTGTGCCCTTTCCTCCTGAACTGGATCCCACGAGGCCCTGACTGGGGGCGGTGGGGATGAGCTCCATGGCTTGCAGGGAACCTGAGGCAATGGACCCTCTGTTCCTGTGGATGCCAGGTCCCTGATGGAGACGGTGTCCTCCCTGCCATCCGGGTACTCCACATAGATGTACATGGGATTTGTATGGAGCAGTTCCATCCTTTCCACTGGGGGTTGGGCTTGCTTCTCCTCACATGCTTCCTGAGAAGGACTGGACCAGGAGTGGTGAGCCAGGTTGGGAGTGTAGTTCCTGATGCTGACCTTCGCTCAAAAGTGAATAGGAGCTTGTGAGGAGTAGCGTTGGTCACGGTACATCGTAGTGACTGGATAGAATGTAGTGTCATGGGAAGGACTTCCTGCCAACGTGAGTCTGGAAGGCGTTTTGACTTCAGGGCCAGTTTGAGAGCCTTCCAGACCGTGGCATTCTCTTTTTCAACCTGCCTGTTCCCCTGGGGGTTATAGCTAGTAGTCCTGCTGGACGCAATGCCCCTCACCAGCAGGTACTGACACCACTCATAAAGGTTAAGCCCTTGAATATAGCTGTGTACCTGAACAGAGTGAAAATGGAGACTAGGGCCTTCATAACTTACGAAGTGGATGTGTCTGGGCATGGAATGGCAAATGGAAAGTGGGAGTACTCATCAATGACAGAGAGGAAGAAGGTGTTCGTGTTCATGGAGGGGAGAGGTCCCTTAAAATTGATGCTGAGCTGTTCATAGGGCCTGGATGACTTGATCAGGTGCGCATTTGCAGGGCGATAGAAGTGCGGCTTGCATTCTGCACAGACCTGGCGAGGCCTGATCAGTTTCCTGATGTCTTCCTTGGAGTAGGGAAGATTGCGCGCCTTGACAAAATGAGCCATGGGGGGGTAACCCCTGGATGGCAGAGCTCATTAGGCATGGACTGCAGTTGGCTGGTGTGTGCAGAGACGCAGCTTCCTCTGGTGAAGGCATCTGGAGGGTCATTAAGGGCTCCCGGCCGATAGGCAATGTCATAATTGTAGGTGGGGAGCTCGAGTGAGGAGTCAGTGAGGAGTGTAAATCTTCTACCGACCAGGTAGTGTCTCCAGTGCCTCATGTTTTCTACAATGGCTTGAGCCTACTTTTCCACAGATGGGTTCTGAAGCTCGTGGCCTTGCAATGTCCATGGAAAAAAATGTAACCGGCCTGCCTACCTGGTTGAGGGTAACAGCCAGGGCTATATCTGAAGCTTCACTTTCCATTTGGAATGATACATTCTCGTCCAGCAACGTGCTCACTGCAGCTTTCGCAATGTGATTCTGGAGGTAGTTTAAAGCCGTATGGGTTTCAGCCGAGAGGAGGAAATTAGTGGCTTTTAAGAGAGGGCGAACCTTATCAGAGTACTGTCCGTAATATGAGAAAAACCCCAGGCATCTCCTCAAAGCCTTTGTGGTCCTGGGTATGGGGAGCTCTAACAAGGGAGGCATTCTATCGGGATCAGGGCCAATGATGTCATTCTCCACCATGTAGTCAAGGATAGCCAGATGTTTTGTCCTGAACATGCACTTGTCAGAGTTATAAGTGAGGTTCAGGGCTTTTGCCGCATGGAGAAAACTCTGGAGGGTGGCGTTATGTTCTTCCAAGGTGTGGCCACAGATAGTGATATGATCGAAGTAGGGGAAGGTAGCCTTCAACCCACACTCATCCACTATTCTATCCATCTACCTCTGGAAGATAGAAACTCCATTAGTAATACAAAAAGGGATCCTCTGGAATTGATAGAGATGACCGTTTATCTCAAATGGTGTATATGGATGATCCTTGGAATGGATTGGTAGCTGGTGATAGGTAGCTTTCAGGTCGAATAGACCTGATACTGTGCAATATCATTCACCACGTCCAAAATTTGAGGGAGTGGGTATGCGTCCAGGAGTGTGTACCGGTTAATAGTTTGGCTATAGTCAATTACTAGCCTGGACTTATTTTCCTCTTTTACCACTATCACTTACACTCTCCACAGGCTGGTGGTTGGTTTGATGATACCTTCATCCAACAGACTTTGAGTCTCCAACTTTATAAACTCTCCATCTGCTGCATGACTCCTCCTGCTCTAGGTTGCAATGGGTTTGCAGTCTGGGGACAGATTTGGAAAGAGACGGTGGGGTGGGGGGGGTAGATATTCAATGTGGAGAAGCTGCATGTGGGTTCTGATTTTAGGCGCCTTCCGTTCCGAATCGTTATGGGGGGAGGGGACCAGAATACTCCAAGGTCATGCTTTTAAGGTGACACAGGAAGTCCAGACCCAACAACATCAGAGTACACAATTCATCAAGAATATACAAGTGAAATTTACAGAAATCCCCCCCCCCCACCCAAACGACAGGTGAACTATATCACGTGTAGAATGACGAGAGAAATATGCAGTAATTAGAAGTATACATCTTTGGGTTGTATTTTTGTACAGTCTGTGAGTCGATGAAGCTTTCAGTAGAGCCTGTGTCAATTAGGCATTTAGTGGAATGTCCGTTTACCTTCATAGTCACTATGGAGTTGCTGAGCTGATGAGGTCTGTCCTGATCTAGGACCATCAAGGCTATGTCCCCAGAGACTCCAGGCTCCTCACTCAAGTGGCCCCTACCATCTTTGGTTGCCCTGTATGGGTAAGATGGTGTCGACCTCATGGCATGGCAAGATGGCCACCCTCCTTCCTCCTCCAACTATGATGGCGTCAAGTTTGAATTTGGATCACAGCAAGATGGCCGCTGAGCATTTTCACATCTTTTTGTCTTCCCACACCCTCTGACGTGTCACGCAGCATGTGAGTTCGGGTGAATTCGGGGAGGACAGCGGGGATGGAATCGGATCCAGGAGCGATGCAGGCTCCAGACTTCCCCAAGCTGGCCCTTGCACAACAAACCCTCACCCAATGCCCTTTCTTTCCATAGCTGGAACACACTGAGTCCTTTGCCAGGCAACGAGATCGGGGATGCTGGCTCTTGCCGCAGAAAAGGCACTCCTTAGCATGGGAAGCAGTAGCTGTTAGGGCAGGGGTAGCGGGAGCAGCCGGTCCTTGGAAGGGGTCACCTGGGTGAGCGAGCTCGCTGGCTTTGAGGTCGTCGTTCTCGAGCTTGGCCTGTTCCAGCAATTTGGCAGTTCGACGTGGCTAGCCAGGTCCTTCTTTCCCAACTCGAGCAGTCGCTGCCTCGTGTACCTTGAGCAGACTCCTGTGACTAGAGTGTCCCGGATCTGTTTTTCACGAATGCAGCCCATAGCCACTTCATACCTGCCCTTCTTGGCAAGCATCCACAGATCCAGCAGGCAGTAATCGATGGTCTTTCCTGGCCGCTGGTGACGTAGAGCGAGTTGGTGCCTCGCTAGGACCTCGTTCTGAGACTTCAGGTACCAATAGCAGCGTCATATGTAGTGCAGCCCCTGATGACTGCATATCTTTTTGTTCCTAACCTTGAAATGACTGCGGACCACCTGAGTTCATCAATGTGGAAGACATCTCTGGTCACGTTCAGGTAGGGCTGGAAGCAGTCTAGCCAGTATGTGAAATCTTCAGCCGAATCGGGGACTATCAGTGGCGTACCTGACTGGAGTAGCGCTTCCACCTTTAGGGAATAAGCTAATAAAATGTAGCATGAATAAAAGCTCTCATGACTGGAGGGGGAACAAATACTTTTATTAGCTTATAACTAAGGGTAGGGTTTCACAGTAGTCTTCAGAAGGGTTCTGGGTTTAGGTGGGCAGATGGGGGTGGAGCCAGGAGGCGGGGCAAGCCATCAGTACAACACACTACAAGTGAATCCCAGTTTACTGCAACTATGATCTGCAAACTTCCTTGTTAAACACAAATTAGGATTAAACCTTTCTCTTCAAGTTAGCATAGACAACAGACTCGCCAAGGCAAATAGCGCCTTTGGAAGACTACACAAAAGAGTCTGGAAAAACAACCAACTGAAAAACCTCACAAAGATAAGCGTATACAGAGCCGTTGTCATACCCACACTCCTGTTCGGCTCCGAATCATGGGTCCTCTACCGGCACCACCTACGGCTCCTAGAACGCTTCCACCAGCGTTGTCTCCGCTCCATCCTCAACATCCATTGGAGCGCTTACATCCCTAACGTCGAAGTACTCGAGATGGCAGAGGTCGACAGCATCGAGTCCACGCTGCTGAAGATCCAGCTGCGCTGGATGGGTCACGTCTCCAGAATGGAGGACCATCGCCTTCCCAAGATCGTGTTATATGGCGAGCTCTCCACTGGCCACCGTGACAGAGGTGCACCAAAGAAAAGGTACAAGGACTGCCTAAAGAAATCTCTTGGTGCCTGCCACATTGACCACCGCCAGTGGGCTGATATCGCCTCAAACCGTGCATCTTGGCGCCTCACAGTTTGGCGGGCAGCAACCTCCTTTGAAGAAGACTGCAGAGCCTACCTCACTGACAAAAGGCAAAGGAGGAAAAACCCAACACCCATCCCCAACCAACCAATTTTCCCCTGCAACCGCTGCAATCGTGTCTGCCTGTCCCGCATCGGACTTGTCAGCCACAAACGAGTCTGCAGCTGACGTGGACTTTTTACCCCCTCCATAAATCTTCGTCCGCGAAGCCAAGCCAAAGAAGAAAGAAAGAGCATCTGTTATGTAATTGCATTGTAAAAGTCTCTTGAAGAAACTTCTTGAACTTGGGTTATTCATAAATATGTTGTAATGTTATAAGAATGATTGAAATGTTCAATAGAAGTTGCAGAGATTGAGAGGAGCAGGCAATCCTATTGTCCAAGATCACCATCACCTGTCTGTGATATCAAGTGCCAATTCCTCTGTTGTGTGTAACAAATGTTGGGCTTGCCATTTCTTAGTGGGGTGAATGTTTGGAGTCTGCATTACAAGGTTCTTTATTTATTTTGAATTATCAGAAGAGTAAAATTTCTTTCTCAAATTTTGGTTAGGTTATTTTGAAACTTCAGAGATTTTACAAATGGTAAGTCATTTGGCATTTTTGCACAGAAACCGGAATAATTCCAAAAACAATTAGCATACTTACTTTCGGTGTGTCCTGATGTTGTCATTTACACAGGGGTACTTTAAGGGCACTTTTACCCAGCCTTCCTGTGTTGTACAGTGTGTCAGAGGGGGAATGTCGTATTTATTAGGCCTGCTTCTTACGGAGTGCCTGCGGTCATTTTAGACTGAGACTGCTTTGTAAAAATGTGTAGGGGTCCCAATGGAAAACGTGCGGGATGGAATTTACATAATAAATTCTGTCTTGACATTTTTAAACTACCACTGGAGCAGAATATTACCTGAAATGCTCTACTCTTCAGTGGATGTGTAAAGAGCCTTTTGTTTCATGTAAATACCAATGGTATAAGTGTTTGATACGGGATACTAATGAATGAAGACTGAATAATTGTGCAATATGCCATTACTACACAATATCGGAGAGAAAATATTATATTGGAACTAGGTGCCAAATGAAACTGCATTTGTCTTGATACATACCCATCTTATTTGAGACACACGCAGAGAGCTAATTGAATTAATCTTTTTCACCCAAGTGGCACAAGGCAGGGTGTAAATCAGTGCCAAGCAACCTTAAATCGGTACATTGCAGAGGCTGCACCCCTGAAAGCCCTTGAGGGTTGAGGTTGGGTGTGGAATTGTCTCCTGACAAATTCAGGAAATGGTTGACGTTCTTGAGCACCCAGTACCTTGCACATGGGTTGGATTGAGTTCTGTTTGACCAGCCACATGGAATTTCTCCCAAGTCCTTCCCATTCTTGTGCTAATCATGAACAGATGTGAGGTTGCATTGAGTTGGGACTCCCACTCTTGAAAGGGTTTCCAGAAACCTTGGCCTTGGTTAGGACCTTGCTTGTGAGCCAGAGGCTTCTGTGCCAGAAGAACTCCAAGAGCCTATGATCAGAGGTGAGCTGGAGATGATGCCTCAATTCCTGTTCATGTCTGAGAGACTTTGTAATAGATTTGGGATGTCTGATAATCAGACACATATCAGAAATTTAAAATAAAAAGTTATTAATTTTGATTAAATTTATAAAGAATACATTAAAGCTGAAAATAAAGCAAAATGAATCTCGTTTCAAATTCTGTCATCCCATTCTAAGCCTTGCCTGTGCAGGTGGGAGCAGAGCCAGTGCTACCATGAGACCAACTAGGCAGCCGCCAAAAGCACAAACCTCAGAATGGCGCCGTTGAAGAGAGATTCTAATGGGGTTGTGGGGTGGGGAGGGGGGGAATTTTAAAAGTTGGTGTGGGCTAGATGGAGAACGTGGCAATTCCAGGCATCTCGAATCGCGGATGCTCCTCCTCATCGATCAGAAGTGTGCTGCACACAGCTGTGGTCGTGCTCTTGCTTCCCCCTAACATTAAAACCTGGCCATGCCGTTGCTCTTCTCCTCTGACCCCCCCACTCAGCCTGGTCAGCACCCTCCCCCACCCCCTTGCAAACTAATCTGGCTCTGGCCCTAGATGGGAGAGATTGATTCCCCAGTGCAATTGCAGACAATCCCAGGAAACAGAGTTGCATGTCAGGTCCAACCATTGAGCCAGTGGTATCTTGTTAATTATTTCAAAAATGTACTTAAAATACTCTGCAATTAATGTTTTTTTCACATTTATTATGCAATTATGGCAGCAGATTAGCATAATGCTTAGTGTCGACGTGAGTTTCCTCTGGGGGCCCTGGTTTCCTCCCACCCTTCAAAACCTACCAGGGGTGTAATTGGGTGGCAAAGACTTGTGGGCAAAAAAGGGCCTGTTAGCCCTAAATTTAAATTTAACATTCTTACAAAGAAGAGTCTGTCATTTCCCACATTCCTCATCAACCAATATATCCGTGAGTATGTGAGGGGCTGTTACATGTGTCCAATGACAGCAGGATATCTGATTGTGGTTCTTCCCTTGATCGGTCAGTGGTGGCTGCATTCCCCTATAGATTAGAGTCGATCTTTGTTCACAAGCACTGAGACATTTGACGAAGAAACCAGAAATTTTCAGAAACTAAAGCCATTGACGTGAAATGCCACACTCTGATACATGATCACATCTGATAATCTCCTTTCAAAACTTTCTACTATTAGTGATTTTTCTTTTAATTGAAGCAGCAGCTCCCACTATCTGCCCAAATAAATCAATGGAGTAAAAGCGCTGAGCAAATTTTGCCAGTGTCCAATACCATGTGTTGTAAGGGTGTCAAGTGGGATGGGTCCAGAATGGGGCAATGGTGTTCAGGGCTAAACTGGATGGCTATGGTGCTCAGGTTTTGGTTCATGAGAATTAAAGAGACAGGAAGATCTACTCCTGTCAGAATCCTGACACCCAAATGTGCACAGCAAACTCCCACAAAGAGCAAGTTTGACAATGATAAGTTTTTTTTGTGATCATTTGGTAGGATAAATATTGGACTCGGAGATAATTCCATGGACCTTTTTTTGCAAATGATCCCAAGAGACAGTTTCAACTCGTGAGAGGACAAGCCGTCTCAGTATAAAAGATGATCTGAAATCGGGCATGCCTGTCAATGTGTTTGGTTCACATAATTTCAGAATATTCTGTTGTAAAACCCCTGGGGTCCAGTGAATTTTCTGGTGTCTTGAGCTTGTGCGTTGCATAATTGGCAAATTTTAAACTTCCATTTTTAAAAAAAAAACTATTTATTTCCCATGATTCTTTTTGCTGTTTGTTTGAGACTGCTGGTTGCTTTAATTCTGATTAATAGCGTTTTTTACTAAATAATGAAATGTATCGATTATTCAGTTGATTGTGCGTGTCATTGAGGAAAAGCTTTTGCGCGTTAACTGCAGTAACTCTTTAAGCTCCGTAGTCTTAAGTTGTGTTCTCAATATACCTTAATGTTGTGGTTTAATAACTTGGTACTGCTGTGGAATTGTTGAACTGACAATTTGTCTCATTTAATTCTTTTTGATCTCTTAATCAGGCTTCTATTGAAGGTGTGGAAATGGACGCAAGAAACTACAGCTTGTCTCCGGGTTCATGCCTTGAATTTGTAACCATTTTTCTGTTAGCAAGGGTATTACAATTGACCCAAGGCTGTTACTGCTTAAGAAGATATTGAGGGCAATACTTTCATACCTGGAGTGAGTCGCTGTTCTGATAATTACTGACTGATAACGCCAGAACCATTCCATCCAATTTGTTCTCATTATTTTCATAATGTTTCTCATAGATCTACAATGTCACAGCTAAGTGAAATGTTTGAAATTGGAGCTAATCTATCTAAAAGGATTGTGCATGGTTAATTATCAATGTTTGTGTTTAATGGGTAATTAGCATCTTTAACACAGAGTGCTCACAGGGATTGAAATCATTGCAGCTGATGTTCAGCTCTTTGCTGCCTCAGTTTTTCCACACAAAAAAAATCAAAATTATTCTGTGGTGATGTATTCTTTGGACACAGTTCACTATGAGGCATATCAAGGTTCAAAATACCTTTTACTGTCAGGTAATAATACAAAATAATGGAATATACAAGATTCACTTCAACGTTCATCTGCCACAAAGGAAAACAGAGCGTCTATTAACATTGCCCAGCACCCTCAAAAATACGAGAAAGAGAAGCAAAAGAGAGTCTCTTCAGAGACGCAGTGTCCATGGAGTTGCCTCCAGTGCTCTTGCAGACTCAAATCCACAGGCAACCTGAGCAACAGATTCAATCCTCCAATGCAGTCAGGAGGTTTTCAGCACCTGAGGCCTTTCAGGAGCCCCTTTCTGCCCTCAACACCTCGAATCCCCGTCCCCGATACTTGGTTCCCATGAACCAGTCTCCTGCAGCCTGGTGTGAGTCCATCAGCTGCTAGCCTGGCGTGAGCCCTTCCGCTGCTAGCCTGGCGTGAGCCCTTCCGCTGCTAGCCTGGCGTGAGCCCTTCCGCTGCTAGCCTGGCGTGAGCCCTTCCGCTGCTAGCCTGGCGTGAGCCCTTCCGCTGCTAGCCTGGCGTGAGCCCTTCCGCTGCTAGCCTGGCGTGAGCCCTTCCGCTGCTAGCCTGGCGTGAGCCCTTCCGCTGCTAGCCTGGCGTGAGCCCTTCCGCTGCTAGCCTGGCGTGAGCCCTTCCGCTGCTAGCCTGGGGTGAGCCCTTCTGATGCTGACCCGCTGCCATAGTCAACTACTTGCTACTGCTTCCCGATAGGGATATACTCCCTCATTTCTGCTGTTCTGTTCCAGTCTGCTGCTCCCCTTGAAGTCTGCATCACCTCATGCTACATTGCTCTGCCATCCTGCGCACAGACTTCCATTGTTGCAGAATTTTCCAATGAAACAACAGTCAGTTCTTAATACAGGTTGTGTATAGCCTATACAAAGCCATCAGTATCATGACCAGGAAGGAGGACCCTTGTGGGTCAGCATTGTCTCTCCATTCCTTGATCTCCTGGGTCCACACTCTCGACAGCACTGCAATTACAGCAGCTCTGTTGGCTCTGCCATTTGTTTTCTCATAATCATGATATGTGTGTACAATGTTTACGTTATAAGAATACACCAATTTTTCTTTCACATCCATGAGCAACAAATCTGAAGATTTGTTACTCGAGTTCCAACTCTTCAGTGTACAATGGTGGGAGGTCAAGAATCTGTAGTCCTTATCAGCATAGCAGTAGCTCACACGAGCCTTTCTCCACAAATACTCCTGCACCTGGGAATGTGCAAGTCTGCAGCGATTGGGGTCTGCTCCTGCACTGGAAGATCAGGGGGTTTCAAGCAAACTGTAGGATATCCTTCACAAAGTTGACAGTTTTGCTGTCGTGGTTGGTATTTGTGGTGTGTGCCCATGGAAACAGTCCCAAGAACTGTGGCACTTGATGGGCTGTAATGAAGATCATCCATCCTTTTACACACCTTGTGAATAGTAGACACCAGAAGGAGACTGGTCAGTATTTATTGGCTTGAACATGTGTCACAAAAATATGTTTGTCAGCATTTCAGGTGTAAAATAACTATCAGTTATATTTTCTCCCAAAATAAATAAATTAGTGGAAAAGAAGACAAAAAGTTTTTTTTAACTTTATTTATTCATTCAAAAAAAACAAATAATATATGACATATACAGCAATTAAATATGGACATGAACATTTTATATATATAGAAAGAAAAGAAAAGAAAATACCCCCCCCCTTCAGCCAACTCTCCTAAGGAGAGCCATTAAAAAAGAAAAAAAGAAAGAATATTAAAAAAAAGTTAAATATACATATTAAAATCTAATCAATATAAATTGAAATGTAAATATTCTGAGTATAACAGCCACTTATTAATAAAAAAATATAATTATCATGTGAAACATATATTTTTTTCCATTATTAAACAATATTTCTTTTCATTATCCCATCTATTAATATCAATCATGAGCCTTTAACTGAGAGAGGAAGGAATATTTCAGCTTTTGTTACTCAATCCGGTTGTTATGAGTATAATGTGTTACCTTTTGGCATGAAAAATGCCCTTGCATCATTTCAAAGGATGATTAATTCGGTAATCCAGGGATTAAAACATACAGATGCTTATATTGATGACTTGGTCACAAAAAGTGACACATGGGAAGAACATATGAAGGAATTAGACAAATTGTTTGCAAGATTATCCAAAGCAAACTTAACTGTTAACCTAGCGAAGAGTGAATTTGTAAATCCCACTGTGACATTCCAGGGTCATGTAGTTGGTCATGGCAAAGTTGCAGCTATTCAAGCAAAGGTGAATGCAATTTCTGAGTTTCCTATTCCCAATGGTAAGAAAGCTGTTAAAAGGATTTTAGGAATGGCAGGATAGCACTCGCAGATTCACCAGTAATTCGAACATTATGGAGTCCCATGGAATTTTTGAAGTTGTAAAACCAACCACAACTTGGTGAAAAGATTTCCCCTTGGTTTCTTTTTGTTTTGTTTTCTTTTAATGTCCAATCTGTTCTGCCAAGTGCAAGTGAGGACAAAAATGGAAGGTTAAGACGAACCGGTAGGGACTCGAAAGGCCGACATGGCCTGTTTCTGTGCCATTAATGGTTATATGGTTATATTTGTATCTTTCCACGTACTAGCAATACATTTTTTCGCTACGGATAAAGCTAAATATACAAAAGCAAGCTGGAATTTATCTAATCCCAAACCTTTCAGAGGTTGCAAACTACCCAATAACAATACTGTTGGATCTAAAACTATTTTAATCTTATACAGGTATTCTAAAAATGATTGAATTTTCTTCCAAAAAGATTGTATATGTATACATAACCAAGCAGCATGAAAAAAAGTTCCAACCATATCTAAAACACAAATCTGATTCATTAAAACCATAATTTTTTAATTTTTCAGGTGTCAAATATAATTGATGTAAAAAATTGTAATTACTCATTGCATAATGTGCATTTATTAATCTAGTTAAACTATCATAGCAGCTATCTAACCAAACATCTTCAGAAAAAAATAAAACCAATATCTGCTTCCCATTTAATTTTAGATCTATCCCAACCCTTTTTATCCATACCATCCTGTAATATTTGATACATAGATGAAATATACCCCTTCTCTGGTACCTTCATAAGAAAAGTTTCAAATTTAGTCATTTTAGGTAAAATCATATCTCTACCAAACATACATTTTATCAAAGTTCGAATTTGATAATAAAGTAATAAAGAATTCTATCAATACCAAAATCTTCCCTCATCTGATTAAAAGATAAAAACTTACCCTCTTTAAAACAATCTTCCAAATTTTTCACACCTTTAAATCTCCAATGCAATAAACTTTGATTATGTATTGAAAAAGAAATAAGTTGATTATTATACAATGGAGTCAAAGCCAATAATTTACCCCAGAGCCTATCATTTTATTTTTCTTTATTCATAACTTCATTAAATGTTTTAGTATAGGCACATTATATTGTTGTAACAAATTTATATTCCACCTAAACAAAAATTGATGTATTTCAAATTCAGAAATACTTGCCATCTCAATTTTAGCCCAACTAGGAGGCTGTACCAAATCCATCAATGAACTAATAAATTTAAGTTGGGCTGCTCAAAAGGTGAGGTAGTGTCCATTCATAAATCTGATGGCAGAGGAATAAGCTGTTTTTGTACTGTTGGGTGTTCATCTTCAGGCTTCCTGATGGAAGCAGTTTGAAGAGGGTATGGTCTGGGTGGTGAGGGCCGTTGATGATAGAGGCTGCTTTCATGACCCTGACACTTGTATATGTCCTTAATGGAGTGAAGACTAATGCCCATGATGGTACTGGCTGAGTTCACAACTCCCTGCAGCCTTTTCCTATGCTAGGCATTGGCACCTCCATACCAGACAGTGATGCAACCAGTCAATGCTCTCCACTGTGTACCTGTAAAAATTTGCAAGTGTCTTTAGTGACATACCAAATCTCCTCAAACTCCTAACCAAGGATGGCTGCTGGCGAGCCTTCTTCATGATGGCATCAACATGAAGACCACAGGATAGATCTTCAGAGATGTTGACACCCAGGAATTTGAAGTTCTTGATCTTTTCCACTGCTGACCCCTCAGTGAGGACTGGTTTGTGTTCTCCTGGTTTCTCCCTCTTGAAATCCACACTCACTTCCTTAGTTTTTGAGTGCAAGGTTGTTGTGACACCGCTCATACACCTGCTCTAACTCACTCCGAACACACCAGCCATGGGTGTAGAGAGAGATCTCATCTCCGGCGCACCCATCCAGAGGGCAGTGTGCCCTGATGCTGAGGGTCCAGCTTGGCATGACGAATTTGACAGGCCCCTTCTCACAACTAACTGAGCAAGGCCCTGCTGCTGGTTTGAAAATTCTGGAAATGAGGTATTCTGTAAGGTAACTGACAGCCTAGCTGATGAACTATTTGAGAGGATCCACCAAGACCCTTCCCCCTCCCCCCCCCTCCCCCCCCCCAAGGAAGTCTTCACAGGCATGGATAAGATAGACAAGCCAGTACCCTTTTCTCGGGGCAGGAATAACAAACACCAGTGGACATCGGTAGAAAGTGAAGTAAGAAAAGTTTAGGGAGAGACACCAGGGGTAAGTTTTTACACAGAGAGTTGTGGGTGCTTGGAATGCCTTACCTGGGATGGTGGTGGAGATTGAAACATTTGGGGCATTGAAAAGACTTTTAGATAGGCACATGGATGAAATAAAAATGGAGGGCTATGTGGTAGGAAGAGTTTAGTCTTTTATTTTTGATAGGAACATTTAGGTCAGCACAACATTGAGGGCTGAAGGGCCTGTACTGTGCTGTAATGTTCTATCATTCCTGATTGACCCAAGGATTTTATTGACAGAAACATTTCTACAAGGGCAGGTGGCATGTCAAGGTACAACTGAATGGAATATTCCATGGCAATGTTGTTAAGTCCATTGTTCATAACACAAGGTACAGAAGAACCTCAGCATGTAGTGGCCGCTGATGTCACTACATACCTATGGCTCAATGTAGTCACTTACAAAGGATGAGAGCCAAGGTACCTGACCCGGCCTTCATGCTGTTTGTGGCCTTCATGTCAAATGGACTGTAAAAGAATGCATCAACCTTTTGGAAGAAGTGTATGCATGTCTCCTCTTGCTCCATGGAATTGACACTGAGTCAGCAGATGATCTTGGGCAAAGAATGCCACTTGCTGTCTCTCCACTTCTTGGATCATCTCATCCAGGTCACCCCCACTGAGTCAGGTGCAGGTGGTTCAGTACTCCTTGTCCTCCTTTGACTAGACTGTTCCCCATTGGGGCATTAACAGATAGAGACAGATAGTGACAGATAGATCTGACTAAGAAATAGGAACAGGCCATCAGGGCCTTTGATCTTGCTCCCATACAATTAGATTGTGGCTGATCTGGCCTTGAGCTTGGATCCACTTATTGCCCATTTCCCGTAACCCTTCAGTCCCCTCTTATTCAAACTCTAGCTGTCTTAAACATATTCAATGAGGAAGCCTTTGCTACTTCCTTTGGGCAGAGACCGACAGATTTCATTCTATTTAGAAGTTGTTCCTTCTCATCTCTGTTTTAAATCTACTCCCCCAAGACTGTTTCCACTGGCAGGTGACTTGCAGTAGAACTAATCTCTCTGTTTCTATTTATCAATTCCTTTCATAATTTTGTCTCTGTTGGATAGCCTCTCATTCTTCTGAACTCCAGTGATGATGGTCCCAAGCTCCTCATTTTCTATTCACGAGGTCACTCTCTCATTTCCTGAATCAAATTGGTGAACCTCCCCTGCGCCACACGCAATGCTACCTGATCCTTTAACAAGTTCGAAGGCCAGGGATGCTCGCAATACTCCAGGTGCAGCCTCCCTCGTACCCTATACAGTTGCAACAGAACCTCACTGCTCTTAAGTTAATTTCCTCTAGCAGAGAAGGCCAACATCCCATTTTCCTCTTTGATTACATGCTGCACCTGCAAGTTAACTTTTGTGATTTGTGTCCCATTAGTTCTCCAACTTGCCTTAATCCTTTTTAGCTCCTTCATATTTTGTGCATTTGCAGAGGAAACTACATGGCTGAATTTTGGAGTCATCAGAAGGAGAAGGATGACAGGCTTTCTCAGGCAATCCTTTCTCAGTCATCTCAAGATGTCAGCAGGCCATTTACCTCCACAGATACTTTCAGACCTAGTTAGTTCTTCCAGCAGTTTGTTTTTTGCTCTTGACCAGCCAGTCTTCTAAAGCAGATTAGTCAACCAGCAAGGGGGCAGAGGTCAAGGAAGAACATTGGTATGATGTTGATGGATCTGACTGAGTGTTTAGAACGTGAACAGGGAATCTATCCAGGATCACCTCTTGGCTTCTTTCACTTAATTCCCCTCCCACCTGCATCGACCAATCACTTGTAAGCCTGTGGACCTCCCTCCAACCCCACCACCAAGCCTCAACCTTGTTTGGTTATCTGCTTGTTTTATTTCTTGGCCTTTATGATGAAGGGCTGAGGCCTAAAGCATCAGCTGCTGGTTGCTTCCTCTGGATGCTGCTTGACCTGCTGAGTTCCTCCAACTTTGGTTTCTCTGGGATCAGTCTATTCTTGACCAGGTTGAGATGCTCTGTGTGCATCATGGTGGAAGGTGTCAGACAGCTCGGTGTTATTGACTGCTTCACTCAGGATTCTGGATTTGGTGCTCGACCTGCTGGTGGGTCCAGCCCCATAGATGATTTAAATTTCAGATTTATTGTCAAAGTACATGCATGACATCACATGCAACTCTGAGATTCCTTTTTCCTGTGGGTGTGGCAGAACCACCATTAAACTTTACACAGTGTAAGCATGTAAACAAATGAAGAAATGGAAACAGACAACGAATGCAAACAAACTGACTGCAACAAGAAAATCAATAAAGAGCACAAGAAAGAATCCTTAAATGAGTTTTCAAATGAGCTTGTCATTGAGGAGTCTGATGGTGGAGGAGAAGCAGCTGTGTCCTCAACCTGGAGGTGCGAGTCTTGTGGCACCTAGACCTCTTTCCTGATGGCAGCAGTGAGAACAGAGCGTGTGCTGGCTGGTGAGGGTCTTTATGACTGCTGCTCTCCTACGGCACTATTCCATGTAGATGCACTCGATAGTGGGGAGGGCTTTGCCTGTGATGTCCTGCGCTCTTTCCACTACCCTTTTCAGGGCTTTACGCTCAAGGGTATTGGTGTTCCCACCCCAGACTGTGAAGCAGGCAGTCAGCTGCATCACGGTCTAAGAACTCTGTGCAACTTGTGGTACAGCTGAGTGCTGACTCACCAATTGCTTGGAACTTTTGAGAACAGAGGGAGAATCGAGCTGTGAAGCGGAGAATCGAGCTGTGAAGCAGAGAGTGGCAGAGAAGCAGAGAAGCAGAGAGTGGCAGCTGGAGAGCTGTGTGAAATACACATGCCTCATAAGTGAGGATTCGTAAGTTTACTGTAATGCATCATCAGTCACTTCTCTCTCCAATGTTCAATATGAGGTCCTTTGTTATCAGTTAAAGAACTGAACTTGGACATTGAACATTGAGATTGAATTATGTGGACTTTTTTGGACTGACTGACTTGACTGACTGATCTGGGGTTTTGGGGGATTTTTCCTTTTTCAATATTGAGCACAGACTGTAATGGTCTACATTTTTAGTGTGCACACTTTATAAATATATGATATCCATATTTTTGCTATAAATACTCATCGTGGGGTTAATTGTGTTAATACATTATATTGTTAATAGTAATTAATAAATATAGAGGTAAAATTAACCCTTTTGAATTGCATCTCCTGTTGTTGCTGGTTTGAGATGTCACACTATTGAGAGGGGTGCCATTTAATACCGCAACCAAATAGGGATCGCTTGTTTGGATGGGTTCAATTCATGCATATGAGTCTCTCACCAAAGTAATTCAACCCATCACTCAGACTTTTTGCAAGAGCATTCCTTTCCTTCAGAAGATGACGGTTGCCTTTTTAAGCAGCCACAATCACACGGCGAGTCTGGGGGAACAATACTGAGACCTCAACTGTACACTGGTTTTCTCAATTGCTTGCAAAGATGGGAACAGCATGGATGGAGGCTCTATGTTGGACAAGAGGATTTCTCAAAAGGCATCTGAAATCATTTACAATAGGATGATGAGGTCTTTTATTTGGGTGCAAGAAAAGAAGAATATTTTTACATAATTTGACACAAATATTCACATTGCTACTTGTTCGATTTTAACATGCTAGTGAAAAATTGACCTACAGTCCATGTCAACATATAAGACTGTATTTGAATCTTAAAAATGTCACCCTAAAACGAGAGGCTGTCTTCTATGTCAAGTATAAAATCCAAGCCATAACAGAGAAGTCTCTGCGCATTCCCACACCAAGTATAAAACCTGATCCTTAACAGAGAAGCCTCCGCTCTCTCTCTCTCTCTCTCTCTCTCTCTCTCTCTCTCTCTCTCTCTCTCCCTCCCCGGAGTCCATACGTCCAGTCCATCTGCTGTCAGCTCTGTACAGGCTTTAGCCCAGTGGTTCTCAACCTTTTTCTTTCCACTCACATGCTACTTTAAATAATCCCTATACCATAGGTGCTCTGTAAGGGATTGCTTAAAGTGGTATGTGAGTGGGAAGAAAAAGTTTGAAAACCACTGTTTTAATCATACCTAATTGACTCGTTATGTGTCACAGTTTCATAACTCCAAAGAAATGGGCAATGACAATTTTTATCAAGCAAAATATTTCTATTCTCAACCTTCCCTTCCCACTCACATACCACCTCAAGCAATCCCTTACTAATCACAGAGCACCGATGGCATAGGGAATACTTAAAGTGGAATGTGAGTGGGAAAAAAAAAGGTTGAGACCCACTGCTTTAGCCTGAATATGCCTGAGGAACACCGGATGGTGTAGATTTCTGTGAGGGGCGCTGGACAAAGTGGCAACTCTCTGTCTGCCTTACAGTAGACAGAAGTTAAAGTATTTCATGCATATTACGTTCTAATAGTGACAATAATGGAGCCTTTTCCTGTTAAATGAGCTGATGGTGAGTTATTTTAAAATATACTTATAAAATTTCAACCTTTACTGGGTAATCTGCTTTTAAAATATTATGACCGTGTCAGTCCACTGGTCAGTGGGATGGTTGGTAAAGGACTATTGGGGATAGTCTTATACAACAAGTATAGCTTAAAAACTACATTTTAGGTGGAAATTCAAGTGGTTGTCTTACACAGAGTCATCCTGTATATGGTATCTTAAATGAACTGTAATATAAAAAGGGAAGAGAACTTCAGTCGGATTGTTGCATTCAACTTTGAATGTGGATTTACCAGAAAGATACCAAATAAAGAATAGTTTTAATTAAAAATGCAAGCCATAGAAGCGTTGGTTAGAGATGGAAAGACTCTGTGGCATTATAAGTGCTTTAAAAAGAAATTTGCAGAACTTCAGCTGGGAAGGGTTTGGTGTTGACAGACAGCACAATAACGCCAGAATAATGGGCAGAGTACGAAACAGAGAAGTGAGGTCTTTTCAAAATAATTCAAACACCATCTTGAAGAGCAGAACACGTCGGTCAGGAGTTGGCACAAATCCAAGCTGCTCGGTGTGGAAGGAGGAGAAGCCATTCGAGTGCAGAAAGGTGGAGAATCACCAGAAGCCAATGGCTAGCCTGCAGAATTCATTAAGAATTGGAATGTCCGGAAGAGCCACTGCTGCCATTTGCCAGAAAGAAAAATGGAACACTAAAATTTGGCCAAAGGCCAGCTTCATTCATTGATACAGTGAAAACAATCAATGAGAGAGGTCACTTTTATCATTTGGGAAACTATAGGGGCTTCAGCCCCAACTTGGCACCAGCACCCTGGGTTCAAATCCAGCACTGTCTAAAAGGAGTTGATACGTTCTCCCCATGTCTATGAGGGTTTCCCCTGGGTGCTCTGGTTTTGTCCAAAATGTACGGGGTTATGGGTTAACCTGGATGTAACTGGTCAGCATGGGTTAAAATGACCAGAATCCGCTTCTACTGTGTCATTTATTTTTTACAAAAAAGCCATTCCCTGTGCAAAATGTTGCTATAAATTACTGCTGACTGAATGGAGGGGTGGAGACTATGGAAAATAGATAGGAAGGATTTGGGATGAGAAGAATTACTGTCAACCTGATAGTGAACACCTGAAAACACTGGAAGTATAAATGTGGAAAGGATGTTCCCAGTGGTAGGGGAGTACAGGACAAGAGGGCACGACTTCAGGATAAAAGGGTGACAATTTAAAACGGAGATGCAGAAACATTTCTTTAGCCACAGGGTTGCGCATCTGTGGAACTTGTTGCCATGTATGGCTGCGGAAGCGAGGTCGCTTGTTATATGTGAGACAGAGATTGAAAGGAATTTGATTAGTCAGGGGATACAGGGATAAAGCCCGGAAGTGGGGCTGAGTGGGATGACACATCAACTCATGATTAGAATGGCGGAGCAGACTCGATGGGCTTATTTCTGCTCCAATGTTTTGTGATCTTGTGTCATTATCAAATGCCTCTATGCTGATGGCACTTTTCTGTCTGGATACAAGCCATTGAAACTCCAGTACTCTCTGTGTGGAGTTTGTATATTCTCCCTGTGACAGTGCAATTTGGCGAGCTCTCCACTGGCCACCGTGACAGAGGTGCACCAAAGAAGAGGTACAAGGACTGCCTAAAGAAATCTCTTGGTGCCTGCCCCATTGACCCCCGCCAGTGGGCTGATCTCGCCTCCAACCGTGCATCTTGGCGCCTCACCGTTCGGCGGGCAGCAATCTCCTTTTGAAGAGGACCGCAGAGCCCACCTCACTGACAAAAGACAAAGGAGGAAAACCCAACACCCAACCCCAACCCACCAATTTTCCGTTGCAACCGTGCCTGCCTGTCCCGCATCGGACTTGTCAGCCACCAACGAGCCTGCAGCTGACGTGGACATTTACCCCCTCCATAAATCTTCGTCCGCGAAGCCAAGCCAAAGAAAGAAACAAAGACATACTACTTAGTAAGTTGATTGTAAGCTTCCCCTAATGAGTCACTGACTGGTAGAATGTGGAAAAAGCAGTCAAAAATAAAAAGGGATGAGTGTTAATGGATGATTGTCATTCATCATTTACTCAGAGGGCAGGAGCATTTTTGTGCTGCCTCTTTCAATTACATGGCAAACAAGCAAAAATGTCAAAAGTGATGAGCCTGCATGCATCCTGTATCAAGAGTGCAATGAACAGTTAAAGCAGCCTATTAATTCTCTCCATGACAACACCATTAAACAGAAGGACCCTAACGATTGAATAATGTTGAGGAGAGCAGTGGCCTTTCCAAAACAGTACTTCAAGGAGAGATTGAAGGGAAAGGAAAGAGAAAAGAATGGAAGACCATGTGGAAAGAAATGTTAAGTGGCGGGCTGGACCAACACTCACTGAATTACTGCGCAGATCCCAGGGCCACACATGTTGAAGGCTCAGACTGCAGTGGAACCCGTGAAGAGGCTTCACGCAAGGGATTTGTGAAGACTGTCTCGGTCATGGAAATAGAAGCAGATGGTTTTCTGCATTTGGTGTGTGGGTGATATTTCTTGGCCACACAGATGCCATGTTGTTCATGGATCACCAACTATAGAAATAATTATTTAGGATGACTGCTCTTTTCCCAATTTCTTGGCTGACTCAGTGGTGGCTGGATTGCGCTGGCTCACCATTGTCAAAGCTTTTACATTGTATTGAACTGTTCCAGAAAGCTAAAGACGTTTGATATCTTTTTAAGTAGATTTAAATTAAATTGCAAGTTTAAACCGTGGTTCTCAACCTTTTTCTTTCTACTTGCGCACCACCGTAAATAATCCCTGTCCCACTGGGGCTCTGTGATTAGTAAGGGATTGCTTAAGGTGGTACATGGGTGGGAAGGGAAGGTTGAGAATCACTGCTCTAGTCCCAATTGTTACTGAAATATTTTGCTTGAGGAAAATTGGTCCATTGGAGTGAAGAAACCATGCACATAATGAGTCAATGAGGTACGATTAAAACAGTGGTTTTCAAACTTTTTCTTTCCACCCACACCCCACCTTAAGCAATCCCGTACTCATCACAGAGCACCCATGGCATAAGGATTATTTGAAGTGGCATATGAGTGAAAAGAAAAAGGTTGAGAACCACTGGCTTAAAGTAAAGGCACGGTTAAAAAAAAAGAACAAATAGTTAAGAACAGCAGAAAGTAGCCAAGAGTCAGCATTTACCTTGGAACATCTGGTTGTCCAATGAAAACTCTATTCAGCCCTAATGACATGTGTAAAGAACACCCATCAGCACCCTTTTGAGATGCAAGCAACCAATGTTGTGGAGATCCATGAAAGGGGTTTATATTATTTAATCACATCTTTTATACAGTCTATTTGCTGATTTTTTTGGACACTTTCTGTTGAAATTACTTTTATCTGGACAGAATGGTCCTGAATAATAGGTTGTTCGGGCAGCAGGTAGAAATTTGGACCAGGAAAATACCTGAAAGACTTTTTACAAACAGTGATATTGGTTATACTTTAGGAAATCTTGACCTTGTTACATGTGGTAAATTTCAACACCTGGATCATAAACATTTTTAGACCACATTGATCATTATTCACTTTTTAAATATCTTTATGCAATGTGTTTTGAATGTGAATGGTGTAATAACATCAGAATCATTATCTATTGTGAAGGGAACAAAAGTGAAGGGACCTATGAAGTTTACAAGGAAACGATGGCTGAGACTAGCTGGCTTATTCACGACAAAACTCTGTTCTTATTTTCTGATTTCAATGAATTATTTAAATTCTACTTTGGCTGCATTATTATTTTGATCAGTCATTGTGCACTTGTCGATTCACAATTCTTTTAATCTTTCTGTTGTCCATTTCTTCAACCCAAGCCAACTTTCAATTTCAAATTTGTTTATTGGACAGTCGGTCTACAGACATGTGAAATTGGAAATGATTTTGTAAAGTTCATAAGCAGGACAATTAATAATGGCAAACTCTCTGCTGGAAAGCAGATATAAGTGCAAAATATTTATGAGGTGGATGGGGAATCCTGTGCTTTCATGATTTGTGGTTGGTGAGTTTGTCAGCAATAGTGTTGCAGAAAGCTGGTCTTGCTTGTTTATTTCCGATGGTTGTATGGTAAATTATTTTTGAAAAATAATTCATAAGATAAAACAATTTAATTGACCAATGATACAAATGTCTTAATTGTAATCCAATTGTGTCCGTTCAACAACATTACTTTACCTTTGAATTTTATGAAGGATTGAAATTCTCTTGAGAGATATCCCCCGATGATGTATTTTTTTTGGTGCTTATGAAGTGAAAATGAAACCCAGTTTAGGAAAATGCTGCATTATTGTGTTTCATGACTGGAATGGAGGGTGAGTATTTTGTGAGTGTGAGTGAAGGTGGCCATATTGAATACATTGGGATGTGTCTTAGGGTCAGCCATATTGAATCTTGCTAGCTGTTCATTGGGCCTGCCCGCTGAATGTCTGGGCTTTGATGTTGCAGTGAGTTGCGGAGATTAGAAGACCACGTCATGGTGACTCTCAGGAAATCTGGTTTGCCTGATGTAAGGAATAAATAACTTTTTGCCCCTTCACCCACTGGGGTGAGAATCCTTACTGAGCTGTCAACTTGATTAGTTAATTCAATGCCAAATTATTTACAGAAAGTGAAACATAAATTAAACCAAATTAGAGAGATAAGAGACAGGAAAGAAACTACTAAAAAAAAATTTTTGAAGAAGTCTGCAACATTAATGATGTGAAGAAATAGAACTCCGACAGTTGTCTTTCCAGATTGGCAGTGTAATGCGCGTCGAAAGAACCAAAGACTTGTTGATCCAAACCAAGGCTTTTATTAACTAAAAGACTGGAGCATATCACAAGTAGGTCGACCAGTCCAGAATGACCTGGTCTGGGTAGGAGCAATCCTTTAAGACCTGCCAGTAGGTGTGGCTACACTCTCAGCCAATCACAGTCATCCTACACTACCATCTGTACATACGTACACATTGGTGATAGAATCTGTACTATCACAGGCTGTAATTATAATAATGATCATAATTATCATTTTTTTTATGTTTAAGTAAAGGTCAGGAAAATACTTAACCTCAACAAAATCCAGGCAGTTGTGCTTTGGGCAAACACGTTGGCTGCAATGATCACCCACAGTTTCTGTGTACATTGGCAAATTGACTTGTCTCCAAAGATGTGAAGTCTGGACAATTTGATGTGTATGCAAATATCGTAAGAGCCTATTTATTGCTCCTTTGAAAAGGTGAATGTTCTCAGTGCAAGTGGAAGGCAAATATTTTTCTAATGATTTCAAAGGTGAGTGCAAAGGCAAATAATGTTCTACCAATGTAGCCAAACAAAGTAATTAAGCTGTTTGAGGAGTTGAGTTTACAGTGTATGGCTGCACAAAAAGCTCGAGGTGAGAGTAATGTTAGCATCTCTGCATTTTATGCTGAATGAACAAGTGCCTCCTATGACAAAGTAGCTGGGTCTTAAGAAACACAGTCTTCAAATGACTTCTGCAGTAAACCATTCCCGTTGATGTCTGGGAATCGCCAGCCCTTGAGGTTCAAGGTTACGTAATAATATGTTAAAAATGTAATGTACTTGTGCCTGTCATAAGACTGTTGGTATGGCCTGGCATCCCTTCTAGTATGAGAGAAGGAGAAGTGAAAGAGTTTCTCAGAGGGGAAAGGACATCAATAAAGGGCAAAGCCATGTATCGGTTGCCCCCCCCCCCCCGAAGTGCTGCATCGGCGGTTAAACAACTGTACCTACCCATAAGCCCTCTCCATCAGACATCACCTGCCACATCTGTGGGAGAATTTGCCACATGAGCCCCATCTGTCACCAGGGAATGCACCACACCAGGGTGGAAGCACCCCGTCCTCGGCTTGGAGCTACTGCCAAGAAAGGGGTGACACGCTCTCACTGATTGCTGGCAAAGCAAAGCTGACTGCATCAGCTGATTTCAGATCTTCCAACAATTCTGAAGGAGCAGGGTGAGGTTGTTCACATTGAATACCCTTTGTTTGAGCTGATGTTACATTGGCTTTAATTCGTGTTCTGCCAGACGATGCTCTGAATGTGCAGCGTTCACTTTCAAGCCAGTTGAATTTAACTGTGAGATTTTCTTGTGTGTCATTTTCCCTTCATGACAATAACTAGAGTGAAGAATTTGATTGCGTAAATTGATGGAATTTAGAACAGAGACATCAATCGCAATTTTTGATTGAACTGGCAAAGATGTTGGAAATGTCAATATATAAAACCACTTAGTAGTCTTTATTCCATCCTAAAGAAAAGCCTGACCCTAGGAATAATTTTAGTGATCCAGGACTAACTCTGTCATTAGGTTCCAAGGGTGTGAAAGTTGGACCCAGATTTTACTTCATTTTTGCCTGTCTTTGTGGAAAATATGCGTTAAACAGCAAGATGGGATCGTGCATTTCAAGATACAATTTATTGTCATGTAATTAAAACAGTCTCATATTACCCAAAATTGTATTTGCCTGCTGTAATGTGGACAGATTCGCCATCGGCAGAAACTGTCTGAAGCTCCTCTTACAGTCAGAGAAAGAAAAGTAAAAGAGAATCTTCCCCCCCCTCCCCCCCAGAGTCACTGAGTGACTGTGGATTTGCCTTCAGCGCACCTGCAGCCACACAGAAAACCATCGGCAACCTGAGCTCCAGATTCGTACCTCTGATGCCGTTAGGAGCCCTCCTGCACCCTCAGTACTCTCTCTCATCCTGGTTCCAGTACCCGGTACTCCTTTAGCCAGTTTCAAGCCAGTCTCCAGCAGTCCACAGCCTGGTGTGAGTCCCCTGACCACGGTCTCCAGCAGTTCGCAGCCTCTGTGGGTTCCTTGCCTCGAGTAACCAGCAGCCCGTTGCCTGTGTGGCTCCTTCAGCCGCAGATCCCCTCACTGGTTCGCCGCCGTGGTCACCATCCCGTGGGTCGCTTCCTCTGCTTCTCCCCATTTTCTTTTGCCTGCTCCATTCCTCCACTTCCCTGGAGTCTGTAGCCCCTCGTAGCTGCCACCGATCTTAGACACCACCATCGTGGGTCCAGTCGCCGCGGGATTTTAAATAAAATTACCGTCAGCTCCTTTAACAGGCCATTCAAAGCCTGCACAGAGCTGACAGCAGTTGATTGGGTGGTTGGACTCTGCGGGAGCGCTGTGTCTCCACTCTCTGTGCTCCATGGGTCCACACTAAAATGGTGTTGCTGCCATGACAGCAACTGCAGCAGCACCGCCATTTTTTTTTTTGAAGTGTTTGAAGAATACTGACTCAATTTTCAAGGCAATTGTTTGCCTCCATTGAGGAACAGTGTGATCAGTGTCTGAAAAATAATTGGTTAAAAGCCACACTTGTGGACAATGCAGAGAGTTTAGGACTATACGTTGAGCAATGATAATGTGCTTTATGGCTGTAGGGTCTTCAGAAGGGCTCAAGCTTTAGGCGGGAAACTGGGGTTATATATGGGTAGATGGGGGCAGAGCCAGCCATTAGTATAAAACACCACCAGTGAATCTCAGTTCACTTCAATGGCTGAATGCCTTGTGACATAATCAGATATTTGATTTTAAAACATATGCCTTTCGACCCACAATATCTGTGCTAGACAATGCCAAATTAAACTAAATCTCTTCTGTCTTCACATTTATGCTGATACTTCAGACTTGCTGACTTCATGGGGTGGGGGGATCCACGAGACAGTCAACAGGCTTGGCACACCCTGGGCCACATAATGTCCTTTGTTCCATTTACAATGCCCCTTCACCCACTGTCTGCAAAATTACCGAGGGGACAATAATATTGTCAGTGTTTATGATTTTTGAAATTAAGTACTGGTCTCAAAGTATGTTGTAAGCCGTGAGATGAAATGGTTCTTATGGGTGTCACTGCAGCCTGGATTTAACTGCTGAGGGCCTCCAATGTAGGGCCGGAGTTTGAAGTGATTTCTGGGAAGATGGTCCCTCAGTTTGTACATTGTTTCTACAATGAGACACGAAAGTCTGCAGATGCTGTGATTGTAGTAAAAAGACCGATGTTGGAAGAACTTGGCCAGACTCATAGAGTCCATAGGAGGTAAGGATATATTACCGATGTTTCAGGTTTGAGCCCTTCTTCAAGGTGTGAGTAAATAAAAGATAGGCGCCTGCATTAAGAGGTTAGGGGAAAGGGAAAAATGGGAGGGGGAGGAGTACCGATCAACAGACAAAATGTGTTAATTGAATATAAGAGGAGAGAGGTAAGGTGATAATTGATTGGGGAGGAGGTCAGTTCTTGACTCTATGAAAGGAGACCGGGAAAAGGGGAGAGAGGTGGAGAAAAGGAGAGACATGCTAAGGTATGTGGGGGCGGTGGGGGGTGCTTTAACAGAAACTGGAGAAGTCGATGTTGGAAGATGTACATTATCTCAACATTATTTATGACAATTCACCAAATAAAAAGACACAAACTACAATTAGGTAATTATGCATTGGTGTTTGAACTGCTGGTGAAGGGGAAAGTTGCAGTTTTCCATAAATACTGGCCAGAAATAAAGACTGTTCCTGTTTGAGTGACAGGTATGATATAATATCACCATTTTATGCTGTCAGATTGAACTGGAGTGCATCACTAGTGACAATGAAGTCATGATGTTCAGCACTGAAGGATTCCCAACCTGTCACTTTGGGATGAAGGATGCTGGTCATATCTTAATCCTATCTCATAAGTATAGATTACAAAGCATGCCTCACAATAAAAACAACAGTTATTGCAATGTACAGCAAATCTATCAAAATCTAAAAAGGTTTCCAACTGAAAAGCCAACGTTGTTTTATCAGTCATACCTGCCGATGGGTTGCTGTGTATATCTAACATTTCCTGCCTTTGTTAAACCTCTTGCATCCATTGGGTGATCTTTCAGCTCTTGAACAAGGTTTTAGCTTGGAAACAAATGTTGAGAGTCAAAGAAAAATTATTGCCAGCATATAGCAGTACATGTGAGAGGGTGGAGGGGGTGTGGTGGTAGGTGAGACTGGATGTATGGTGAGGGGGAGGAGAATAGAGGCTGGTAGTTGATAGGTGGAACCGGATTGGGGGGGGGGGGGAACAGGAGGTAACTTTGGACAGGGGAAGTCAGGGGGGGGGGGGAAAGAGGAGATGGAGTGAACAAAGGGCAAAGTGTTCAGTGTGAAGAGGACACTGGGAATGTGGGTGACCTGAAATTGGAAAATTCAATGTCAATACCTTGGATTGTAAACTACCCAAGTGGAAAGTGAGATATTGTGCTTCCAATTCTGCTTAACCTCTCCAGAACAACTGAGAAGGCCAAGAACAGACAGGTTGGTGTGCGAGTGGGAAGGAGAGATAAGATGGCATGCAACCAGAAACTGCCAGTGGGGGGAGGGAGAGAGGGCACTTGTGTTGCACAAAATAGTTTTGCCAGTATGGAGCCATCATTGATGAGAAGGGCTATCTGACAGACAGCAGGAAAACAGCATGCAATGTCTTTAGCAAGAATGCAGATGGAGCACCACCCATTTCATCTAGTCTAAACAAGTGTGTCAGTCTGGAATAGCTACTGTTAAGCCTGTCAAAATCATGGTGGTGTCCTTCATTGACCACTTCCTTCTGGTGCCTTCTAACACCTATAGGAAGTGCTCAGTAGAAGGATCTACCACCTGTGCAACCACTGCTTAGCAAAGACAGCATTAAATAACTCAGTTGAACTGCAGAGGTAAGAGATCTGTGATGCTCTTAATACACTGGACGCGAATAATCAAAGTGGACACCGCTGGTGCTCAGAAACAAAGAGACAGGAAGAGATGTGTCAACTCCAGGAAAGAATGAAGAAACTACTTGATGGGAGTAGATGCCAAGGAGGACTTTCAAGTGATGGAACCAATGACTCCTGGCCTTGGAATCAGCTGAGATCAGAGTCTGCTCCATGGAGGGCTGAGGTCAGCAGACTTGAGAGAGAGAGAGTGGATCATTAACATACAACTTGACAGATTATGGATCTAGAAATTCCACTGTGGCGATGAGGTTAGGGATGAGAGGTGGATTTCACTGCTGACAGTTGGTTACAGATTTCTGTCAGAGGTCATCATTGAATCAAGCCTCCCTGGGGTTTCCAAGTTTTTGCGGACCAGACCTGCACTGCTCCTGGGAGGGGCATCTCTGACGGCCTTGCAGAGCTCAGGGATATGGTTGTTTACCACCTGGATCTAGAACAGAATGAAAATCATATTCATTTCAAGAAGAGTTATGGGCTATAAAGGTTTAACTGAAGGGAAAGGTAAATTATTTTAAAATTGATTTTGTATTAGATTAATGTTTATCTTAGATATTTTAATTTTATTCTATTGGTTCAATTGTAATAATTTTAAAATATCACTGAATGTTGGCGGTATTTAAAAGCTATTAATAATAGAACTTCTGCAAAAAAGCTTTGTGGCTGCTTTGGAGCCAGGATTTCTTCACTGGAGGCCCCACTACCACTTGTCCCCTGCACACAGACCACGTGTGACTATGGCCCACTTGTGCTGTAGCATTGGCTGCACAAATGGAGGTTATTGGTATCAGGACCATTCTCTTTGCACCAAGAGTAAAACATTCTTGGACTCATCCATGAGTGAGCTCTCAATGCATTCATCAGTATAATGCTCCTCTATTTTGTGGCAGCTCACTGCTTTATTGTCATCTGCAAACACAGAGAGGACGAGGAAGAAGGGAGAGCCACTCTCAATAACCCATGGTGGACCTCAGTGTGACAGACTGGCTAATTGCTTGCAGTTGTTGTAAGGAGTCTAAGCTCAGTCTCCATTAGTAGCACATGAAATACAATTGTGCTTCAGACTAACAATTTAAAGAAAAATCTTCATTTTTTTTTCCAATACCTAATAATCCATTAGAAGAGAAGAACATTTTACTGGAAAAATCCACTTGAAATTTTGTTTGTGGGAACTGCTCTTCAAGGTCAAATATTCTTTAAAAATTAGTTTTCATTTGTCATCATTTCAATTTTCATTTTTGTGGCATTAATTGCATCTCGAGGGCAGTAAGCATTCAGCTAAAATGCTCAGATGTGGGTGAGAGCCAGGTGTTTAGAGCAGACCACTGAAGCTTTAATGTGTGGGAACATCTGTGGCCCTGGATATGACTGAAAGTTTGTCTCCCTCATCTTGCTTTGTGACCTAGGCTTTGTAAACAACAGAAGCTTACAGGCAAGGTCAAATGAGTCCATCTAATAAACTGGCACTCAGTGGTGTCTGAATTGATATATTCTTCCAGACTTGAGAAATGAACTTGCGCAGGAAGATGGAGGGTCATTATCTGCAAAGCTCGACTCCCTTTCAGCTATCTCCAGATTGTTAAATGGCCATAATTGAAAAAAAACGCTCTTCCAAGCCCTAATGGAGCTGTTGTTTTGATAATCTGGAGTCCTGAACAATGTGGGCTGTGCACCATCAAACGAAAGAGCTTCTCAGGTTGTATGTGAAAGAGGTGCAATTTGGTTTTGTGGTGTGATGATGGATTTTGAAGAGGTCAGCCTTTGATTTCATTCCATGGTGCTTTCACCTCAGAAGTGGGAAAGAAAACTCTTGGCTCTTCGGATGGTGTAGGACCGGTTCTCCAGCTGTTCTTTGAGCTGAACGTGCTTATCCTTCAATTCAAAAGTACATCATTTCAATTTTGTGGAGGTCAAATTATCTGAAACAAATTTATCAAACCCCATGGCTGGTATTAAAGTGTTCCCGGATTTCTTTTGAATTTTGGGTTCTGGTGTTTGATGATATTACGGGGCCAGTGACCCAGGTTCAAATCCAGCGCTGTGAGGAGTAGGTATGTTCTCCCCATGACTACATGGTGGGAGGTCCTTTAATATGTTCTCAGACAGGGTGAAGCTGAATGGAAGTGATGGAGGGTGATAAGTAAAAAAGCATTAGGCCCTTTCACACCGCCAAGTACATGTGGATTGAACGGGGTAACTTAACCTGATAATTATGTGGTGGGAAACATCCTAACTGGGCAGGGTGTGTTAAAATCAACTGGCATCTGACTCTTGGTGGGGGTAAGTATCAGAGACCAGCCGAGTTGACTTGTCAATCACTCTGTGGTGGTGTGAATGGTCTACTCAAATTACTGGGTACCATTAGTGACGTTAGTGCGTGCGAGCTTGTGTCGGTGTGGTAGTGTTATAAGTAATCTTGAGATGATTTAAAGCACAGGTACATGCTGACAGCCCTGCTGACTGCACAGTTATATTTCACAGTATGAGTGGCAGGGCTGTCACCGCATGCCTGTGATTGAAAATCATCTCAAGATTACTGGTAATACCTAATGCAATGTAATGCTATGTAAATAGTTGTTATACTCTATTGTTTAGGGAATAATGACAAGCTGGTCTGTGGGTTTGTCCTAAGTTCAACAGACTGAAGCCCACAGTGGTAGATTTCCCATGGTCTTTTAAACACTGAGTGCGTATGTGCTTAATCCAGCTACGATTTCACTGCCCTGCTGGTATGTAATATGTCACTTGTGAGATCCGGATGAACCAGGTTAATCATAGTCCAGTGTGAATGGCTTACCAGGTACCGCATGCCCATTAGGTTAACCCATTTCCTTGAAGGGTTGGCAGTGTGAAAGGGTAAACACTAGCAGTGCTGGAATCTGTTAGCTAGAGGAGGTGATAATGCTGATGTGATGGAAAATACTAGGGGAAAGGTGAAGGACTGAAGGGATCGGTGGAATGTAGGTAAAAGAGGATGGACCAAAAGGGGGAGGTGGTGAAAATGGGTAGGGAGTACTATCAAGACTAAAGGGTTCTAACAAGGGAAGATACAACAAAAAGAGAATTTGCAGACAAAAAAATAAAATACGAAACACTACAAACGTATAAGGTGGAGAAGAACATAATGAAAATAAAGCAGAAGTATTACGAGCTAGGAGAAAAAACGCGCAAAATACTAGCTTGGCAGCTTAAAACAGAACAAGCTAAAAGAACGGTATTGGCATCAAGGAAAAAGGACAAACAAATTACATATAACCCAACAGAGACCAATGAAAACTTTAAGAAATTCTACGAGCAACGATACCGAGCTGAGAACGAAGGGAAAGAAGACAAAATAGATGAGTTTCTAGCTAAAATTGAACTACCAAAATTGCAAGAAGAGCAAAACAAATTGATAAAACCTTTTGAAATAGAGGAAATACAAGATATATTAAAAAAGCTACCGAACAATAAAACACCTGGGGAGGACGGACTCCCAATAGAATTCTATAAAACATTTAAAGAGTTACTAATTCCTCCTCTCCTGGAAGTAATGAACCAGATTGAACACAAAACATGCTAGATTCATGTAAAATAGCAATAATTACAGTAATACCAAAGTCGGGGAAAGATCCACTAATACCAGCATCGTATAGACCAATATCTCTACTTAACTCAGATTATAAGATAATAGCAAAACTATTAGCAAACAGATTGGCTGACTGTGTACCAAAAATAGTAAAACTAGATCAAACTGGATTTATTAAGACAAACAACGGACAACTTAATTCATGCAGTGCAAGGAAATAAGACCCCAACAGCGGCTGATGCTTTAGACACAGAGAAAGCCTTTGACAGGGTAGAATGGAATTATTTATTCAAAGTACTACAGAGGTTCAACCTACCAGAGAAATATATTAATTGGATTAAAGCATTAAAGGGACCATTGGTGAAGGTGACAGTAAATGGATATATATCGAACCAATTTAAATTTAGCAGGTCAACTAGGCAGGGATGTCCACTATCTCCCTCACTGTTTGCTTTAGCTATAAAACCATTGGCAGAAATGATAAGAACAGAAAATAAAATAAAAGGTATAAAAATAAAAGAGAAGGAATATAAAATCAGTCTATTTGCAGATGACATCATAGTATACTTAACAGAACCAGAATTATCAATAAAAGAATTGCATAAGAAATTGAAGGAATATGGAGAAATATCGGCGTACAAGATCAACACAAATAAACTCTTGAAATAATGTGGATTTCACAAAGTTTAAGAAAGAATCACCATTTAAATGGCAAACACAAGCAATCCGATACCTAGGTATTAGACTAGATAATAATCTAGGCCATCTATACAAATTAAATTATCAGCCATTAATGAAGAAATTACAAGATGACTTAGAACATTGGAAAGATTTACCACTAACACTGATAGGAAGGGTAAATTCCATTAAAATTAATATCTTCCCAAGGATACAATACCTATTTCAATCATTACCAATTCCCTTAACAGAGAAATTCTTCAAGGAGCTAAAGAAAATAATAAGGAAATTTTTATGGAAAGGGAGGAAACCGAAGATCTTCTTCTTTGGTTTGGCTTCGCGGACGAAGATTTATGGAGGGGGTAAATGTCCACGTTAGCTGCAGGCTCGTTTGTGGCTGACAAGTCCGATGCGGGACAGGCAGACACGGTTGCAGGGGAAAATTGGTTGGTTGGGGCTGGGTGCTGGGTTTTTCCTCCTTTGCCTTTTGTCAGTGAGGTGGGCTCTGCAGTCTTCTTCAAAGGAGGTTGCTGCCTGTCAAACTGTGAGGCGCCAAGATGCACGGTTTGAGGCGATATCAGCCCACTGGCGGTGGTCAATGTGGCAGGCACCAAGAGATTTCTTTAGGCAGTCCTTGTACCTTTTCTTTGGTGCACCTCTGTCATGGTGGCCAGTGGAGAGCTCGCCATATAACACGATCTTGGGAAGGCGATGGTCCTTCATTCTGGAGACGTGACCCACCCAGCGCAGCTGGATCTTCAGCAGCGTGGACTCGATGCTGTCGACCTCTGCCATCTTGAGTACTTCGACGTTAGGGATGAAAGCGCTCCAATGAATGTTGAGGATGGAGCGGAGACAATGCTGGTGGAAGCGTTCTAGGAGCTGTAGGTGATGCCGGTAGAGGACCCATGATTCGGAGCCGAACAGGAGTGTGGGTATGACAACGGCTCTGTATATGCTTATCTTTATGAGGTTTTTCAGTTGGTTGTTATTCCAGACTCTTTTGTGTAGTCTTCCAAAGGTGCTATTTGCCTTGGCGAGTCTGTTGTCTATCTCGTTGTCGATCCTTGCATCTGATGAAATGGTGCAGCCGAGATAGGTAAACTGGTTGACCGTTTTGAGTTTTGTGTGCCCGATGGAGATGTGGGGGGGCTGGTAGTCATGGTGGGGAGCTGGCTGATGGAGGACCTCCGTTTTCTTCAGGCTGACTTCAAGGCCAATCATTTTGGCAGTTTCCGCAAAACAGGACGTCAAGCGCTGAAGAGCTGGCTCTGAATGGGCAACTAAAGCGGCATCGTCTGCAAAGAGTAGTTCACGGACAAGTTTCTCTTGTGTCTTGGTGTGAGCTTGCAGGCGCCTCAGATTGAAGAGACTGCCAACTGTGCGGTACCGGATGTTAACAGCGTCTTCATTGTTGTGGTCTTTCATGGCTTGGTTCAGCATCATGCTGAAGAAGATTGAAAAGAGGGTTGGTGTGAGAACACAGCCTTGCTTCACGCCATTGTTAATGGAGAAGGGTTCAGAGAGCTCATTGCTGTATCTGACCCGACCTTGTTAGTTTTCGTGCAGTTGGATAATCATGTTGAGGAACTTTGGGGGGCATCTGATGCGCTCTAGTATTTGCCAAAGCCCTTTCCTGCTCACGGTGTCGAAGGCTTTGGTGAGGTCAACAAAGGTGATGTAGAGTCCTTTTTTTTGTTCTCTGCACTTTTCTTGGAGCTGTCTGAGGGCTAAGACCATGTCAGTAGTTCCTCTGTTTGCGCGAAAGCTGCACTGTGATTCTGGGAGAATATTCTCGGCGACACTAGGTATTATTCTATTTAGGAGAATCCGTGCGAAGATTTTGCCTGCAATGGAGAGCAGCGTGATTCCCCTGTAGTTTGAGCAGTCTGATTTCTCGCCTTTGTTTTTGTACAGGGTGATGATGGTGGCATCACGAAGGTCCTGAGGCAGTTTTCCTTGGTCCCAACAAAGCTTGAAAAACTCATGCAGTTTGACATGCAGAGTTTTGCCGCCAGCCTTCCAGACCTCTGGGGGGGATTCCATCCATACCTGCTGCTTTGCCACTTTTCAGTTGTTCAATTGTCTTATAAGTCTCATCCCGGGTGAGGACCTCATCCAGCTCTAGCCTTAGGGGCTGTTGAGGGAGCTGGAGCAGGGCGGAATCTTGGACTGAGCGGTTGGCACTGAAAAGAGATTGGAAGTGTTCTGACCATCGGTTGAGGATGGAGATCTTGTCGCTGAGCAGCACAATTAAGATATCTATCAGATTTTTATCAAACAAGGGAAAATAACCAGATTGGACCAAGATAGAGCAAGATAAAATAAGGGAGAAGGTACCACAACATATACTTTCTAAGTGGGATGAAAAACTGGTGCAATATAGAAGTTCACCAGTACTGCACCATCTGCACAACATTTGGAAGAAGATTCACGTAGAAAGGAAAAAAAACAATTTACCAACTATTAAAATTATTATTGACGCAAGATCAACTCATCCCTTTCACAATAGATAACCTTTCCTTCAGAGAATGGGAGAGAAAAGGGATTAAAAGAATAGAAAATTGTTTTTTGGGAAATAATTTATTATCTTTTGAACAAACGAAGTACAAATATGAAATAACTCATGGTACAGTGTTTGCATACCACCAACTGAAAACCTACTTAAAGGACAAATTGGGAAGCAGGCTGAGGTTACAAGAAGGAAGCTGCTTTGAATATGTGATTACAGACACAATGATAATTAAAAGATTTATAACAAATATGTACATCAAGCTGCAAGCGAAAGAGAATGATGAAATGAGCTGTAAACCCAAACAAAAGTGGGAACAAGATCTAAACATAAAGATAAAAAATGAAATATGGGAAAAGCTATGCTCCGGAACTATGAGAAATACAATAAACATGAGGTTACGCATGATACAATATAATTGGTTACACAGGCTATATATCACGCCCCAAAAGTTAAATAAATGGGACTCAACATTATCAGATAGATGTTTTCGTTGTAAGGAGGAAACGGGAACAACAGTACATGCAATTTGGGCATGTGAGAAAGTGGAAAAGTTTTGGGAAGATCTAAATCAGGTATTAAATAAAATCACAAAAAGCAACATACCAAAATATCCAGAGATCTTTCTTCTAAGTAATATAAGAAGTAGAGAATTAGGCCTCAAACTGGATGAAGCGCCAAAAAAGTTTTATCATGATAACCTTAGTTGTAGCAAAAAAAATGTAAAATATCAACTTGAAAATCAGAAGAGAACCTGAGAGTACAGCAATGGTACATAGAAATGAATAAATGTATTCCATTGGAAAAAATAACATATAATTTAAGAAATAACATCACAGTATTCAAACAAATTTGGGAACCGTACATGGAACACAACAGAGAAGTCCTACCGCGACCTCCACCGCCTAAAATGACAGAAGGAGAAGGAGACGAAATGAACTGACCCAGTATGTAAAAGTAGATAACACAAATTTCTTGTTTATTTTCATTGTGATGACATTGTTTAATGGGTTTAATGTATCGTATATATTGAACGTTGAATGGGTGGGGAGGAGGGGTGAAGGAGGGAGGGAAGGGAGGGAGGAAAAGGGGAGAAAATGACATTGTGTGTATTCAAGAGGGAAATGTTTGTGTGTATTTTGGTTAATATGGTTCATAGTGTGAAAAATTTTTAAAAAAATTTAAAAGACTAAAGGGCTCTGGCCCGAAATATTGGCTGACCATCTCTACCCCTTTTTTCTTGCAGTTCATTGTTTCCTCAATATTTCCAGCAGCTGTAGTTTTGATGTTTCTCTGCGCATATCACTCATTGATCAAAGAATTATGAGGGGAACAAGGTAGCTGACCTTCGTCGTACCTGTTTTAATGCAGATAATATGTATCCGAATCTGTGGAGTAAAGACAAATATGGCAAACAAACCTGTGATTTAAAGATGTGCAATCAATCAAAAGATTGAACCAACACTCTATTTTGCAGTGATTCCTTGGCCTCCTGTCTCCTGTGTTTTGTTGTTGCTATGGTGAATGTTTTAGTTGATAAATAGTTGGAAACTGTATATGACCTTTGACAGTTGCTCTTTGTTGATTAGATGACTTCTCTTTGAATTATCCAATTGCAAAATTATACAGAGTTTTGGTCATCATTTCATTACTTATCCCCTGCTTGGAATACAAGAGTGAAGGAAACTGGTTACGCTCAGCTTATTGGTGGCGAGATTCAGTCAGAGATGAGAAGTATGGAATAAATGGAAAATTAGTTTAGCATAATGAGTTTTGAAAAAAAATTGAAGTTGCGAAATTTACTTTAGATCTCCTCTAATAGTTTGAACATCAGATATATTTTTGATATAAGGCATGATGGTGATGAATTAATATTCCCTCCAAATGTCATTGAGCATATACTTGAAGGAAGAACAAAGTGAAGGTCATTTTAGTGATGGTGTCGATATGTTGTTCAAAGCTCACATTGCAATAAAATTTGGCACCAAAACAGCATGAATTTTTTAGCCCTTGCTTCAGTTGAAACACCGAAGAAAGCTCTGTCTCTGAATGGGCCCCCTGCACTGCCACGGCTGAGGTGAAGAGAACACAATCCAAGGTAAACCCACGCAAGGTGGTGGGACAAGTCAACATTCCTGAAGGAATGTGCAGACTAATTGATGGAGGTCAATACCTCAATCCAGCATTCCTTGTCCCTGCTGGTTTCAAGACAGCCACCATTATCCGAGTGCCAAAGAGGGTGACAGTAATAGGCCTCAATGACTACTGCAGAGTGGCACTGACCTCCACTATTATGAAATGCTACAAGCATCTGATGAAGGAACACATCAAAGCACATTTCTCAGAGACGCTGCACCCATTTCAATTCACCTATAGAATAAACCATTCCATTGATGCAATAGCCTGGTTCCTTCACTACGGCCTGACCCACCTGGAGACTGACCCCTCATATGCCAGACTACTGTTCATCGACTTCAACTCGGTATTTAATATGATCAATGCCCAGAGACTGATGGAGAAGCTGTCCTCGCGGAGACTGAATGCCCCTCTCTGTAGCTAGATTCTGGACTTCCTAACAGAAAGACCACAGTCTATGCAGGTCAGTAGCAGAATGTCAAGCATGGTCATGCTTAGCACTGGCACACCTCAGTGCTGTGAGCTCATCCCGCTCCTGTTCACGCTACTGACCCATGTCTGCATCACCAGATACAGCTCCAACATCATCAAGTTTGCAGATGATGCAACGGCAGTTTGTCTCATCAGCAATAACGATGAGTCGCACTACAGAGAAGAGGTGGAAAATCTCATGACGTGGTGCAAGAGTAACAACCAGTCTCATCGTGGACAAGATGAAGATGATCATGAACTCAGGAGGACCAGGAACAAGCACCCTCCACTGTACATCAATAGTGGAGCTTACAAAACTAGTGACTATCATGGATATACAACATAGAACACTACAGCACAGTACAGGCCCTTTGTCCCTGATGTTGTGCAGACCCATGTATTGCTTAAAAATAAGTACTAAACCCTCCCTACCCAGTAACCCTCCACTTTTCCTCCATCCATGTGCCTGTTTAAGAGCCTCTTAAATGCCCCAGTGTTTCAGCTTCCACCACCATCCCTAGCAAGGCGTTCCAGGCACCTACACTCTGTGTGTGCATGTGTATGTTTATATACATACATATACATATAAAAACCTACTCCCTGATGTCTGCCCTAAACTTCCCTCCCTTTACTTTGTACATGTGTCCTTTGTGTTTGCTGTTCCAGCCCTGGGAAATAGGCATTGCTGTCCACCCTATCCATGCCTCTCATAATCTTGTAGACCTCTATTAAGTCTTCTCTCATCCATCTACACTTCAAAGAAAAAATACCCAGCTCTGCTAACCTTGCCTCATAAGACTTATTTTCCAAACCAGACAATATCCTGGTAAGTCTCTTCTGCTCCCTCTCCATAGCTTCCACATCCTTCCTGTCATGAGGTGACCAGAACTGAACAGAATACTCTCCAGAGATTTGTAGAGTTGCAACCTGACCTCTCTACTCCTGAACTTAATACCCCTATTAATGAAGCCCAGGATCCTGTAGGCCTTCTTAACTATCCTATCAATTTGTGTGGTGACCTTGAGGGATGTATGGATTTGGACCCCAAGGTCCCTCTGTTCATCCACACTCTTAAGTAACTGACCATTAACCCTGAACTCTGTCTTCTGGTTTTTCCTTCCAAAATGCATCACCTCACACTTAGCTGGATTAAACTCTATTTGCCACTTTTACACCCATCTCTGCATCCTGTCTATATCCTCTTGTAACCTTCAATAACCTTTATCTCCTTCCGCAACTCCTCCAACCTTCGTGTCCTCCACAAACTTACTGACCCATCATTCTGCCTCTTCATCCAGGTCATTTATAAAAACAACAAAGAGCAGGGCTCCCAGAACCTCCAGGCAGAATACTTTATTCCTCTGGTTTTTTTCCTGCAAGCCAATTTTTTTTATTCATACAGCAAAGATTCCAATGACCTCATAACTTTCTTGATGAGTCTCTTGTGGGGGACCTTGTCAAATACCTTGCTAAAATCCATGTAGACCTCATCAACCAACCTACCCTCATCATTATTTTGTTACCTCCTCAAAAAATTCAATTTGGCTCGTGAGACACGACCTTCCCTTCACAAAGCCCTGTTGATTATCCTGGAGTAGACTATACTTCTCCATATGTCTCATAGATCCTATCCTTCAGAATCCTCTCCGATAGTTTGCACACCACTGACATGAGACTCACTGGTCTGTAATTCCCAGGATTCTCCCTATTGTCTTTTTTAAACAAGGGGACTACATTTGCCATTCTCCAATCTCTGGCACCTACCCTGTGGCCAAAGAGGACTCAAAGATCATAGCTACTGCTCCAACTATCTCCTCCCTCAATTCCCACAGCAACATGGGGTATATTGAGTCCAGCTCCATGGACTTATCAATCTTTGTTTTTAAGAAGATCCAACACTTCCTCTTCCTTAATCTCCACATTGTCTAGCACACAGGCTGGTTCTATTCCGACCTCACCCCTGATCAAGGTCCTTTTGTGAATACTGAAGCAAAGTATTCATTTAGGACCTTCCCAACCTCCTCTGCCTCGAGACACATTCCCTCCTTTATCCTTTAGCGGCCCCACCTTCATTCTCATCATTCTTCTATTATTCACATATACGTAGAACGCCTTAATCCCACATGTCAAGGCCTTCACATGCCTCATTCGAGCTCTCCTAAGTCTTAAGCTTCTTCCTGGCTACCATGTACTTCTCATGAGCCCTTCCTGTTTCTTTCTTCCTATATCTAATATATACTTCCTTCTTCCTTTTGACGGGTTGCTTCTCCAATTTTGTCACCTAGGGTTCCCTTTTTCTTTCATATTTTCCTTGTCCCAATGGGACCAACCTATCCTGAACCCAACACAATCAGTCCCTCAACTTCCTCCACATTAATTATGTGCTTTCATCCTTGAACTTTTTCCAATCCTGTCTCATCATAATTTGCCTTCCCCAATAAGCACATGTCCATTTTGCCTGCTTTTAATTTTTTCCATAGCTACATTGAAGCTAAGGGATTTGTGCTCCATCTCACCAAAATGCTTCTGCACCCGACCAGGTTCATTACCCAGAACTAGATCCAGTATGGCCTCTTCTCTTGTTGGCCAGTCCACATACTGTGCCAGGAATTCTTCTTGAACACACCTGATGAATTCAGCCCCATCACGAGGTGCCAGTCAATATTATGGAAGTTGAAATATCTCTTCATCAGGAAGACACAGCAGGAGCCACACTTCCTGATAAGACGGAAGTGAGCAATTGTATCCATCACCATTATGTCAACCTTCTACAGGAGTAGTGAAATGGATTGAAGGTCAATCGACAGGACCATAAGAGTGGCAGTGGCAGAGGGGCTCACTGGAGTCTCCTTCCCACCCTCAATGAGATCTACTGGGATCATTGTGTAAAGAGGGTAAGTAGAATTGTTGAAGACCCCTTCCTTCCCATCGGGAAAGAGATACAGAATTGGAATTTATTGTCATGAACAAGTCATGAAATTCAATGTTTTGCATCATTATCACAGGGTAAACATTCAAATAAACCACCTTACCAAAAAAAAAGGGGGGCATGTAAAGTCAAAGTAAGGCAGTGTTTTTGATTCATTGATCATTCAGAAATATGTTGGCAGTGGGGAAGAAGCTGTCCTTGTGTGGTTGAGTGCTTGTCTTTGGATTTCTGTTCTTTTTTCCTGATGGTAGCAGAATGAAGAAGGCATGGCCTGAGTGGTGAGAGTCCTTGAGAATAGAGGCTGCTTTCTTATGACACTGCCTCTTGGAGATGTCCTTGATGGAGAAAAGTCTGGTGCCCATGATGTTGCAGGCCAAGTTAACAACCCTCTGGAGTATTTTCTTGTCCTGAGTTTGGTACCTCCACACAAGGCAGTGATGCAACCAGCCAGAATGCTCTTCATGGTATGCCTGTAGAAGTTTTCAAGAGACTTCAGTGATGTACCGAATCTCTTCAAACATCTTCTTCATGGAGACTCCTGAAGAGATCTTTGGAGATGTTGACACCCAGGAATTTGAAGTTCTTGACTTCTCCACTAGGTACACGTACAGGAGTCAGATCAAGGAATATCAGAGTCAGCTCCATCAGGCTGAGAAACAGCCTCTTCCCATGGGCAGTGAACATGCTGAATGACCCAAGGAGCTGCTCATACCTTGTGTATCGATTTTTTTTATGTGTATACTATTATTTGCCTGTGTGTGTATTGTGTCTGGTTGTGTGTCTGCATGTTTTGCACTGACAACCAGAGTTAGGTTATACATGTGCAATCAGATGAGCTTGTTGAAACTCATGGACATAGAGCTAAACACTGCAAATAGTTTATTTGTAAATTCAGACTTTAAAGCACCTTGCATGTAGAAGCTTGGTAAATAAACAAATTGGTAAACACACTGAAATGCTGCAGGAAATAAACTGGTCTTTTCAGCATCGATAGGAGACAAAGATATATTGCTGACATTTTGGGCCTGAACCCTTCTTCAAGGAAACATCAGTAAAGGCAGAATATATCACAACATCTACAAATTCAAACACTGGGGGGAGATATCCAGACTAACAAAAGTGATAAGGTATTGGAGAATTTATCATGTCTGTGTGAAAAGAGACAGGGAAAGGAGAGATGAAAGGGGAAGAAGGGGTAGGGAGGGGGTTTTGAAGAATGGCAGAGAAATTGATATTAATGCAATCCAGATGGAGGGTGCCAGTCAGAAGATGAAATGTTATTCCGTCAATTTACAGGTGGTCTCAGTCTGGCAGTGCATGAGATCATGGACAGACATGTTAACAAGGGGATGGGATGGAGAATTGAAATGGGTGGCCACTGGGAGATCCACGCTATTGCAGCAGACAGCCGAGGTGCTCAACAAAGCGCTCTCCCAGTCTGCATCCAGTGTCTTCAATATAGAGGAGACCACAGTGGGAGCACGAGATACAATAGATGACCTCTCCAGATTCAGAAAAGACTTAGAAGGGTTGTTTGGAGCCCCGAATGGTGCTGAGGAGGAAGTGTGGGTGCAAGTTGAGCATTAATATCAACTTCTCTGGCTTTTGTTCAAAACCTACCCCACCCCACCCCCTTCTTTTCCCATCTCTCCATTCCCTGTCTCCTTTCACACAGACATGATAAATTCGACCTAGTCCCTTATCTTATCCAATTAACACCTTTTGTTGGTCTGGACTTTGCTTGTGTTTGAATTTGTCAACTTCCCCATTGACACACAAATAACTTATAGAGGCTGAGAATAAATCACTGATCTACAGGCTTTTATTCACAATAGATAAAGACCTCATTCTGTGCTGTGACCCAGACTTTCTGGGGAAGGGTATAAGGTCAAAAGGGGGAGGGGCCATAGAAACAGTCACAGGACGGGGTGGAACCAGGAAATCAGCAGTCACACACTGATATTTCTGATTTTCTTTTTCCTTGAAGAAGGGCTCAGGCCCAAAACGTCGGCAACATATCTTTGTCTCCTATAGATGCTGAAAAGACCGGCTGAGTTCTCCATCATTTCAATGTGTTTACTACAATCACAGCATTTGGAACCTCTCGTGTTTCACTATAAATACACAAGCTGTATTTGTTTTCTCATTTTGTCGCTGAGAGTGTTGGGGTAATTATTTGTATTGACCCAAATAATCCACCCGGCTGAGTTTACTCAGGTGGTCATATTCAGGTTCCCTGTGATTTCTCCCTATATTTTGTGGCTGTTATTGAATTATCTCTCTGCATTTAGGGTCTGAGTTGCACAGTGCAGGAATAGGCCTTTGACCTATCATGTGCATGCCCAACAATCCCATTTGCTTGCATTGGCCCATATCTTTCAAATGTCTGTTTAAAATCTCCTAAATGTAGTCAGTATATCTGATTCTGCATCTTTTTACAGTGAGTGTATTCTTGATATCAACCACATAAAGACATTTAAAAAAAAAAACCTGAACAGAACCATACAGCACAGGAACAGGCCCTTATGTGTTCGATGTCCAATCAAACAAAACCTGCTGATTGCATCTGATAGACATCCCTCCATCCCCTTCAAGTACTTGTGCATCAACTGAGAAGCCTCTTGAATGCTGGTATTGTCTCTGCTTCCATCATGACCCCTGGTAGTCTGCTCTAGACACCCTGCGTCAGTTCATGTTCAATTTTATTATCCTTTGATTGTACATGTACAACTTGACGCAAAAGTGCCTCTCTATTAAGCATGGGACACACACAAAAAACACACACAATACACAGAACATATCATGACATAAATAATCAAAATGAATATAGCTATAAATATTTGGGATGAATTCTCTTGGTTACAGGATGGTGTTCATCTATCTCATAACCTGTGGGAAGAAGCTATTGCCCAGCCTGGCAGTCCTGATTTTGATGCCCCTGTACCTGGCATTAGGTTAAAGACACTGTGTACCGGATTGAAAGGGTTTTCTATAATTACTTGAGTCCTATTTAGACAACGCTCCCAGTAAGTGTCATCAGTTGAGGAAACGGAGATCTCCGTGATCTTCTTGGCTTTTTAATGATCTTCTGTATAGACCCAGTATGATGCTTTGCTGATGTTGGTGCGGTGCAATTGCTCACCTTTGGGCAAGGAGTAGTACCTGTTTAGCCTCCCAATCAGGGTCACATGAAGCCATGGATAGTCGATGGTGGATGGTTTTTACAAGCAGATTCTAAAAATTGAAATTTATAGTTGTAAAACAAAAAATGTTGGGCTGATGTGCCCCATCCAGTATGGACACTGCAACCTGAAGAAGGAAATGGAAAACCACTTCAGCATTTGTCCCATGTATAATCATGAACTCAACATTGACTACCATCTCAGCTCAAAGAAGGAGCCTTCACTGAAGATGAACAGGCAAAGCAACATCTATAATTCAGTGGGACAGAGACCGTGATGAATAGAAAGATGTGATCGCCCACACTTGATGACGATGCTTTGCAGCTAACATCCCAAATAATGATGCTGCCATTTAGAGATAGGATGCTCTCAATTTTGTTTATTCCTGTAAAACGTTGTCAAGATGGGGCCCAGTAGCCTTGCTTTGCCTTCCTCAGCACCTTAGGAAGAAGTACAATAGCCTAGTGTATGAGTCATTGTTCTCTGGGAGGAGTCAGTAGGGAGTGGAGGGTCAAGGCCATTCATCATCTGTGGACTGGTTTGGATGATAGGCAAACTGGAATGGGTCCAATATTGTTGGAAGGTTCACTTTGATCAAAGCACTTCATGATCACGGCCATCAGGGCCACAGGGCAGTAGTCATTTACTCTGGCTACCTTCAATTTCTTGGGCACTGGGATCATGGTAGCATCCTTGAATCCTGTGGTCACAGTGTCTATCATCTATATCTGTTCCTTTGCAGCCCCTTCCTTGATTCTGCTTTATCCTACTGTCCCCCTTTTTGTTCTGTAACATTCCTATAGTGCTGGTACCTTAAGCATAATTTACTTGCCTGTCAAGTATCTGAGGCCAGCTTGTGATGTCAGATTATGCTAGCTC
Source organism: Narcine bancroftii (assembly GCF_036971445.1). Classification (NCBI taxonomy): domain Eukaryota; kingdom Metazoa; phylum Chordata; class Chondrichthyes; order Torpediniformes; family Narcinidae; genus Narcine; species Narcine bancroftii. The sequence goes on from NC_091472.1 coordinate 179,207,704, forward strand.
AGTGCAGGTTGACTTTTTTGCCTAACTAGAATGTGAGCCACTTCCTTCAGTTATTGTAAACATCTTAATTATTTCATCAGACCGCATGGGATATATGTGGCATAAACAAGCCATTTGGGCCATAAGTCTGTGCTCCACTTGAACCTTGCCCCAAGTTTTCCTCCGCTAAATATGCTAAAACTTCTCTCCTCCTCCCCCCAATTCCTTCTCCTTTGTATGCTTTTCCAACTTCCTGTTAAGTGCATGCTAAAATATCCCCTTGAGCCATTCATTCCCTGTCATGAGTTCTCACTAACTCTTTGGGAGAAGAAATTTCTTCTGAAGTCTCTGTTGGATTTCTCACTGACAGCCTTTTGTTGAAGGTCTCTTGTCACGTTCATCCTCATCATTCAAAACACGGTTGCTGATTCCATTCTTCTCAAAACCCAGCATTTTACAACCTCAAGGAACCTTGGCCAGAAAATTGAGTTAGCCTGTCCATTATTTTTTGGGGAAAAAAACTTTATTCATATTAAATTTCATTCACATCACGTCAACTATCTTGCAATGTATCAGCACCGTACGTTCTTCCTTAAACAATATGTCCATCAAATGTTTGAGAAGCTGTTTGACAGAATTCAGCTCAGCACTGTCGAGTGACTCCAAGACCCCCAAAAAAGTTCCTGTCCTTTCCCACAGAGCCTTTTCAGTGGCTGTACTGAGTCTCAGTTTGTCAGCACGTTCACTTTCAATTTGGGACATGCCATTGGCAGCATTTGCTTATGGACATCTCCAGGCACTGGGAGATCAACGTGTTTAGGGTTTCACTGAGTTAATGATCTGCAAGCAGCTTTTGACGTTTGTGTCCCTGGGAACAGTCTGTTGGGGTGTCCTCTGCTACCAAGCTGCTTGACAAAGGTAACTCAGCAAGAGCTCTGGATCTTTTCTCTGATCATGGAAAGCCCAACCCGTGAAGCAGTGGATGATATTCCCATCCACAATGCAGTCATGTTATGGAAATGTCTTAGGGATATGTGTGGTGGGAGGCGACTTATGTCAAGACCCAGTCTGTTCACATTTTCCTCATACCCTTCCAATTCTGAAATAATTCTTTTAAATCTCTGTGCTCTTTAAGTGCATCCATGTCCCTTTTATAATATGCCAATCAGAATTGTGTTCTATTTTCTCACCACCGTTTCACTCAGGTTTGATAAAGGATTGGCATGACTTAATTTTCAATGCTATCGGATTTGACTGTTTTGCTACTTAATGTGACCTTCATAGTCATGAGCTATTGTTTGGTATTCTGCTTTTCACGCAACAAATTATAAATTGGGGGGTAAAAAATCTTTTCAGAAGTGTCGAAATCATCAAAGCTGAAGGTTCTATTCTTATCCAGCCGTTATTCGTTGCTCTGCTATTTTAAAACAAGAATAAAAAAGTGATGTACGGTAATGGAATTCCAATTTACCAATACATTTTCAACATAAACTCCTCAGGTTTGGAGCCTCTGAACCAGGATTTCTCCACGGAGTCTTAATGTAGTGCAACTTGACTGAAATTGGACTGTGATGCATTAATGTGTCATGAGCAGATGTCGATAATCCAATTGAAGTAATGTTATTTCCACCAGTGAGGTAAGAAGAGTATTCAACTTGTTGCTGAGTCTGATCTCTGCTGCAATGTTATATCTACAAATATCAGTTTTGACATTTGAAGAATTGTACTTCAAACGAGTAGTTTTGTTTTAGTCACTTAATGGGCAACCAATCCACATTTAATCATTTTTTCTCTTGGTGTTGCTCAAAAAGTAAATGATGTCATGACATTTTCTCTGAATTACTGATGCTCAATAATTTTATGCATTTAAAATTACATTCTTTCATTTTACCATTTATCATTGCACCTGTTGAAATATGGATGGCTATATTCTTGCAGTGTTGTTGGACTTGTACCTATTTTTTTGACAGCTGTTTCTTTTCCTCAGATTTCTCATCCATCATAACTTTTTTTGCAGTGGATCTGCTGTTCAGTGCTGTGAGTTATCGACCAAGAGTAGGTATCCCAGCTGGGTTTAATTGCCACATCACTCAACCTTTGTGTGTTAGAAGTTCCAACGGAGCCATTGGAAATTGTCTGGGACTGGAAAATGCAATGCCAAATATAAGAGACAGGAGTGGCTGTCATTGATTCATCTCTGCTTGTGTGATGCATGGGAAACAATACATCAAGTACAACTTCTATTCCAGCTGTCAGGCTTTTGACATCCAGCCAGTGCTTGTTGCAGTCTGCGGACTTTCCTATTTAACTCTAAGTGTGAGTTGCATTCGTGAGCTTTTTTTCCCCTCTGAAAATGTACAAGGAAAGTTTGCAGATAAAAAGAAAAGTACTGGAAGAGCTCAGACAGTCTGTGGAAGGAGGGTTTGGAAAACGACTCAGAACTGCGGGAGAGTGGAGGACTTGGTTTCAAAGCACATTGTGGGGGAGGACTGAGATGCAAACTAAATGACTAGATGAAGGTTGGATCTGAGAGATCAGGTGAAAGGGAGATGATTGCTGAATGTCAGCAAGGGTGAGAAAGGGACACAAGTGTGATATGGGAAGCAATGAAAGAGCAGGGTCACCAAGCTTGGAAATTCAGTGTTCATTCAGGAAGTTGCAATATGCCCAGATGATAAGATGTTGTGATTTCATGTTGGGATCAATGTAAGAAGAGTGATGAGGTCCTGCAAAGAGAGTTCAAGGAGTTAGGCGGAATGTTGGTCAGGACCTCTAGAGTTGTGATCTCAGGATTGCTACCCATGCCACGTGCTAGTGAGGTCAATGATAGGAGGATAATGCAGCTTAGCATGTGGCTAAAGACATAGTGTAAGAGGGAGGGCTTCAAGTTTCTGGGTCATTGGGCTCCCTTCCAGGGAAGGTGGGACCTCTGACAGGATGGTTTCCATGTGAACTGGAGTGGAAGGTTTTCTAGTGGTGCTCTTGGGGCACTGGTTTAAGCTAGATTTACATGGGGGAGGGGGGAGATCAGATTGCCAGAGCAGATAGGGGAATGGAGGAGGGAAAAGATTATGTGAAAATTGGATGTAGCATTAGAAGTCAAAGGGTTGTACATGGTTGAAATGCTCTCAGGTGCATCTATTTCAATGCAAGTTTTGTAGGAAAGGCAGACGAGCTTAGAGCATGGATTGGCACATGGAATTATGAGATTGTGGACATTAGTGAAACTTGTTTTCTGCAGGGGTAAGACTGGCAGCTCATTGTTTTGGGCTTTCATTGCTTTAGATATCATAGAACAAGGTGGGGGGGGAGTGATATTGTTCATTAGGGAAAATATCACAGCTGTGCTCAGGCAGGACAGACCAGAGGGCTATATGGGTAGGGCTGAGGAATGGAAGGGGTATGCCCACACTCATGAGGTTGTATTATAAACTGCCCAGTATTTGGTGAGAATTGGAGGAGCATATCTGTAGAGAGATAGCAGACAATTGCTGGAATCATAAGGTTGAGATAGCCAGAGATTTTAACTTTCCACATATTGACTGGGACTCCCATACTGTAAAAGGGCTGGATTGCTTGGAGTTGGTCAAATGTGATCAGGAAAAAAATTCTAATCGATATATAGAGGAGCTAACTAGAGAGAGTGTAATACTGGATCTCCTATTAGGGGATGAGATAGGACAGGTGACAGAAGTATGTGTAGGGGAACATTTTAGGTCCAGTGATCATAATGCCATAAGTATCAAGTTAATTATGGAAAAGGATAGGTCTGGGCCTCAAGATGAGATTCTAAATTGGAGAAAGGCCAATTTTGATGAAATGAGAAAGGATCTTGAATACGTGGAATGGAATAAGCTATTTCCTGGCAAGGATATGCAGATAAAGGAGAAAATTTGAGAGTAATGAGTTTGTATGTTCCTGTTAGGATTAAAGTTAGCAGGCATAGGGATCCTTGGTTTCCAAAGGATATTGGGGATGTAGTTTGGAAAAAGCCAGTGGTGTAAGCAGGTGTAGGCAACATGGAACAAATGGGGTGCTTGAGTATAAGAAATTCAGGAAAGAAAATACTCAAAGAAATCACAAAGGCTAAACAAAGACATGAGGTTACGTTAGCAGACAATGTGAAGGAAAGTCCTAAAGGTTGCTACAGGTAAATTAGAAGTAAAAGGATACTAAAGGACAAAATTGGTCCCCTCGAAGATCAGAGTGGTTGATATGTATGGAGCCAAAGAGGTGGGGGAGATTTTAACTGTTTTCTTGCATCGGTATTTACGCAGGAAACAGGTACAGAGTCAAAGGAAGTTAGGAAAACAAGCAGTGAGATCATGGAACCTAAACAAATTGAAGAAGAGGAGGTGCTTGGTATATTGGAGGAAATATGGATGAACCCAGGGGTTGATAATACAGGTGCTTATCATTTTATCCACAATCCTTGTGACCAGACACTTCTTAATATTCAAGTTATTCCAGATAATGGAATTAAAATGGCAAAATTTGTGCAAAGCACAAGTCCTTTATTATGGAGCGATGCCGCATTGAAGCTGGGTCAATGAGCAATGGCAGTCTTCATCACCCATTATCCTCCTCGGGGCGATGGACTGCAGGTCCATGGGAGTAGGCAGAAAAAAATAGCTCAGCACAGACTTGAAGGACCTGTTTGTGTGTTGTAATGTTCTATGGTTCTATTTGGGTTGCACCACACCGGTATAAACAGATGGGTCAAAGTAGGAGAGGGATTGAGAATGAAAGGGGCTTGCAACAGGAAGTTCAGGATCACTCCTGCATGTGGACTAAGCACAGGCACTCACCTAACCTGTGTTTCAGCGTAGATGAGACCACGTTACAAACACTGAATGCTGCACACTAGATTGGACATTGGCCAGACACCAAGCAAAAAGAAGTTAATTTTAGCACCATTCTTGGTCATAAAATCATGGAATATAATCTCTTCAGAAGTTCTGCAACTTCTGAATTCAAGTTGCTCATGTATTGATTTTGAAGTTTGTTTGCTGGATCAACTACTGGAACAAAAGGTTCTCGATCTGCAAAGAATGGTTAAATTTACAGAGACACTAGCGGTGGCCCTCCAGGACTCAGACGATTGCTTGGTCACTTGATCACTGCAGACACCGCTATCCTGGGACCGGGCATCGTGAGTGACTGGTCCCCTACACCGTCCCACTACTCTAATTATCTGACCTCAGCCACCATTGTGGGTGATCTCCCCAATTGCTACTTCTGCGGGCAGGGTAAGCACCCAAGGAAACGTTGCCCTGCCAAGAATATAGTGTGGTCCGGGAGCTGGAAAAAAGAGGTATTTTCCAGTTCAAACCATCCACAGAATCTAGTAGTGCTGGTGCAGATAGTCACCACTCCGAGCAACATGATTGGTGCCATCTTCCCTGATCGCCATTTTGGACTGGGCGCCAAACACCATTTTCCTAGCCATAAAATAAAGCGAGGGGTTGAGGCCGGACATCTTGGGGCCAAGGGCAGCCAACTTGAGCTAGTGAGCACCCATCAGACTCAGACAATGAATCCATACCAGGAGTCACCGCATGAACTCGCCAGGTCCGTGATGGACGCCCAGGTAAACGGGCACATTATCAACCGTTTATTTGACAGCGGGAGAACAGAAAGCTTTATCTACGCTAAATGACTGTCCCTCAAAGTATGGCCTGCCAAACAGAAGATATCACTTGTGTCCAAATCAAACATGGCAGCCATCCATGGGTCCTATGTAGTTACCCTTGCTGTTGGAGGCATCCTGTACAAATGCCTTAGTCTGCTCGTTATGCCACAACTCTGTGCCCCGTTGCTACTGAGGCTAGATTTCCAGTGCCAAATTCATAAAGTCACTCTGCGATTTGATGAGCCCCTCCCCCTGCTCACCCTCTGCAACAAACAGTTCACAGATGGCCCCCTGCAGGCGACATGTGGTCTCTCAACCCTAAGGTTAAACACTTTTGATTACAAATTAAATCGTTTTTGGAGCAGATATTAAAAATAAATTTACCATTTGATCCAATTTTGTTTTTATTAGGGGATATTAAGTCGATTGCTTTAGGGTTGAGATTGACCATGTACCAAATTGAATTTTTATGTTTGGCTTTGGCTGTTTCTAAAAAATGACTATTAAGTGGAAATCTGATTTGGTTTTAGGAATGCAAAGATGGCATATTGAAATGAAATCTTGTATTCCTTTAGAAAAGATAACATATAATTTGAGGGATAAATATCAATTTTTTGTAAAAGAATGGAGCCCATATTTAAAAACTCTTGGTATTAAAATTTGATCTCCCAATCTGGATTTCTCAGTTTCCACAGCTAAAAAGTTGATTCTGACTCTTTTTCGTGCTGATCTCCTTCTTTCTTTCTTTGTAGGTGGGTAGGGGAGGAGGGATGGTATTAGTTGGGTGGATGAGGGAGGTTTCATTTAATTATATAATGTTTGTATCGATATATTATAATTAATGTCATATGACTTAAAATTGTAACCAAAATTTTTTTGAATAAAAAGAATAGGATGGTCATAGACCATCAACCGGTATACATGGGTTGTCACCTACTCCCTTCCCCACATATCTGATATGATCAACCAGATTACACAATTATTGGGTATTCTCCATGATTGACCTGAAGTCAATGTATCACCAGCTCCCAATCCACCTGGAGAGCTGCCAGTATACTGCATTCGAGGCAGATGGCCACTTCTTCCAGGATCCTTTGAGCATCACAAATGGGATCTCCATCTTCCAGCGGGAGATGGACCACGTGGTGGACCACTATAATCTACAGACCTCTTTCCCACACCTTGATAATGTGGTCATGACCTGCAGTATCATGATATGAACCTCTGAAAATTCCTCCGGGCAGCAAAATGTAGGAAACTCATTTATAACGAGGATAAATGTGTGTTTCAGGCGATTAGCCATACTTGGCTGCGTGGTCGAGAATGAGTCATTGGCCCTGCCCCTGACCATATGCATCCGCTGATGGAGCTACCCCTCTCACATACCCTCAAAGCTCTGAAGTGATGCCTCAGTTCTTCTCATTCAATAGGACCCCAAATATATGGACAAGATTTTTCCATTGGTCAAAGCTACTATGTTTCCCCTGCCAGCAGAAGCCCAAGCTGCATTCTACAGTATTAAAGACAACCTTGCATACCACAGGACGAGTCCACACCATTCCAAATAGCGAGCAATGCATTCAACTTTGACCTGGGTGCCACACTCAACCAAGCGGGCAGACCTGTCGCCTTTTTCTCACACATCCTCAGGGCCATGAATTCCCCACTCCTCCGCCGAGAACTAGGTCCAGGCCATTGTGGAGGAAGTACGCCACTGGAGCAACTATTTCGCCTGGAAATAGTTCACCCTCCTCACAGGTCAGATCACATTCATGTTCAATAATAAGCAAAAAGTCAAAATCAAGAATGATAAGATCCTCGGGTGGAGAATCAAACTGTCCACTGACAACTATGACATTCTCTACCAGCCTGGCAAACTTAACGAGCCCCCGGACGCTCTATCCCGAGGAACCTGTGCTAGTGTTCAAATAGATAGACTGCAGGCTCTCCATAATAACCTTTGTCATCCCCAAGTGACTAAGTTTTTCCATTTTATCAGATCTTGGAATCTACCATACTACATTGAGGAAGTCTGGACTATGATTAAAATCTGTCAGGTCTGCACCGAATGCAAACCTCAATTCTTCCAGCCGGTCAAAGAGCATCTGATCAAGGCTACTCACCCCTTTGAGCACCTCAGCATTGATTTCAAGGGACCCCTCCCCTCCTCCAACTGGAATGTCTACTTCCTTACAATCATTGACAAATAATCCCGTTTTCATGCCCAGACATGACCATGGACACAGTCATCAAGGACCTCTGCAATATCCACATGTTCTTTGAATACCCTGGCTTCATCCACAGTGACTGAGAGACACCATTCATGAGTGATGAGCTGCGGCAGTACCTGATGGCCAGGGGCATCGACAATCCTAGGGGTAATGGACAAGTCAAAATGGAGAATGCCACGATATGGAACACCATCCTCGTGGCATTGAGATCACAAGGTCTCCTCGTCTCCCAATGGCAAGAAGTCCTCCCAGATGCACTCCACTCTGTCTGGTCACTTTTACATTTGGCCACCAACAACACTCCTCATGAACAGATGTTTGCTTTCCTTAGGAAGTCTGCATCAGGGACTACACTGCCAACCTGGCTTCCCTCCCCAGGACCGGTCTTGCTCCGGAAGCACATCAGGCGATTTACGACTGACCTGCTGGTTGAGATGGTCTGTTTTCTCCACGTGAATCTCCAGTGTGTACCTATGTTGCCTTTCCTGACAGGCACAATGACGAGGTCTCAATCTGGGACCTTGCTCCATCGGAGGCCTCCCCAACAACCTCTAACAGACACCACCCCCCGACTTCAACCTTTGGGGATCTGGACCTGCAGCTGACCACACCCTACCCCTGTCCATTGTTGTCGTCAACAGTGTACCAGCTCCACACTCCCCCACCACCCCACCTGTCCCCACTCCTTGACAAACTGTTAACAGGCCAACTTCACAAGCTGCTCAGGATGCTAGGGCAGTGCCCCAACATTGCCACGTCGCTCACTGTGGCAGAAGAGACCCCCTGATAGACCTAACCTGTAAATATGTACAGTTGTTTCACCTTTTTTTTTCACCCCACAGGACGACTCTTAAAAAGGAGGGTTGAATGTCTGCCAAGTGGCCTGTCTCCCCTCTGGCGAGCCTTCCTGTACTTACATGGGCTGTGCATTATCTCTACTGTTAAAGACACTCCCCTTGGATATAACTGTAAATGCACCTATTGCCTTTCATTATTGTACCATGAGTTTCTGCTAATAAAAGCCATGATTATTGTTTGACCACATCGTCTTTGTTTACTTCATCAACTGGCACTTCGATTTTATTAGCAGAAATGGATGCAGCACTCAAGCTAGAGCGGCTGATACTCGAACAGTTTGCCCCGAGGGCCAGAGAAATTTTCAGCCATTGGATTGCTTGTTTTGATTACTACATGGCTCGAAACAACGTGGTCGATGAGGTGATACAGTGGGGCCACCTGAACTCTCTGCTGGGTGAGATCCCTTTCGCCGTAACGCAAGGAGCTACCACTCTGGCTATAGCCCGGGAACGTCTGACTGCTTATTATGCAGTGCCACGGAATGTGGTGCTTACTCGACACCAGTTGCTGACTAGATGCCAGAAACCCGGGGAAAGTGATGCTGCCTATGCACCGGCTCTCAACTCACTGGCAAATGAATGTGATGTCAGGGCAGTCAATGTGCAACAACACCGCAATGCCTTGAAGCTGGATGAGGTCAACGGGATTGACTCCAGTTACACCTGACAGAGGCTGCTGAAGATGGAGCCCTTAACTTACGACTGGGCAGTCACTCTAGCCAAAACACTGAGAAGTGCCATGTGGTCCAGTAAAATGCTAGAAACTGAAAAGGAAACATCCAGAAGTGCTCTAACCCCGAAGGAAAGAAAAGGGCGAACCCCTGAAAAATGCTACTTCCGTGATAAAAGCTGGCACTCCAGACAGAAGTGCCCAGCTCGACTGGCTACCTGCAGCTATTGTGGGAAACTCGGCCATTTTGCTAAGGCGTGTAAGGCGAAAAGTACTCCCACTGATAAGAAGAAGAAGAGAAGCACCAAGAAAATGCGTCCTGGAGCTGCAGAAATGGAAGACAACTATGAAAAGGGGGAATCTTCAGACAAGCAGGCTGAATTGACTTCAAGTGACGGCGATGTGAGATCCCCTGTGATAGCTCAATTGACTTCAAAGCTTGGGGGATGTAATAGACTGGAACGGTCGACTATGAGGGGGGAGGTGAATGGTGAGACTCTTGATTGTCTAATAGACTCAGGGAGTGCTGACAGCTACATCCACGAGAGAGTTGCCAGAGCCTTAAATTTGCAGAGATATCCAGCGAACCGAAAGATATCGATGGCTTGTAGTGAACTTACAAAAACTGTCCGGGACAAGTGTAAAGTTACTTTAAATTTGCAGGGACATTGCCTGGCTGATGTGTGGCTCTTTATTATGCCAGAGCTCTGTGCCCCTGTGGTACTGGGGTTAGATATTCAATCTCAGATGAACAGTGTAGTGTTAAATTTCGGTGGGTCACTACCCACACTTACCAATCCCCATGCTAGTTACTGTGGCCTGTCCACATTAAAGATCAAAAATCCCTCCCTTTTCAGATTTATCCCCCCGAGTGTCCGCTGATTGCCACTAAGAGCCGTTCTTACAGCAAAGAGGATCATGAGTTTATCAAAGCTGAGACCCAGATATTACTTAAAGAGGGAATAATTGAACCCAGTAAGAGTCTGTGGCAAGCCCAGGTGGTAGTCGTGAAATATCACACTAAGAAATGACTGGCTATTGAATACAGCCAGACAATCAACAGTTACACTAACCTGGATGCCTACCCCCTGCCACGCATCAATGAAATGATTAATCAGATAATGCAATACAAAGTGTACTCCACTATCGACCTCAAAGCAGCTTACCACCAAATCCCCATTAAAAATAAATGACCCTATACAGCCTTTGAGGCTGATGGGGGGTTATACCAGTTTAAAAGGGTACCGTTTGGAGTCACTAATGGTGTGTCAATGTTTTAGAGGAAAATGGATAAGATTGTTAGGACGTATGAGTTACAGGTATCTGGATAATGTCAGTATCTGTGGGAAAACATAGGCTGAGCACGACAACAACTTAAAGAAATTTTTAGCCACAGCTAAAGAACTCAACCTTACAATTAACGAGGGCAAATGTGTGTTCAGCGCGACAGAGCTACCCATTCTGGGCTACTTTGTCCGCTAGGGTGAAATCCGCCCCGACCTGGAAAGAATGGCTCCCCTTAAGATGTTTCTACCCCCAGATTCAGCAAAAGCCTTTAAAAGGTGTATGGGATTCTTTTCCTACTACTGCAAATTGGTTCGGGACTACGCCATGAAGGCACGCCCTCTGTTTGACACTAAATCTTTTCCTCTCTCTCCAATGGCCTTGAAGGCTTTTGAGAGAATTAAAGCTGATATTGTCAAAGCTGCGCTCTCGTCCATTGACGTGGATGTCCCATTCCAAGTGGAAACTGATGCCTCAGATTGTACCTTGGCAGGAACCCTTAATCAAAAGGGCGGACCTATGGCATTCTTCTCCCGCACCTGGACCTGAACTTAAACATCCTGCCATTGAAAAAGAAGTCCAGGCTATTATTGAAGCTATTCGCTACTGGAGACACTTTCTAGCTGGCAGAAAATTTACTCTTGACACTGATCAGAAATCTGTAGCCCACATATTCAGTTCTAAACACAAAGGTAAAATCAAGAACGATAAGAATGGCACACTGGCGAATAGAACTCTCAACTTATAATTAGGAGATCCAGTACAGACTGGGCAGGTTAAGTGATCCCTCTGACGCATTGTCGTGATCTGCTGCTGGTGCTCAGCTGGAGGGGCTAAAAGAGATCCATAGCAGACTGTGCCACCCAGGAGTCATGAGGTTCTTCCACTAAATAAGGGCTAACAACCTTCCTTACTCTCTGGAAGAAGTCAGGAAACTGACTAAAAGCTGTCCTGTTTGTGCAGAATGCAAGCCGTAATACTTCAAAGCTCCAGAGGCCACTCTCACCAAGACAATCCGGCCTTTTGAGAGGATTAGCTTAGATTTTAAAGGGCTGTTACCTTCCAACAACAAAAATGTATATTTCCTTACTGTAATTGACAAATATGCCAAGTTTCCCTTTGTGATATCCTGCCCTGACGCCTCGTCAGCATCTGTCATTAAGTCACTTGACAGAATTTTCAGCATTTTTGGTTTTCCCAATTACATTCATACCAATAGAGGCTCAGCATTCATGAGTGCTGAACTGCAGTGAGCCCTGCTATGGAAGGGGGTTGCCACCAGCCGTACCACGAGCTACAACCCGCAGGGCAATGGGCAGGATGAAAGGGCTAATGCTACAGTCTGGAAGACTGTTAATCTTGCTTTAAAAACACATGGTTACCCTGTTACCCAGTGGCAGGAGGTGCTGCCTGAGGCATGACATTCTATTTGGTCTTTATTGTGTACTGCAACAAATCAAACACCTCATGAACGTATGTTTGCCTTTCCAAGGAAATCAGGAACTGTGATGGACTGGCCAGCCTGTTTATCTGAGCTTGGAACCATACTGCTGAAGAGCCACGCTCGGGCACGTAAAACAGACGCGTCCAACCAGTTCAGCTACTGCATACTAACCCCAACTATGCTCATGTTAAATTCCCAGACGGGAGTATTGACTCTGTATCCCTAAGAGATCTGACCTCACCTGTTTCGCCCCTTCCTCGCACCTCTACTCAGAGGGAGCCTGAGAGGTTGGACTCAGCCCCCCCCCCCCCCCCCCCCACAGCCTGTGACTCCTAGTAAGCTTTCAGGTGGCCATGCTGAGGCTCCACTGCCTCACACTGGCGATTCTGGAATGGGTCCAGAAGCCAGTCCTTCACACACTACAGACCCAGGACCTGTACCAGTTCCCAAGGTTGCAAAGGAGCCACCTGTTTTGAGACAAAGCACCAGAATTCGTCAACAACCTGATAGACTGACATATTCATAAAACATCTCATTATATTTCGATTGCTTGCTAGATACTAGCGTATTTTGGCTGTTATAGTATCTCAAGGCCAAGGAATCCATGTATCACTTGCTTCAGTCTTTCCTAGCAGCTGTCCTTTTGATTTTAACCCTTCTTCTGCTGGGGTTGGGGGGGAGTGGGGGAAGACTGTGGTGAATGTCTGCCAAGCTGCCTGTCTCCCCTTTGGTAAGCCTTGTTGTACTAACATTAGCTGTGCATTTTTTCTATTGTTAAGGACACACCCCTTGGATATAACTGTATATGCATCTATTGTCTTTCATTATTGAACCATGAGTTTCTGCTAATAAAAGCCATGATTATTGTTTGACCACATTGGCACTTCATCACTGTTATACTATAATTGGCTGCTGCCGGCTGGACACACCTCCTGAGACCGATCCTACCCATAGCCCTTTGTATACTCCCTCTTTCTCTGCTTCGATCAGTCGATGAGGTTGATGGTTGTCCCAGTTTTTAGTTAATAAAAGCCTGATAGTTTCACAACTCCAGCCTTTTGTGATTATTGATGGCGCACCACTTTTCAAACTAAATTTTCTGTTCCCTCTCGATCAGCGAGAGCCAATGAAGCAATAACCAGGAGCAATACAATTCACTTAGGGTGCGACAAAGACCTCCTGTTGCTGGTATCCAAATAGAGATAGAATATTTTAGATGTTTACCTGGATAGCCAGATCATTGCCTCAAAACTGGACCCATTTGTGCTTTTTTAATGAATGACATTTGGATTCCGAAGCATTGTATTCATGTTTTTACTGCTTTTATGTCATTGGTTGAATGTCTTCCCACTGGGAAACTCGCCCCAGCCCTTTCTGCTGAGGTCCACCTGAGGGTGGATGGCACTTTCTGTAGATTATAATTGGAGCAAATAATGTGAAACCTCTGATTTTTCACGTACGGACCAGCAAGGAGCAAATCACTCATTAAGATGCCAAACATCCAGAGGTCTTACAAAGTCAAATCGCCTCTGCTGAGGGTTTGCAACAGCTCTATCTTTCTGCCTGTGTTAGGTCTGCCTCTGCAGCAGATGCACTCTTAGGGAGTGGAAGCTGACAGTTCCTCTGTCCTGCACCACCTTGAGCCAGACGTTAATTTGCCCTCCATTTGGGGGGGGGGTTGTAGGGGCAGAAAAGGGGCACTAACCATGTTAAATGCAGCGTCCGGGGGGGGGGGGGTCGTCAGCCGTGGGACCATGTTTCTTGCATGCACATGGTAGTGCCGGCTGGCACATGCACATAAGATTGGAGTACTGGTGCCATGAGTGTCTCTCCCCCTCTCGATGGAAGTGTTGCCAGTGGCCATGGCTGGCACTAGATCATGCGCGTAAGAAGAAACCTGGCTGCACACAGTCTACGGACCCTGGGACGTCACATTTAACGTGGTAATTGCCCTATCCTTCTTCCACCCCCCCTCCTGAGAGAGAGTATTCTCACGCTGACCTTGCACGTCCCACATTTTTGAACTGGCCACCCTATGGCTGACAGTGGTTTGGCACTCATCGCAGGGGGTGATTCATTAGTATGGCACAGCACAGCTGAATCTCCTCCCAAGCCAGCTTTTCCTCGCCACAGAAATCTGACACCACTACTGTGGCTGCAATGCCATGTACGTTAAGGCACTGACTCACAGCCCAGCAATTATTACATAATTGACACAGCATCTGCAAGCTCACCATCCCTCCACCATCGTGACACACTGTGTTAAAGAGAAAAGGAATCCAACCACCCGAATGAGATTTTAAAGGTCGTAATAACACATAAATGCTGGAGAAACTTAGCAGGCCTTGCAATGCCCATTGGAAGTAAAGGTATGTAACCAAAGTTTTGGGCCTGAGCCCTTCTTCAAGGTATGAGCAAAAAGCAGGTGCGTCTGAACAAAGAGTTTGAGGAGGAGAAGCACAGGCAAAAGGTGATAATTGGACAAGAGAGGAAAGGTGAGAATTCATCGGGGAAATGGTGTGCCTGTGAATGCAGAGCATGTGGAAAGGAGACTGAGGGAAAGGGATGGATGGAGAAGGGGAGGGAGGGGACAAATGAAAACTAGTGAAGTCTATGTTTATGCCATCAGCTTGGAGGGTGCCCAACAAGAATATGAGGTGTTATTCTTCCAATTTGCTTGTGGTCTCTGTTTGGCAGCGCACGAGTCCACAGACAGAGATGTCAGCATGGGAATTGGGTGGGAAATTGGAATCGGTTGGTCACTGGGAAGGTGCTCAGCGAGGCTATCTCCTCGTCTGCTTCCAGTCTCTCTGACATTGAGGAAACCACAATGGGAGGATCAGATGCAGTCCCTACGGATTCACAATTGAAGTGTTGTTTCATTTGGAAGGACAGTTTGGGGCCTCGAGTAGCAGTGAGGGAGGAGGTGTAGCATTTCCTGTGGTTATAGGGATAACTGCTGAGGGGGGCGATGGTTGGGAAGGGAGGATTGGACGAGGGAGTCACAGAGGGATTTGTCTCTGTGGAAGGCAGAGAGTGGAAGATGTTTCTGGAGGTTGGATCATGTCAGTGGTGGAAATGGCAGAAGATGATGTGTTAAATGAGGCTGGTTGGGTGGTAAGTTATTTGCAAGTTGTCTGTTGAATATTCACAGTAAACTTGCAAGTTCCCCCAAAGCCACCCTGATTTGAAAATATGATGCTTCAAAACCTTCCTATTGTATGGCAAGTCCACTTCCTATTGGTGGGATAAGAAAATGCACGGTAGGTGTAGTGGTGAGCGCCATTACTTTACATTGCCAGCAACTGGGATTGGGGTTTGAATCCCATGTGGTTTATAATGAGTTTGTACGTTCTCCCCGTATCTGCATGGGTTTTCCCCGGGGGCTCCAGTTTCCTCCCCCCCCCTTCAAAACATACTGGGGGTATAGGTTAATTGGGTGTCAATTGGGCTGCACTGGCTCGTGGGTGGAAATGGGCTGTTACTACGCTTTATGTCTAAATTTAAATTTCGCCAGGAAGTTTGATATGACATCCGTAACCTTGACAAGCTTCTACAGATGTGTGATGGAAAGTGTACTGACCACCTGCATCATGGCCTGGTATGGCAGTACCCTTACCTCTGAGCAGAAAGCCCTGCAAAATGTAATGTTTGCAGCTCAGTAAATCAATGGCAAAATTCTCCCTACCATCAAGAAAATCTATGCTGCTGTGGGAGAGCAGCAGCAAATGCCCACCTAGGACATGCTCTGATCTCACTGCTGCCATGAGGAAAGACATGGAGGTGCCACAAGACTCGTACAACCAGCTTCAGGAATAGCTGCTATCCCTCAACCATCAGACTCCTGAACAACAGAAACTCATTTAAGGACTCTTATTCTGCTCATTGAATATTTGTTTCTGTATTTGCACAGTCAATTTGTTTATATTTTTTTTCCTTTTGCTTACATTTCTTGAGTGCAGGTTACAGTCACTGGTATTTAGAAATTCTCCATGGCCTGCAGGGAGAAGCGATTCTCAGATGTTTGTTGTGTCTGTACTCTGACAATAAAACTGAACTTTGAAGAGTGATGTGGCACTGAATAAACCTTCGATTTAATGTTCCATCCTCCGTATTGTAAAATAATGCACAATGTTCTTTCACACATTCCTTGATAGTAGATTGCATTGATCCGCATAGATCTTTACCCCTCACAGTAAAGCGCTGTGGAGCAATCCTTGACTACAAGTCTTTGGTTGTGATTTGCCATTGAATCTGCTGAGCACCAGTGTGCTTGTTTCCTCCTCCCTGTGCTAAATTTAAACACTTGGTATAATTCTCTTTTGGGTGACACAAACTAGGCTGACATGATGTGTGATTTGGCTCTGAGCGTTGTCAGTTTGTTTATATAAAATTGGGCTTAAATGTCATTTTCTGTTTTGCGCTCGTAGGCATTGTTCGTGGTTTCTTCAGATAATTGCACGTTTGATGTCTGTTGGTTAGAGTTTACTTTTCCAACTCCGGCTTTCTGTCTGGAATAGTGGAGTGGGCGTTTTCTCACTTTGCGTAAGAAGGAAAGTAAATCTGGATCATCATATTGATCCCAGATTTTATCTTCTAACAAAAATTGTGTTTGGAAATGGCATGTAAAGCCTCTGCAAAAGTGCCTTCCATCATTAACAATATTTATAAGGCTGAGATGCTGTAATTTTAGTGGAAGAATACTTCATGTTGTTTATTTGAATAACTTGTATTTCACCAGGAACTGTTCATTCTAACCAGTCAAGACTGCAACATTTAAGAAACAATATTTATTCATTTTATAGATGCGCATAGTTATCCTGCATACATGATCTATGGTTTGTCTATATGCGTGTTATGTCTGATTGTGTGTCTGCATATTTGAGGAAATATCTGCTGTTTGGTGGGATTGTACTTGTGCAATCAGGTGATAATAAACTTTAACTTAATCTACTTGTGTTTCTTCACCATTGGTTTGCTGTTAAACCAAAGACTCTCCAGAATGCAGGTCAAATGCTCTTTGCCATTTGACCCATTCGCAGAAAAATACACCGTGAATTTGTGTCGAAGATTTCAAGACTGTCCCTTTGCTTTTTGCAACAAATTCACAGTAATCGTGTTTCTGCGAAAAAAATGTTGCAGATCTGCAAGCACAATTTTCTTTTCAATAACTTAATATGAAGTAGAATTGAAAAGATAGCATGAAACCAATGATGTTGTATGTGGTAATTTCATGTGGACTGAAGAAGAGCTTCCAGTGAGAGGCCAAGCAAATGCTTGGGTGAGTGAAAAGACATTTTTTTTACTGAGTTCCTTGATGTGTGCAACATCGAAAGTCTGAATTGTAAGCAATCAATTCAAAACACAAACTTGGCTGTGCACAAATGTTTATGTTCCACAAAAAGTCTTACATTGGTCCACAAGTTCACTGTGAGTTCCTCATTGCTCTGTAACTTTAATTTAGAGATGCATGGTAACAAGCCCTTTAGGCCTACAAGCTCGCACTCCCCAATTACATCTATGTGACCAATTCACCTACTGACCCTATTATGAGCTCCTGTTTGAGTAAAAATGGATAGGCTGAATAGTCACAGTTAACATTTAATATTTCACACAAGCACAAGTCACAACCCAGCGACAATTCAATTCTTTGGAAGAACCGAGGAAAGATTTTGTCCTGGGTAAACTTGTACCTCTCACTTTGTTTGTTTTAGATTGGTCACAGTGTTTGAGCTACCGAAAGAAAATAGACACAAACGCCGAGAGCACTTCAGTTTATACAAATCTTTATTACAAATCCTAAAGCTGATATCAAACTACAATATGCAAGCCCTTCCCAATTATACTTATCAATGCCTGGACTGGTCCCAATTGCCGAGGCGAGGCAACGACTGTACACTTGTAGTAGGTTGTCGAGGTGCCGGTAGCAGCTTCTCCACCTCCCCCTACCGGGACGTTGGCTGTACTCTAGAAGTTCTTCTTCTTGCTGAGAGATGTTGTCACCACTCGGAGAGTCTCAAACTTCAGCAGCGGGACCATGGCTTATATTACCCAAAAACCTATTCCCAGCACAAAAAGAAAGATAAGCGAGTAAGCTAGCATGCCTAGGCTTCTATCGAATAACACAACTTTCAGCTTATCACTTTGAATACAATGGTTTATTTTGCATCAAGGTTAGGTCTCTGCCTGAAAGACTGTGACCAAAACAAGCAGGAAGATTAAATGTTCTTGGTGCACAGATGTCTTTTTGTCAGATACTGCATCTCTGGGCCCCATGGTGGAATTTAACTTATGTCTGCTGAGTCTCAAGCAGGTTACTGATTCTCAGCCTTGCAGAAGTTAAAAACATGGTTTAAATCCTCCAATACATGTTTGTTCCAGAATTTGATGCATTTGCAAAGACAATGGCCAGCCATTTCTGTGGAATTCAGAGCAAAGCATTCTCTGTGAATGACTGGGCCTTTTCAGTGGAGTGACATGTGGCAGGGAAACCAAGTCCTTCATTTTCATAGTGACGAGCAGTGAAGTTACTTGGAGAGACGGGTGCCAGGGTCTTGGAAGCTTCCGTGGAGACCACCCAGTTTGAGACTCATCTACAAAGGTCCTGGAGTGTTTTGACCACAGCTCGTGGATGGATATTTCGTCAAAGGCAACACGAGGAGAATTCATGAGTCTGTAGCAGCGAGAACTCCAGTCTTTGCATCAGTTCATCATTAATTCCTGAGCATCAAATTTCAAAGGCCTACACTTCAACACTGAATTTGAAAGACTGAACTTTGAAGTAACTTTCTAGATTTTGGCCAGGACTGCACTGGTTTGGCTATATCACACATACACTAGGACACCTGTGCATAGTTGTGGATAGATTTAGTGTTAAAGATTGTTTAAAAGTGAAGACTATAGTTTAAGAGTTAGAAATATAAAGTTAGTGTTTTAAAATAAACACTGTCTGATTCATTACCTATTGCTGCTCGTTATGTAGAGTTCGTAACAACCCATACACCTTTGGATTATGGGAGGAAACTGGCACCCAGAGGAAACTCGTGAAGTTATGGGGAGAACATACAAACTTGACACTGGCTGATTGGAATCTGGATTGCTGGCACTGTAATTGTATTTCACTTGCGGCTACGTGAACTGTAAGCTCATTTTTAAGAGTTTAATTTTGCATCGGGCTTATTCTGTCCCACACTTTTGGAGGGATGCTTGTGTCGATTTTACAGGTAATGCAAATTCTTTTCTCTTTCTTCACCTAATTGGTATAAAAGATGCTATCAACAGATGCAAACTAATGGAGATTGGAGATGGAATGTTTTGAGCAGAGTGGCGACAGCACATTTGAAAATATGAAGGATAATGAAGAGATTCAGAACTTTGAGGTGGCCACTGGAAAATAAAATTAAGGTGAATATTGGTGAGAATGGTAAGATGAGAAATGTGGGTCACTGTTAAAACGGAGAAGTGATATGTTTTGTCAGACAGAGGAAGAATCATCAACTGTGACTGAAAGGATATTTCTGAAGTGTGTCCAAGAACAAAGCCACCTCAGAGCAAACCAGAATTAATCCTTGCAAATAGCTGTCAGTTTACAAAAGCTGTTTGTAAAATGTATTGGGGATGAGGCTTCAAAAACAGACAGCAGAGGAAAAAAAAGCAGGGATGGTTGTATTTAACATTTATGCATAACTGGTTTGGCCACGAGTGTGTTTACTTCTGGTCACCACTCCTTAGGAAGTATGTGAAGTTCCTGAAGATGCAGGGAAGGTTTACCACAATGGTTCTGGGCATTGGGGTTCTCAGTTGCAAAGTTACACCGGCAAAACTAAAGTTTTCCTTGGGGCAAAGAAGGTTTAGCACAGATTTGATCATGGTAGATAAGTTAATTACAGATGGAGATTATGAGGTAAAACTATTTCCCTCTGGAGAGAAGGAACTTGAAAGAGGTTTATAAAATCCATGCAGGCCATTATGAAGGTTTGTTGCATTTTCCCCAGGGTGTATGAGTCTGAAAGTAGAGGGCATAGATGGATGGCGGGAAGGGGAAAAATCGAAAGGGGACTTGAGGGGCAAGATTTTATTTGCACAGTGAGTGGGTTTCTGGAATGAATGATAGAGTTAGAACAGAATTTGGACAGGTATGTGAATAGTTTATTTTATTTATATACCTCATGTTAACTTAAGCAGCTACTTTAGCGCAGTATAAAATGGGTACCCGAGGTTTAGATTTGTACACACAGCATGGTAACAATTAACAATCACTTCAAAACGCTTGCAAGTAAAAATTCAACATCAGCCGGGATTTAAGAGTTAAAGGAAGAGGCTGATTTGATGAAGGGAGGAATATTGTTCCACATTTTGGGGGCTGCTATTGCGAAGGCATGATCTCCCCTGAGTTTGCGAATTGAGCACAGAACAACCAAGTGCCCTAAATTGGCCGATCTGAGGTGTCGCAGGGAGATACAGACAAAAGGAATCAGCTTAGATGGGCAACTTGGTCAGCATGGATGAGAGGGGCTGTTCCTATGGTGAATAACTCTTAGTCTGTGATGCTAAAAGGAAATAATTGCTTTTAGTCAATAGTGCAAGGACGAGGAGCCACAGATTTAAAGTTTTAGGGGAACAATATAAAATCTTGAGGAGAAACCTTTCTGCAAGAAGAAGTTTTAAATCTCAGTCGACAACCGTAATGTGGGGTTTTCAGAAAGGAATTTGATGGGCGAGTTGACGGAAAATAATTTGCAGGGGAAGAGAGGGGAATCGGAATTGGAATGAACTGGACAATCCTGCAACGAGAAGTATGCATTTAATCGGCTGAATATTGCCGACCCCCCCCCCCCCCACCCATGCAGAAAGGCCTCTCTATCTTATTGCAATTATTCTATGATCCACCAAAGGTCTAGTGTATTGAAAGCTGGAGAAAATTAAATGAGATTATCCAGAGCAAAGCAATTATCTTATTCTAAATAATCTCAGGTTTCAGCAAAAAAGAGAGTTGATCAGTATCTGTGCCAAAGACTCATATTTAATTATCTTCCAACAAAATAATCTGACTAGGAGGTTATATTTTTGTAAATGAGGAATATGCATCTGCAATGAAAGAAATTAAAACATTCATTCTTCAGCATGTGGTCAAATCATACAAAAATTACACAGGCCAAAATATTGTCTCCAATTGGATGACAATTCCTTGAACAAAAGTAAACTCCACTGGAACAGTGCTATTCACCCAGACTGAAGCATTAGCGCTGTTACTGTGGATAGACTGGGTGGTGGGGGAGGTTAAAAACGAATCTCATTCAATCATAGAAACATACAGCATTGAAGAAGATCATATCAGCTCCCCTCGTCCATGCCAAGTGGGAGGCCAGTATTGGGCACATAGCCCTTCCTGTCCAAGGAAGTTTTAAACTCTAATTATGACCCGCTAGCACCACCTCCTCTGTCTGCTTGTTCCAGATGACCACCAAGTCTGTGTGAGAAAATTTTGCCCTCTCCAAAATGTCTTTCCTCAAACCTGTGCTCTCCAATATTGGACATCCCTCCCCAGAAAAGAGCAATATCCTATCTACGGCCTCATAATTTTATCAACGCTCTTAAGATTTATCTCTCCTCATTTTCCCATGCTCCAGTGAGAATAAACCCCAGGGTATCCAATTTCTCCTTCTAACCACGACCTTCCATTTCAGGGAATATCCTGTGAATCTCTTCTGCACATTCTTTCACTACCATATATTTATTTCATGTGGCAACCAGAACTGCATACAATACTCCAAATGTGGACCATCCAACGTGGCAACATGACGCTGCAACACCTTTTAGTAATGCTTCAGTTGATAAAGCCGAGCATCCCACATGCATTTTCACTACCCTATCTGCCCATGTTGTCACTCTCAACCATCTATGGACATTTACCCCACCCCACTGCTGATCAATTCCATCTACTCTGTGTTCTTTGAGAATTTGAACTTCTGAAGTTCATCACCTTTTAATTTTCTGAATTAAATTCCATCCACTGCTCTATTTTCCGACCTGATCAATGTTCTACTGTATGCTGACATAATGGCCCTCACCATTTAAGACTCCACCAATTCATGGAAAGTCAAGATGGAAGCAGCATTAATAATTCTTCTGGAACAATTTTCCTGGTGTGAATAAATGCAATCTGTTTCGGCCAGCTGGCGACTTGACAATGTTGGATCATTTTGAGGAAACAAAAATGAGAATGCCTTGTGTTGCAAAGCTGGACTCAGTCCAAACAGAACTTGAACTGTTGCACACTGATCACAATGGAGAAGCACTGGGACTCCACAATCTCCATCAGTATCAGAACATTACAGGGCTGTGTTCTTAGCCCACTGCTCTACCGCTGTACACCTATGACTGTGGCTCGGTACAGCAAAAATTCCATCTATAAATTTGGTGATAATAACACAGTAGTGGGCTGTATAAAAAGGGGCGATGAGTTGGCACACAGGAGGGTGATTGAAAACTAGGCACAACAACCTTGCACTCTATGCCACCAAAACCAAGGAGCTGATTGTTGACTTCAGGATGGGAAACCCGAAGGTGTACGATCCAGTTATTATTGGGGGAATCAGAGGTGGAGAGGGTGAGCAAATTTAAGTTCTTGAGAGTCACCATCTCAGAGGATCTTTCCTGGACCCAACACAAAATGTTATCATGAAGAAAGCATGTCAGGGCCTCAACTTCCTCAGGAGTTTGCGAAGGTTTAGTATGACATTGGAAATCCTGGCAGATTTCTACAGATGTGTGGTGGAAAGTGTTTCCTACTGGCTTCATCATGGTCTGCTATGGGGACACCATAACCTCTGAGCAAAAATCCAGCCCAGGACATCACAGGCAAAACTACCATCTGAAGAGCAGCAGCAATAATCAAGGATCCAAACCACCTAGCGCCTGCTCAGTTCTTGCTGTTACCTCTCTGTATTGCACAGTCAATTTTATACATTTCTTTATTTGTTTACATGCGTATGTTGAGTCACTTTTCATTTTGCACTGCCAATAAGTAATAATTCTGCTTTGCCCGCAGGAAAAAGAATCTCGGGGTTGTACGTGATATCCCGTATGTGTAATTCAATTTTTATTTTTAGACATACAGCATGGTAAAAGGCCATTTTGGCTCACGACTCCATGCCATCCAATTTACACCCAATTGACCTATATCCCTGGTACATTTCAAACTGTGGGAGGAAACTGGAGCTGCCGGGGAAAACCCATGCAGACACGAGAAGTATGTACAAACTCCTTACAGATAGTGCGGAATTCGGGTTCCGATCACTAGCGCTGTAAATACATTGCGCTAAACACTGTTCCAACCGTGCTGCCCCTGTTCTCTGACAATAAATCTGAATCTCAAAATTTCTAGCAATCACACAATGAATGAATAAATTAACAGATGTAGTATTGCAGTAAAACCGTCAATTTGACAGGCTGGAGACTTTGGTGCTGGGTTAGCAGAGTTCCTGCATTATTGCACGTTATTCTGTGACTATCCAAATGCACTTTTAATTCACTTTTTGACCTATGTTATATGGTGGAATCA
Organism: Narcine bancroftii; assembly: GCF_036971445.1. NCBI lineage: Eukaryota > Metazoa > Chordata > Chondrichthyes > Torpediniformes > Narcinidae > Narcine > Narcine bancroftii. The sequence continues at coordinate 179,231,364 of NC_091472.1, forward strand.
TAAATGGTCCAGAAAACGCTACAAGTCTGAAGGGAACACGGCAAGCAAAGCCTTGGTAAATTTCAAGGGAGAGTAGGAAATTGAACCAGGTGAGGTTTAAATGAGTGCTGGAACTCCCACTATCATATGGGAGCACAGAGACTGAAGCACCTGACGTGTGAAAGGCAGCGGATTACCAGTGTTTGACGACACTGAATCTGGGAAACTTTGTGTGGTTAATCTCTCTTTGTGGAGCTAATCTGCGAAAATGGTGAAGATGATGGAAGGGAAAATTGCTCATCTTTGTTTCTGAATGATTTTTTCTGCAATCTTCATGCCAGCATCGAAGCCTAACTTTGGGATATCAGAGTAGCTCATGGGCATGGCCCACAGATTGGGTCAAATAATGCATGTAGCTGGAAGACATGAATTTAAAAAAAAAAATATTTCTGTCAATTTAGTCCCATCAGGTAGTAAACTCAGAAGAAAGTAGCAGATACTGGCAGGACACATCTGTCTGAGTTTGATATATCGGTAATCTAAATGTACCTGTCTATCAAAGAGAATTGAGATGTGGATGTGTGGATAAGAAGAGATATGTATCACCTGCAAGCATCAGAGTTTTTGTTTAATTTAGGTATCACATTCGAGGCAGACGTCATGGGATAAATGCTGTGCTCTTCCATATCGTTCTTGGAGTTTGCTTCCTATATGGTGCCTTTGTAGAACACTGGAAAACAGGTAGTATGTATCATTATTGAACGTTTACTGTTATAGTTTCAATTTGGTCTCTGTTTTGTCATGCAACATTAAAAATAAATCCATCCAGATTTTTATAAATGTTGCTGCCAAAGATAAAAGCATTATCTGACTCATACAAAAGTTCATATTATTAGTGGTTTTTGCAAGAGCTTTTATAATGCAATGGTATTTCCCAACAGATGCTCTTAATTTATTATAAATTTACAAATCCTTTGTGCCTCATTCCATCAATCTAACTCGAGCTCAGATACTACCACCAAATGAGATTTCAAATATAAGGTCAGATAAATTGGATTGTGTAATTAAAGATTTATTATGAAGTGGAATATAATTTGTAATTGCTTCCATTAGAGTGTACTGCTTTAATAAACAATTTAGTTCCCCATTTAAGAAATAGCAAACTTGACATGAGATAGATGCCATGCCATCTGTTTTCCTGTTTTGAAACAATATATTTTAAAGCATAAACTTGTTTGATACAGAGGCCAATTTGATTACACCATGACTGTGTATGAATGGCATTGTGCTGTGCAACACATCGATCATTTGCCTGCAGTGAGGAGAACAACACTAAAAGTTGACAACTCAAGCATCTTATCTCCTGGATTATTTATTAAAAACAAAAGCTTTTCCAAAAACCATGGGGCTCCTCCTCCTTCAGAGATCATCTCCATACCCCAAAACTGTAGGAAAGCACGAGAACAGAAATCATTTGCTGCAAAAGGTGGCAAAAAGGGTAAGGCAGATTGCTTCATGGAATGAAATATGTTCTTTTGATGAGTGCATGTCACACTCTGCTGCTGTGAGCAATTATTTTCCAGATATTGGGGGAAATGAAGTTTTCTGAGGAATATTAATGCAGCTGTTGATTTCCAGTGTTCTACAAAGGCACCACATAGGAAGCAAACTCCAAGAACGATATGGAAGAGCACAGCATTTCTCCCATGACGTCTGCCTCGAACGTGATGCCTAAATTAAACAAAAGCTCTGATGCTTGCATGTGATACATATCTCTTTTCTCCCTGTGCTTGCATGTATGTATTTTGAAGCCCCTTAAATGCTACTATCTGACTTGCTTCTAAAGCCCATTCTGAGGACTCATCATTCTCAATATAAAAATCATCACCCTTCCCACCTTCAATATATCTTAGTTTGTTCTGCAAAAAAGGATTCTGTCTACACTCATAATTTCATAAACTTCTATCTGGTCAGCGTCCAAATTTCCAGGGAAAACAATCCAAGTTTGTCCAAATTCTTCCCATGCTCATGCTCTGTAATCAAGAGAGCATCCTGACAAACCTCTTCTGTACACTTTCTAAAGCATCCACATCCTTCCTGCAATGGGGTGACCTGAAATGCACACGATGCCTCGAGTGCAAACTGACCCAAGTTTTACTTACTGTGTATTTTGGCGTATAAGTCAACTGGAAGATATGTTGACCCCCCACCTTTTTCAGCCTCATTTTAAGGGTTTTACCATATATCAGGCGTATAAGTCTACCCCAAAAATTGCAATGCCTGAGATGATGGTCATTTGTTGTTGTTTAGGTCGACCCCCCCCCACCCAAAATTGCAATGATTCATCAATCTGGGCGTCGGGTGGAGCAGATTGTTGTCATGGAGGCTTCATCAAAATAACAAAAGTATGAAGTGAGTTTTAAAGTAAAAATGATAGAACTGGCCAGGAAAACCAACCACTGCCTGCTGCAAGAAAATTTGATGTATATGAGAAGTTAGTAAGAGATTGGAGGATGAAAGAAGAGACTTTAAGAAAAATACCAAAAGGGCAATGTTCGATGAGAAGAGGAATCACTCGTTGGCCAGAGTTGGAAAATCATGTTGCAGAATGGGTATGTGAACAGAGGTAGGATTGCTACATAGTCATCTAAAATAAAATAAGAACATTTGCACTGCAGTGGGTCAATTCAAACCCAGACCTCCGTAAAAACTTTGAGGCCACTGTCGGCTGGTGCAACTGTTTCATGAACAGCAAAAAATCTGGTATTATGACAAAAAACAAAAATTGCTCAGAAACTACCAAAGATTTTAATCATAAAGTTGTAAGTTTTCACCAATTTATTATACTTAACAGGCAGAAACACCAGAAAGGTGTTAAAACTGTGCACAGGCCACAAAGGGACCAGGTTTATTGTGGTGTTATCGTGCATGGCTGATGGGATGAAGTTTAGACTCATGGTAATCTTCAAGCCCAAAACTAAACCAAAAATGATAGTTACTGCAGGTATTTTTGTACATTTTCTTGAAAAAGGATGGATAGTTGAAATTGGTGCAAAACTATGGATAGTCAATGTATGGATTGGGCGCAAAGAACTGAGTTTACTGATCTAGCATATATTTCTTAGCCCTTAACTGAGAACTCTAAAAGTAGATTAACACTACTTAATATTTACATGGCGGTTATCCCGGGTGGTTTGATGTCTCTATTGTAACCTCTCAATGTCTGCTTGAACAAGCCATTCAAAGTCCGTGTGCATGAGGAATGGAATATATGGATGTCGAGTGCAGACAAGTCATTTACAAAAGGCGGGGTATTGTGTGCTGCCTCACTTGATATGCTGTGTAACTCTGTGCTCAAGGCATGGGACAAAGTTAAATTAAAGACTGTGATAAAAAGTTTGAAAAGTCCGGTATCTCTTGTGCAATGATGGCATGGAAGATGATTTATTGTGGGACACTGATGATGAAGCTGAAGCCACCTCATCAGATACAGACTGGGACCCATATGATGACTGTTTAAACAGTGAGAGTATGGATGTGCTCGCTGCCATCTTTTCCTCAGACAATGAATGTGATTTTGAAAATTTCTTATGTGTTTTGGTTCAATAAAAATTGTCAATGAAAATTTGTCATAGTCAGGTTTCTTGTTGGTTTTTCAAGGGTTGACCTAGATGCTGAAACAGTTTTCAAGGGTCTATTGATACGCTAAATCAGCATCCAGTTTGTTTTTGAGCTTAAGTTAAAGTTTCAGAAGTATATCAGGCATATAAGTGGACCCCCATTTTCTGAGAGATATTTGAGGGTTTCAAGACTAACTTATATGCCAAAATTGCCACATGACTTTCTTCCTCTTGTACTTATTAACCCACTTCTCCATGGATTGTCACCTTATTGTTGTGGAGAAGCTTGTGTTATCCTATGATTCCTGGATGCTGCCTGGAGCTATGCTTCTGGTCGGGTCACCTATGGCAGTAAGGTCGAGGGTGAGGTCTCTGAAAAACAACAATCCAACCAAGTCCTCAACAGTCCAACCAAGTCCTCAACAGTGGAACAGGTGGACGAAGTTACTCTGAACTCGACGGCTGTGAAGGTGGACGAAGGCGACAACCAATCCATCAGCTCCAGTCATCGTGATTTCCATGTCATTAGAATTAGTTGGTTGATTTGTGAAGCATCATGTGCTTCTTGGAGTGCGACATCAAGTACGCATTAAACAAATACACGCCCAGGCATCTTCACTCTGTGGATCAATGGAACAAAAGCCATCATCCTCGACTATGAGGGATAGCCACGACTTGCTGACCTTACCAATGAAGGTATGCATGCCTATCACCCTCTTTGCCACCTTATCTACTTGCATAGCCATTTTTGAGGAATTACGGACCTGAACCTCCACATCTCTCTGCACATCAGTCATTTGGTGGGTCCTGCTATTAACTTTATGTATGACCTCCCAAAGCGCACCAGCTCACACTTGTTTGGATCAAACTCCACTTGCTATTCCTCTGCCTACGATCATACAGCTGATCTATATACTGTTGTATGCTTCAATAGCCCTCTACATTGCCCAATAGCTCTACCAATCATTTGGGTTATCTGCAAACTTGTCGTTTGTGCTAAATGCTGCTCTGTTCTGTGTTCCATGTAGTTCTGGAGTTTGCCTCAACATGGTGCCTTTGTCAAATACTGCAAATTGATAACTGCATTAAAATTTTTCAGAAAATCTAATTTCTTCCGAATGTCTGGTAGACATTTAGACAATTTTGACTGACTTTTTATGATTTGTTAACATCTGGATGTGAGCAAGACACAAACTAATCTGCAACAATTTGAATCTGCATTCAATTATGAAAGGAATGCAAGTCAAGGTGATTTTACTTTACAGGTGCTCTTCCAATCTAATATATATTTGTGCATGTATGTCTGTTTGTTTATCTGTTCTCCATGCAAATCAACATGGAGCACTCTATAAATGTCCAAGGAGGTTGAGTAGGGGTAACATTTGATGCTGAATGTCATGACCACATTGAATTTAACCTTTAAGGTCATATGAAGTTCTAAAATGTTTTTTGACTAGCTTGCACTGACTTGCATTACTGTTTGTTATACAAGTATTTACTAGCACTGATTTGCATTACTGCTTACTATAATTGTGGAAACATTTGATGCTAAATGTCATGACCATATTGAATTCAACCTTTAAGGTCTTATGAAGTTCAAGAGTTCCAAAATAAAATTGAACTTGCACCAGTGACACCTCAATTGGTTACTGTGCTGTGCATCAATGTACATTCAGAATAAAAACCAAGTAGCCAAACCCAGTTCAATATGGGCCCAATAAAGCAAAGCAACCTTTGCAGATGCTCGTCACAAGCACGTGAAATTAGACAAAGGAGACAAAAGCGGAACATCAGTCTCACTTCACTGTTAGTGTTTCCAGATGTGCAAGGAGCAGGCAAGCCCTTAGCTGAGAATTGTTTGTCTATGTTTTGCCAGTAGTCAACTTTGTTTGAACCGTATATGTCTGTTACAAAGAGTACAAATGTTGTGCTTGAAAGAAATATATTTATGCAGAATTACCATGAAGTTTTTTTGGGTAGTTTGTTTCAACCACATAGTCAACATCTGAGTGTTTCATTTCCTGGCAATGCAAGGTATCATGCAAATGATTAATTATTTCTAGAAAACATAATCTTACCCTTGCTCATGGTTTAATGATAAGTTCTGTTCTGTCATTTTAATAAGTCTCCAGATAGTAATGGGTCATTGATTTAACTGGGCTCTTACTTTACAACATTTGCAAAGGTTTGTCAATATACTCAGTTAACCAGGCATGTGTCCAACCCACTGTCCTGAGCACAAATTCAATTTCAGAGATCTACCAGCTGGATCACCTGCCTCAGACTTGACTCAATTAGTGATGGCCTGGGAATCATATGATATCCAGTTGCTAGATTTTGATTTCCTCCCTCTTGGCTGGTCACTTCTGGAAGTTTCATTCTTTTTGTTAGCTTCTCCAGGGCTTGTGGCTGGAGAAGACGAGTTGAGTCAAATTTATTGTCATCTGATTTCACAAATGCAACCTGATGAAACAGTGCTCTCTGGTCCTCTGTGCAAAACACACAGACACACAACCATAAATGACACACATACAAACAAACAATACATATTGCAGGACAAATATTCATATATACAAATAAATGAATAAATATGTTTTCATAAATAAGAGTCTCGGATGGTCAGTTCCTTTGGTTGTTCAGCGTTCTCACTGCCCATAAGAAGAAGCCTGGTTCTTATAGTCCAGTATCCCTTTCCCAAAGGGAGCAACTGAAAGATACTGTGCGCAGGGTGGAAGGGGTTCTTGATGATTTTGTGCGCCCTTTTTCGGACCAAGGTTCCAGTAGGTCATGTTGATTGGGGGTGGGATGGTGAGGGAGAGTCCATTGATCCTTTCTGCCCCCCCTTATGGTCTTATGGAATAACCTCCGATCCATTTCTCCGCAGAAACCATACCACACTGTGATGCAACCAGCCAGGACATTCTCGCTGGAGCTCCTGTAGAAAGTTGACAAAATGGTGGCTGGTAGTCTTGCATGCTTCAGTCTTTCAAGGTATGTGGTGCTCTCCACCCTCCACTACAGAGTTATTGATGTGTAGTGGAGGGTGGTTATTCCTGGTCCTTCTGAAGTCCACGATCATCTCCTCCATCTTGTCCACTTTGAGAAGCAGTTTGTTACTCTCCCACCATTTCACTAGATTTTCTTCCTCTGTACTGTGACTTTTCAATGTTGCTGATGAGGCCAATTACTGTTGCGTCAGCTGCAAACTTGATGACACTGTTTGAGCTGGTGAAGACACTCCTGTCTGTTGTCATTTAAAACCTTCAAGCTCTGAGAATTGATGCACTCAGTTGCCTTCCTGTTATATGGGTCAGAATGGAAGATTTTGCAGAATATCAGTATGTAGAATTGAACTTTAAGTTTAGACATGCAGCACTATAGCAGGCCATTTCAGCCCACGAGTCTGTACCACCCAATTAACCAACAGCCCTGATATGTTTTGAATTGTTGTTCCCATCAACAATAGGTACGCCATTTTGGATACTGTTGATGGGGACCCACAAGTGACAAGTTAAGATGATCATGTCTCCGGTCCAGAGGCTGGCCCCCTGCCTCAGATGGGAAATGAGGTAGAAGAGGAAAGCAATAGTAATTGGGGACTCATTGGTTAGACAAATGGATAGGAGTTTTGCTAGATGAGGTCAAGGCACCCGGACGGTATGTTTCCTCCCAGGTGTCAGACTCAGGGACTTCTCTGATCGAGTACACAGCATTCTGGAGGGGGAGGACGAGCAGCCAGAATGTGGTGGTCCACATGGGAACAAATGACATAGAGAGAAATGGGGATGAGGTCCTGAAGGAAGAATATGGGGAGTTAGGGAAGTATTTAAAAAGTAGGACCTCAAGGGTGGTAATCTTGGGATTGCTGCTTGTGCCACATGCTAGAGAAGATGTGGTGGATGAATGAATAGCAGAGGGCACGGGTTCACATTTGTGGATCATTGGGAACTTTTCTGTGGAAGGTCTGATCTCTACAAAAGGGAAGGACTGCAATTGAACTGGAGGAGGACCAATATCCTGACAGGCAGGTTTGCTGGATCTGCTGGGGAGGGTTTAAACTACTTTGGCAGTGGGGTGGAAATCAGAATGAGAGTAAGGAGATCAGAGTAGAAGGATAACTAGATTTGAAGGGAGAGAGGAATCAGATTGTTAAAGTTAATGTAGGACAAGGGGTGGTGAAAGTAGATGGTAATCAAAGGAGTGTATGTGGGGGACATTCTCTCAACTGTATATATTTCAAGGCAAAGAACATGGTAAGTAAGGTGACTCATGGGAATATAATATTGTAGTCATCAGTGAAACTTGGTTGCAGGAGGGACATGATTGGCAGCTAAATATTCCAGGATTCCATTGCTTTAGGCATGTTTGAACAGGGGGGATAAAAGGTGGAGGAGTCACATTGCTTGTTAGAGAAAACATTACAGCAGTGTTATGGCAGGAGAGATTGGAGGGCTCATCCAATGAGGCTATTTGGGTGGAATTGAGGAATGGAAAAAGCATGAAAACATTATTGGGGGTGTGTTATAGATCCCATAATGGACAGAGGGAATTAGAGGACCAAATTTGTAAGGAGATAGCTTATATGTGTAGTAAACATAAGGTGGTAATTGTTGGAGATTTTAATTTTCCACACATTGACTGGGACACCCATACTGTAAAAGGGCTGGATGCATTGGAGTATTTCAAATGTGTTTAGGGAAATTTTCTCAATCAATGCATAGAAGAACCGACTAGAAAGGGGGCTGTATTGGATCTCCTGTTAGGGAACGAGATAGGTCAGATGACAGAGGTTTGTGTTGGGGAACACTTTGGGTCGAGTGATCATAATACTATTAGTTTTAGGTTAATTATGGAGAAGGATAGGGCTGGGCCTAAGGTTGAGATTCTTGATTAGAACAAGGCTAATTTTGAGGAGATGTGAAAGGATTTAGAAAGTATGGATTGGGGTCATTTATTTTCAGGGAAGGGTGTTACAGATAAATGGAGATTTTCAAAGGGGAAATTTTGAGGGTACAGAGTCAGTATGTCCCTGTGAGGATTAAGGGAAAGGTTAGAAAATATAAGGAGCCTTGGATTTCAAAGGATATTATTGGGCATTTGGTTCGAGGAAGAGGGATGTGTACACAGATACAGACAGCAGGGAACAGATGAGGTGCTTGGGGACTATAAGGAGTGTAAAAATCTTAAGAAAAAAATTAGAAAGGCTAAAAGGAGATATGTGGCTGCTTTGGCAGGCAAGATAAAAAAATAAATCCTAAGGGTTTTTACAGGTACATTAAAAGTAAAAGAATAGTGAGGGATAAAATTAAGCCCCTTGAGAATCAGAGAAGCAGGAGTCAGAAGAGATGAAGGAAATTTAAAATGTTTTTTTTTCTTTTGCATTCTCTAAGGAAAGGAATATTGAGTCCGCTGAAGAAAGAAAAACTAGTAGAGAGATCATGGAAAATACGCAGATTAATGAAGAGGTAGCATTGGCTATTTTAAAGAGAATAAAGATGGATAAATCTCCAGGTCCTGACAAGATATTCTCTGGGACCTTGATGGAGGTTAGTGTAGAAATAGCAGGGACTCTGAAATAAACATTTAAAATGTCATTAGCAATGGGGGAGGTGCCAGAGGACTGGAGGATATCTCATGTTATTCCACTGTATAGAAAAGGTTCTAAATTAGAGGCCTGTGAGTCTGACATCAGTGCTAAGTAAATTAATGGAGAGTGTTCTTAGAGATGGAATATACAATTATTTGGATAGACAAGGACTGATTAGGAATAGTCAACATGGTTCTGTGCATAGTAGATCATGTTTAACAAATCTCAGCCTTTCTAATTTCTTTCTTAAGATTTTTACACTCCTTATAGTCCCCAAGCACCTCATCTGTTCCCTGCTGTCTGTATCTGTGTACACATCCCTCTTCCTCGAACCAAATTCCCAATAATATCCTCAGCATAAGAGTTTAGTTTGGAGGGTTCAATCCAACCCCAACCAACCAATTTTACCCTGCAACCGCTGCAACCGTGTCTGCCTGTCCCGCATCGGACTTGTCAGCCACAAACGAGCCTGCAGCTGACGTGGACATTTACCCCCTCCATAAATCTTCGTCTGCGAAGCCAAGCCAAAAAATGTCAAAGAGTAGTGGTGAAAAATTATTTGTCAAATTGTTGGCCAGTGACTAGAGAAGTCCCACAGGGACTTAATGATCTGGATGATAGGGGGGTAAAATGGATTAGGAAGTATGCAGATGATATTAAGTCTGGTGGTGTTGTGGGCAGCGAAGAAGGTTTTTAAAGCTTGCAGTGGGATATAGGCCAGTTAGAGGAGTGGGCTGAAAGATGGCAGATGGAGTTTAATACTGAGATGTGTGAGGTGCTACATTGTGGGAGGAACAATCAACAAACATCATAAATGTTAAATGACGAGTGCAATAGAACAAAGGAATTAAGGAATTCTGATACATAATTCCCTGAAATAGAGTCATGTGTAGATAGGGTGGTGAAGAAAGCTTTTGGCATGTGGCCTTTATAAATCAGACTATTGAGTACAGGAGTTGGGATGTCATGCTGAAGTTGTATATGGCATTGGTAAGACCAAATTTGGAATATTGTGTGCAGTTTTGGCTGCCGAATTATAGGAAAGATATCAAGAAAATAGTGTGCAGAGATGATTTACAAGAATGTTGCATGGGTTTCAAGGTTTGAGTTACTGGGAAAGATTAAACAGGCTAGGACTTTATTCTCTGGAGCGTAGAAGATTGAGGTGTGATTTGATAGAGGTATTTAAAATTATGAGAGGGACAGCCTTTTTTCCATTGAGAATGGGGGAGATTCAAACAAGAGATTGAGATTGAAGGGGGAAAAGTTTAGGGGAAATATGAAGGGGAATTTCTTCACTCGGAGGGTGGTGGGAGTGTGAAATGAGCTTGTGGCCAAAGTGGTAGGTGCGGGCTCGATTTTAATAGTTAAAGAAAAATTGGGTAGGTATATGGATGAGAGAGGTATGAAAGGTTATGGGGCTGGGTGTGGGTCAATGGGTCTGGGTGTGGGTCAATGGGACTAGGTGGGACAAGATGTTTGGCTTGGACTAGAAGGGAAAAATTGGCCTGTTTCTGTACTGTAATTGTTATAGGAAACTTGAGAAAACATGCAGATTGTACCAACTGCTTACAGACAGCACAGGATTTGAATCCTGGCTCTGATTGCTGGTGCTGTAAAGGCATTGTGCCAACCGAGTCTGGCTGGGAACAGGTTACTGAACTATTCCCCTTTTAAGGCTGCAAATCACTCTCTCTGTGAATCCATCAGAAGTGGAGCAGCCCATGGATGAGGCAATTGAAGTCATTAGCTGAAATGACCAGAAGTGAGGTTGTCAGCAGCTCATTGTTCAAAGACAAGGTCCGTGAGTTGTTTACGACAACCCAGTGATTGAGAAACCGCAGATAGCTTTGATGCTTCGCAGTTAGGGTAGCAGTTAGTCCAACGTCAATACAGCACCAGCTACCTGGGCTTGAATGCAGCGCTGTCTGTAAGAGTTTGTACATTGTGCCCAGGTCTGTATGGATTTCCTCCGAGTACACCAGTTTTCTCTCACCATTCATAGGGTAATTGGGGTATATGGCCTGCATGGGCTCATGGGTCAGAAGGGCCTGTTACAGTGCTGTGTGACTCATTGTTTTTAATCTTACACTCGTACTGCTTCTTTCAGTTCAGTTTGGCTGACAATACAAAACTGAAGCCTGTATTTTAGTTTATTGAATGGCACTGAATACATTGGACTTGGTCGACACTTAAACCCATTTCAGGAGATGAAGTGAAACACAAAAGTCTGCAGGCACTGTTATGTAGTAACAGCACGGAAATGCTGGAGAAATACAGTTGGGCTTGCAGTGTCCAGAGGAGGTTAAGATAGAGTCCGACGTTTCGGGCCTGAGCCCTTCCTCCAAGGTATGGGTATTAAAAAAGACAGGCTTCTGTATTTAAAGGCTGGAAAAAAGAGAAGAATGGGAGGGGGAGCAGTACAGACCAACAGACAAAAGGTGTTAATTGGATATAAGAGGACAAGAGAGAGCAAAGGTGAGAAAGGGAAGGGGGAGTTGTTTTTGGCTCTGTGAAAAGTGACAGAGGGAAAAGGGGAGAGAGATAGAGCTGGAGAAAGAAGATGAAGGGGTGTGTGTGAATAACAGAAACTAGAGGTTGATTTTAATGTCATCCATTTGGTGGGTGCCCAGATGGAATATGAGGTGTTGTTCCTCCAATTTGCAGGTGCTCTCAATCTGGAAGTGCTTGAGAACATGGGCAGGTATATCGGCAAGGGAATGGGAAAGTGAATCGAAATGGGTGGCCACTGGGAGATCCATGCTATTGCGGAGGACAGAGCCGAGGTGCACAATGAAGTGATCTCTTTAGTCTGCGTCCAGTCTCTCCGATGTAGAGGAGACCACAGTGGGAGCACCAGATGCAGTAGTTGTTGCTTCATTTGGAAGGACAGTTTGAGGCCCTGAGTGGTGGTGAGGAAGGAGATGTAGGGGCAAGTCGAGCATCTCCTGTGGCCACAGGGGTAGGTACTGAGGAAGGTGATCAATTGGAAGGAACGAGTGGACGAGGGAGCCCCAAAGGAAGCAGTCCTTGCAGAAGGCAGAGAGGAGAATGCATGCCAGGGGGTGGGACCATGTAATAGGTGGCGGAAATGGTGGAGGATATGTTGGATGCGGGGGGTGGTAGGTGAGGACAAGGGGAGTCCCATCTTATGCTGTCCTGGTGATGGCTCATTGACTCCACCAATAACCAAAATGAGTCACAATCCATACTTTCCTTCATGGTAAGTTCTGTGAAACTGCCAGTCAGTGTTCATTGCGAATAAAAGTAATTCCCATGAAAAAATAAATGATCCTAATCACTGCCCAATGTGAAAGATGAAAAATGACATTTATTGTTTAAAATTAAAATGAATGAAAGTAAGAATGTTTAAAGAGCTGTTCTCGAGTCATTGAAGGGAATAAATGGATGGAGAAGGAAATTAGAACAGAAGAAATGGTTTTTTAAGGGCAAGTCTCTTCAACATGGTTGTTTGGTGATACAGAGCAAGTGACATGAATATCTTTTTACATTTGCTTGTGTGTCATGTTTGAGTATGTGAGCAGAAAACTGATAACTTCTCAGGTGGCCAGAATTTCCTGGAATGCTTCTGTGTTATAAATCCTATAGGAGTTCAAGTATTATGATCAGATAAGTTAAAATCTCACCTTATAAATTATTTAGCCCAATATGATCTGCTCAACTGGAAAAATCCAGTCACTCCTAATGACTCATTTTCTTTAAGAATTTGTCAAGTAATTGGCCATTCACATCTGGAGATTTGTTTACATAACCCAGTCTTTCAAAGGAAATGTTCCAAAGGATCCTCCATCCTTCTAATCACCATTGGTTAAAATAAAAGCTACTTCTCTTAAATCAGAGTTGCCCAATTATCTGTTGATTCAATTTTCTTCATCATTGAATCCAATTTTACTTAGTATTTTACTGTGCAGCATTCAAATTACTGGATAATTTACAAATGTTTGATTTATCGAGAGTCGGATATTGATCAAGAATAATATAGATGAACAATATATCATATTAATTATATCTTTCCAAGACTACTAATGGCAACTTGAGAATATGCAATATTCAATTACGTAGTGAGTGTGATTACGGCCATCTTCCCTTACCTTTAACTCATTTAGTATTAGACCCCTATATTCATGGATGAGATGATCTGCCGTCCCTTCCATTAAGTATCTTGTTCAAAGACACTTTACAAATTGTATTTTACATTTATGTTTTCTTTTTTCAGATCATTAATTACTTTAACAGTGAAAAGTTTTATTTTACTGAGAAGCAAATCCAAATAACTGCAAATACTGAAAATCTGAAATGAAAACAAACATTTTTCTACAGATGTTGTCTCAGAAGAAGTTAATGTTTCAGATCAAAGAACTTTTGTCGGAACTGTTGCTTCTGTTTAAGTCTCAACTCTAGTCCCTTTTACACTTGCGTCCCATTAAATTGACCGTTCAGTGCCCAAGGATAGGAATGGTGCTTTTGCTATTCACATGTGACCACTTTTTTCTAAGACAGACAAGGAGCCATCGCTAGGATTGGGACTGTTCTATCTTCTGCAGGTGATATCATGACACCTCAAGCAATGGTGGACCTGCCCTAAATTCTGTTCAATATATTATGATCTTATATTTGAACAAAATTAATGAGGCCTAATTATAACATAATTAAGCTTTATGTACTGCACAGTATGAGTTGTTGCTGTGCTGACCTACGTAAACTTTTATCAGGGACTGTGGGAAAGTGCTAGCAATAGCGGACAAGTTTTAAATAGTGTGGGAAAGTTGCTAGTGCTTCAGCAAGACCGTGGGAAAGTTAGTAGCACTATAGCACACAATAGAGAAATGCTGTGGGGGAAAAAGAGATGGCAGACCTGGTCTCCCAGAATGCCACACAACAGAGAAAGTGCTGTATACCCGGCTGCATTCATGGAGCCCTCAGAGAGGGGTTTCTCTGCCGCACGCCATTCTGGGAAGCCAGGTCTGGCTCTCACTTTTCTCCCCCCAACAGTCTTTATACATTGTGTGCTATAGGGCTACCAACTTTCCCACGCTGTTTAAAATTTGTCCACTATTGCTATTTATTTCCTATCTCCCTCTTCCACTGTGACTTTCCCACGGCAAAGTTTATACCTTCATTTTAATATTTTCTTCCTTCACTTTCCTGCACTCACACAAAAACTTGGGTCATTTCTATCCCAGAATGCAATTGCCCATTCTGCACTTGCCTGATTTGAACACCAGCATCTGTAGATGCTGGGAATTGTACTAGGGCCGAGGCAGTCTATCCCCAGCGTGAGATGACGTCATTTGACGCTGGCGTTGGTAAGATTTTTATTTCACACTAGACCCTTTTTATGCCGATTGGCCATTAATTACTAGGACCACTTGCAAGTGTGAAAGGGGCTTCTGTTTCTCCTTCCTCATATGCTGACTAACCTGTTGAGCAATCCAGAATTCTGTTTTTGTAATTTTTTTTCCCTCTTTCTTCAACATGTGGGTCTGGAAAGGTGTATTCATTGGTTCTTTGAATTCTTTCTGAAGCATTTTAATATGTTACATAATGCTGGCCAACATTATCAGCATTGATTTTTGATATACAGATACTCCCCTACTTGCGACCTCTATGACTTGCTTCCATCCGCACATATGACTGAATTAAAAAGTAAATAAATAAAATTGTCGCAGTTTACGTTGTATTTGACAAACTATAACAGGGATACAGGGCATATAAGAGGCAAAATATATGTACTTGTCACTTGACATCTCAGTATCCACAGGCTGGGGGTGGCCATCTTGATTCCTGTCTGCATGTGTGAGCCTTTGGTTGGCACATGCATGGTGGGTTCGCATATTGGAATTTGGTTGGTACATACGTGAAAGTTAAGGGTATGAATTCATTATTGTCAGGGTACTTAACTTTCACATATGCGCCAACTGAACTCCAATAAATGAACCCATTGCGCAGGTGCCAACCGAAGACTCACATATGCGCACAGGAATCAAGATGGCCGTGCCCAACCTATTAACCCCGGGACGCCAACTAACAAGGTAATTATGTACATTTTGACTCTTACATGCCCTGTATCTCTGTTATAATTTGTCAAGTACAACATTAGATTAAAAAGTTTATTTTAAGACTTCGGTATTCCACGTGCGTGGTCAAATTTCTGACTTGTGTCCATTTCGAGACATGACCGATCCTTGGGTCCCAATTATGGTCGTAAGTCAGGAAGTACCTGTACCCTCTTTAGTAATGCTTCAGTAAGGAGAGAACTTGCATTAATATATGGTCTTAATCTGCGAGAATGGTATCCAATTGCAGCTCCTTACAGACCAAGCTAGGGAATTGGAGCTGGAGTTTGATGAACCTTGGATCATTTGGGAGGTTGAGCGGTGATAGACTGAGCGGTTACAGGGATGAATCACCACTGAGGAGGCAGGAGGATGGTAGCTGGGTGACAGGAATAAGATGGCAGTGCAAGGATCCCTATAGCCATTCCCCTGAACAATCTATAGACCTTTGGATACTGATGAGGAGGTCACTTATTTGGGCCAGGCAGCAGCCAGAACAAAAGTACCATAGACAGCTCTGAGATTCAGAAGAGAAGGGTGATGTCAGGTAGAGCAATAGTCATGGGGAATTTAATAGTCAGGTGAATAGATAGGAGACTCCAGGATGGTGTGTTGCCTCCTGGACACTCAGGTCCAGGTTGTCTCTGAGAGGGTGCAGAATATTCTTGATTGAGCAGCCAGAGGTCGTGGTACATATTGGTACCAATGACATAGGCAGGATTGGGCAGAGGTCCTGCAAAGTAAGTTTAGGGAATTGGGAAAGAGGCTGAAGAGCAGGACCTCCAAGGTTGTCATCTCTGGATTACTCCTGGTGCCCTGAGCTCAGGAAGATCAGAACAGCAAGAAAGTGCAAACAAATGTGTGGCTGGGAGATGCTGCAGGGGGCAGGTTTTCAGGTTCTTGGATCATTAGAACCTTTTGTGGGAATCAGTGACCTGTACAAGTGGGACTGGTTGCATCTGAACTAGAGGGAAACAAATATCCTGGCAGGGAGGTTTGCTAACGCTGTTGGGGATGGGGTAAACATGCTTTGCAGGGAGATGGTAACCAAAGAAGGAGCAGAGAAGAGATGGTTGATGAACAAGTTGGGACAATTGGTAGGGAGTTTGTGTGGAAGGACCAGCAGACAGGGCAATGACAATGTGACATGGACACAGAATCAAAAGTAACAAATGAAGGTCAAAAGGTTTTGTATTTAAGTACACACAGCATAAGAAGTAAAGTGGATGACCTTCTAATTAGGCTACACATTGGCAGAAGTGATGTTGTGGTCATCATGGCCAAAGGATGTCATTGGGAACTGAATGTCCAAGGATACACAGTGAATGAAAACAATAGGTGGCTAAGCAGAGGGGATGGTGTGGCTCCATTGTTAAGGGACAATATTAAATTACTAGAAAGAGGTGACATAAGATCAAAGGACATGGAATTATTGTTGGCTGAGTTAAGAAATGGCAAAGAGACTGTTGGCAGTTCTACACAGACCTATATTGTGGAAGGTCATGTGACCTCTCTGTTTGGCACCTGGTTGGAATGTGGATTGCAGTGCATCATGTGACCTCTCTGGCTGGAACCTCTTTGGAAATCACCTTACCTGTCAATCAAGAATTAGATGTGACATCCTTTGAGACTGATACATGATTGGCCCATGTAGCTGTTTTTTTTTGAAGACTTTATTTAAAATTTTATAACATGAATACAATAAAGAATTACATTTAAAGAAAAATAGAAAAAACATTAAAAAGGTATGATTACAATATTACATCAGAAAACTACACAAAATAACCCTCCCCCCGTTAATTGTAACACAATATTAATAGTCTAACTTAAAATTAGTCCAACCCTCCCCCCAAAATAAAGAGTGAAGAGTTAATAAAATTGACAATATTATATATGAAAAAAAATACCCACTTACAAAAAATAGTTAAAACTTAACCTAAAAAAATTCTAACAACAACAAAAAAAAATTGTCAATACTAAAATATCACACTTAAACATATATTTAAATCAAACTTAAATGCATATAATTAGCAAACGGAGTCCACTTTAACATAAAAAGACGTAGCTGTTGTATGATTGGTTCTCCTGGTGCCAATTAATGGTTAGATCTGCCCACAGGTGAGGCTGGCATGCCATTGGTCCTCGCAGGTCATGTGGACAGACCCGAAAAAGCAGCACATGGAATTGCTCTCTTGCTTTCTCTCTCTTTTTGCTGTGCTTGGAGACCATCACTGAACTGCAGGCCACAGACAACTCCTGAGGGCCAACTGTGATGGGCCCATTTTGTATCCCAAGCTGTGGGCAATGCTGGAGACTGGGTTCATTGCATACACTTGTTAGTTGCAATTAATTTATTGGCTATTAGTGTGCTGTGTTTATTAGAAAAGAGGGGTGGATGGTATTGTGTGTTTAACCCATTCGGGAGTTGAGAATGTTCAGCCATAATTTATTTGCACCTGATGCATAGTTATTTGTGTATTATTCTGTCTTGCCCTGTGAGAGTATGTGCCCTTTTGTGAATTTTCGTGAGTGTAAATAGGGGTGGCACGGTTGGTGTAGCAGTTAGTGCAATACCTTTACAGTGGAAGTGATCAGGACTGGGTGAGAATCCTGCACTGTCAGTAAGAAGTTTGCATGTTCTCCCTGTGTCTGCATGGATTTTCCCTGGAGGCTCTGGTTTCCTCCCACCATTCAAAACCTACCGGTGGTGTAAATTGGGTGGCATGGACTGGTGGGCTGAAATTACCATTTTGAATGCCTAAAATTAATTGTTTTTAATTTAAAAATTTAAATAAAGACCACTGTTTGATAATAACATATGTACAGCCTTGTTTCTCTTTGAACCTAATCTGAACACAAGACCTCCAAACAGTAGCTGCGATCTGGACAAGAATTACAACAGCAAAGAAAAAAGGTGTGTCAGAAGGATAATGTTATTGTAGTCATGGGGGGATTTTTAACATGCAAGTAGATTAGGAAAACCAGGTTGCGACTAGATTTGAAGGGACAGAATTTGTCAAAAGCCTACAAGATGGCCTTTTAGAAACGCTGGTTGATGATCCCCCCCCCACCACCACCATCACCACTAGGGGATTGGATGAACTGGATTGGGTGTGTACCATGCACTAGAGGTGATTAGAGAGCTTAGATAGAGTAAAGGAACCATTGCAGGACAGAGATCATAATATCATTGAGTTCATTTTGAGATTCAACAAGAAGATAGTAAAGTCAGATGTGTCGGTATTTTAGTGGAGGAAAGGGAATTACAATGGCATGAGAGGCATTAGCTAAAGTAGATTGGAAGAGGGGATTAGTCATGAAGCTGGCAGAGCAGCGATAGATGGAGATTCTGCAAGAAATGAGGAAGGGGCAATTTAAATACAACCCCCCTACCCCCACCCCCACCCCACCCCAGCCATTAGATAGGTCCCTGCTAGTACCTTCCCCCACCCCTGGTTGACAGGTAGCTGCCAGATAGCACCCCACCCCAGCACTGTAATGCCCCCTGTAACATACATTCTGATGCCAACCCTGGCTTCCAGTTAGAATTTGTTGCCGTAAGTATTGTAGAGGCTCATTGGGTGATAGAGATTGATAGGTTCTTGATTAGCCAGGGCATCAAATGTAATGGTGAAGGCTGAGCTGTAGTGCAGAGTGGGAAAATGGATTAGCTCATGATTAAATGATGGGACAAGCTTGATGGGCTGAATAGCCTATTTCTGCTTCTTTGTCTTATGGTGTAACTCTCCAAACTAAGAAGCATTTAGATAAACACACAAATAGACAAGGTATGGATGGATGCAGAACAAAAATGAGAAAATGGGATTAGTGTAAATGGGAAAAAAAATCTGTCATGAACTTGAAGGGCCTTTTCTGTGTTGAACACCTCTGGAACTGAATCACTTTTGAGCTTGGTTTGTGAGTAGCACTTCCCATGAGAAATGTTTATTCTTTCATTGGGATTGCATGGGTGAGCCTAACTCTCAAAGATTCCAGATTGAAAGGAAAAAATTCAGTGCTGGGTAACTCCTTCAATGCAAAACATAGTACTCGGGTGTATGACATTAAAGGCCTGATAGGACTCTTAAGTCTCCATTTGGTATACTAATCGCGGGCTGTCTGCGGTGATGTGAGTCTCTTTTTGTTTGCACTAGGGTCACTGCGAATATTTGCATCTATCTTGTATTTATTGTCACTTTTAATTCAATTAGTTCCTTCTTAGAGATTTTCATGTTTGGCTGCAGCATGTAAGAATTTTGTCACAAATGTATATTGTACAATGTGTATGACAATAAATTCATTATTATTATTATCAAGAGTTTATCAGCGGTCAAACAAGATGATGCTTCTTTGATCAAGGCACTGTCCTTTTTCACCGTCTTGTCTTTCATATCATTTGTGATCTGGATTAATCCTTAGCTGTAAATTGCAATGTTATATTTGCAGGCCACACAATTTAATTAGTGCTGTTATACAGCAGACTAATTTTGCTTGCAATGTTAGTACAGCTGGGGGTGTATTCTTGGCAGAACTGCTCTGATAAAATGTTGGGAGAACTACACGTGTCCTTTGGAGGGATCAAACATTTTACCAAATGCTCCACCTTTCAGCATCTAAGCATGAAACACTCATATGTACTCAGCACCCTGCATGGTTCAAGTACCTCCACCATCCTGCTGGTAAGGTGTTACTGGCATTTCCATCCATGCAAATCAGGAAAGAAAATTGAAACTTTGACCTTCTGGGATGGCAGATGAATGTTTATTATCTTCTGTTATCTATTACTTTAAAGAAAAGTTCAATATCCTGATGCAGCAAGGTATAAGTTTTATTGCATGTGTTTCAAAATGAATCATTTAAAATATTCAGGTTGATTTGCAGTTACAAAAGGGAAATGAAGGAAAAATTCAGCAGGTCAGGTAGCATCTGGGGAAAAGAGGGCCTTCAAGTAGAAATATTAATGTTTTTACTCTTCTTCCAGCATTTTCGGTTTTTATTTTGGATTTCCATCATCACAGATTATTTTAAATTTTATTTCATGTCATTGGCAATTTGCCAACATCCTGTTTGCCCCTTGGGAAATAAGAGTGAGAGATGAAGAGTCAGTCAAAGAACTGATTGCATTTTCTTTCCTATCTTTCAACTTCTCAAAGGGGGGTTTGAGCCACTTTTCTGAGTAGGTCTCTGGTGTTTTGCAGACAAATCTGGCAGATGAATTGCCCAGGCGGGGGAGCCCCACAAAAAGCAATTAAATAAGTGATCAGCAGACTGTTTCTGGTAGTTTTGTGTGAGGGGTAAGTTTAGCCAATCACTGAGGCACTCACCTTCTCCTCACAGAACAGTACCACCAGATCTCTCCCACGTACCTGGTCAGGTCAACAGGGTCTTGGCACCAGCAACTTAAGCCATGTAGTGTTGTGGTGTACTGAACTGAGCAAAGACTCCAAGCAAGATCATTCTAGTTCAAAAGCAAAATACTGCAAATTGTTTACATTTGAAATAAAAGTAGAACATGATGGAAATACTCAGACAGCATCTGTGGGAGATACAATTGTTCAGGTCGATGACTTTTCTGAACCCATGATAAACAATCATCAGTTTCATATTCTAATCTGGTTTCTCTCTGCAATTTGCCTTGTTGATACTAATTTTAATTTATTGTATTCTCTGTTTCAGATATAGTGCCTAACAAAAATCCAACACCGGAAGACAAACAATAGCAAAACATTTGGAGCAAATAGAAAACTTTCCAGGTAACTTCGCTGATGAATTTGGCATCAATGGTACTTTTAAACATTGTTAATTTTGCTCTCTCTCTCCCTATGTTTGACACCTGCAAATCTACTGACTGTGTCCATCATGTCTCTCCTTCACATTGGGCTCATGTCCAAGCCCTCCACTTTGTCCTCTTTACAACCACCTCTTCATTTTCCAGACTTGATAAAGTGGTTTGGTTCAAAAGCGTGGATCTCCCAGTGGCCAACGATTTCAATGCCTCATCCAATTCCCTTGCTGACATGTCTGTCCATGGTTTCATGCACTGTCTGAATGAGACCATCTGCAAATTGGAGAAATAACACTACCATTTGGGAACCCTCCAAACCAGTGGCATTCACATCAACTTCTCCAGTTTCCCTTAAACCCTCCCCCCAATCTTATTCTGCATCTCCTGTCCCCCCATCTTCTTCTGCATCTCCTGTCCCCCCATCTTCTTCTGCATCTCCTGTCCCCCCAATCTTCTTCCACATCTCTTGTCCCCCAGCTCTGTATCTCTCTCTTTTTTCCCTCTGTTTCCTTTCACAGAGCCAAAATCAATTTCACCTTTCCTCTTATCATATTCAATTAGCATCTTTCAACTTCTGAGCTGCACTCTTCTCCTTCCCATTCTTCCCTCTTTCTCTCTCCAATCTTTATTCTGATGCCTTCTTGTTTTTTTTGCTTGTACTTTGAAGAAGGACTCACGGCTGAAACATCAGTAATATATCTTGACTTCTGATGGATGCTGTGAGACTGGCTTAAGTTCCTCCAGCATTTCTGTGTGTTTTTGCAACAACCACAGCACATGGCAGTCTTTAGTGTTCCAATCATTCTTTATCTGCCTCTGATACTGCTTAACTCTGTGACTTCCTCTCACAGGATGTGTTTGTACTTTTAATCTTCTCTATTCTTGGTTGTTACTGATACATTAATGAAGTGTAACAACAAAATTATGGCTAAATTGGAGCATATGCTCTTTTATAAGTGTACAAAATTTAATTACTTTGCATACAATGTGTTATTTGGTTGTGCAGGAACTTTGACATCAAAATGTATATAAATGTATGGTTTGCATTGGCCAGTACTTGATAGAATAAATTTTGTGGAACATTTTGATCTGGAGCTATCCGTCCCATTGTCTTTTCCCATATCCACCCGTCCCATGTTCGCACACCTGCTGAACCACATGTGGAAGGTTCATCATTTCTCCATTTTTTGGGTTGAGCAACTCCTCTGTGAAAACACAGAAATGCCAGAAGAGCTCAGCAGGTCTCGTATTGGAGGCAAAGATGTATTGGAGGATTTAGACCATGCTTTTGCTTATGCAAGGTTGAGCATCAGTAACCTACTTTGAGAATAATTTAAGAATCAGCAGACATAAGCTAAATTCTACCATCGGGCCCAGAGATGCAGTTATCTGACAAAAAGACATCTGGTACCAAGAACGTTTAATCTTCCTGCTTGTTAGCCAGTTGCTGTTTGAGATTGATGGGATTGTTGGTCACAGACTGTCAGGCGAGACCTTGAAGCTAAGTAAACTATTGTGTTCAAAGTGATAAGCTAGAAAGTTGTGGTATTTGATAGAAGCCTAGGCTGCTTGGTTATTTTTTTTTGTGCTGGGAATAGGTGCTTGGGAAAGCAGTTTTTGGGTAATATAAGCCATGGTCCTGCTGCTGAAGTTTCAGACTCCCTGAGGGGTGGCAACATCTCTCAGCAAGAAGAAGAATTTCTAGAGTTCAACCAACGTTCCGGTCGGGGGAGGTGGAGAAGCTGCTACCGGCGCCCCGGCAACCTATTACAAGTGTGCGGTCGTTGCCTCGCTTCGGCAGTTGGGACCAGTCCAGGCATTGATAAGTATAATTGGGAAGGGCTTGCATAGTTTGAAATCAGGTTAAGATTTTGTAATAAAGATTTGTATAAACTGAAGTGCTCTCGGCGTGTGTCTCTGTTTTCTTTCGGTAGCTCAAACACTGTGACCAATTTAAAACGAACAAAATGAGAGGTAAAAGTTTACTCAGGACATGTCTGAGTCCTACAATTGTGTAACTCATCTGGCATTTTAAAGCCTGTATTGAATCATGGATTTTTTGATGAATTTCTATGCATCACTGCACCGTGATATTAAAATTTCTCTCAGGGAAGCTTCGACAGGAATGGTCTCACTCTAGTGAAGTTGCAGAGAGCTAATATTGCTAACATTTCTGATGCCTCAGGAGTGCCTCAGAGTCCCTGCACATACAAGCAAGTTAATATTTCTGTTGCAGATGCAATGCTGAGTTAAAATTGGTCATTACTTCTGACAAGCTAGCATTTTGCAGGGTCTGATAATCAAATTATTGCTTCATCAAAGCAGGTTGAACTCAACTTGTTTTATAGCTGATTTTTTTTGTCAGGTTTACAACTAATTCATTTTTAGAGTAGCATTTACATGCAGTTAAGCAAACACAGTGACCCTTCCGTAATGGATGGTGACAAGGTTTTCATAAATAGATTTGGTTTGGCTAGACATCACTGATAGATTTTTACATAAATTTTTCATATAACGAAAGCCGTTGTTTTTTTGCAAGGTATGTTATTGCCAATAGAAGTAGACATTTACTTGATTAGAATAATTAAATGAAGGAAATGTTTCATCTCTCACAAGCAAATGAGTTCTCCAAAGAATGAGATGCTCCTTGGTAATAAAATATCTCATTCACAAGCTGATTTAGAAAACACAAGATTCATCTTGACAGAGACTATGGGGTTTCAGATTTCAGACAACCTTTTTTCTGATGATAGCAGCGAGAATAGAGCATGTACTGGATGGTGTGGATCCTTGATTATTGTTGCTGCTCTCCGACAGCATCGTTCCCTGTAGATGTTCTCAACGGTGGGGAGGGGTTTGCCTGGGCTGTGTCCATTACCTTTTAGAGGGCTTTGCATTCAGGGGTACCTCAGGTGATGCAGTCGGACAGCACACATCTGTAGAAATCTGCCAGGGTTTCTGATGTCATACTAAATCTCCGCAAACTCCTGAGGAAGTAAAGGTGCTCTCTTCGAGATGCCATTAGTGTGTTGGGTCCAGGAAAGATCCTCCAAGATGGTGACTCCCAAGAATTTAAATTTGCTCACTCTCTCCACTCTGATCCCCCAAGAATCATATACCTCTGGTTTTCTCTTCCTGAAGTCAGCAATCAGCTCCTTAGTATTGGTGACTTTGAGTGTGAGGTTGTGGTTGGGTCCCCATTCAGCCAAGTTTTCGATCTTCCACCTATATGCTGACTTGTCACATTTTTTATACAACCCACTACTGTGGGTTTAATAATATTCTTCACATCTTGTAAATTTGTGTTTTTTATTTATAAAATTCCCTTAGACATCACAATTACTGTCTTGTGCAATGCTTTCAGGTTGAGGTTTCAGAGGTTAGGGGCAGTTTTAGTTTTCCTGAATGGCTTTGGAAGGAGTTAACGAGGGGTGAAGAATGCAAAGGAGAGATTTGAAAATGATAGGAATGATAAGATTGACATATTGCTGGATCAGAAGCAAGGGGGTGAATTACAAATAATACCATTTGGTCAGTTGGCAACAGAAATGTCTATTAATTCAAATTTACAGAAGGTGCAAAACCAAAAGTGCAGGAGAAACTCATCAGATCATGCAGGACCCACTGAAAGTGAAGGGTAACCAACATTTTGGGCTTGGACCCTTCATCAGGCTAGAGGAGCCGGGTACCCAGGCAAGGTAACATTGGGATATTATCTGGAGAAATGGTACATTTAATGGCTGGAGGTATCAGCTGAAGATGAGTGAATCTGGGGCCCTATTATGGAGATGGAACACGGCAGCTGTGGTTACAAGACACACAAAAGTTCATCTTCTGATGAGATCAAAAATTAATGTTGTAAACTTTAACCTCACAGTAGCTAAGGAGGAGTGGTTTAGGAGCAGAGTTGGTACCTGGGCGGAAGACGATGGCTTTGTTCCTAAATGTTTTGACAATTTTATTGTTGATTTTTCAGGGACTCATATATTCAGGCAACAATACACTTTCTTACAACACTTATGTATAGCATAAAGAGTCCATTTCCCCCTCCCCCATGCCCCAATACAACCAAGAATAAAGTTATATAAATCATACAAATAAAAAGAACAAGAGTCTGTTGTCTGCGCCACGACCCACTTCTTCGATCCCAATTGTTTCCCTGCTGGGACGGATTACTTCATCCCGAAGGGGTGAAAATTATGCCTGTACACCTATGAGTTTCAAATCGTGCTGCCACACTCTAACAAATGTGTCATATTTCTTTCTCAAATTGTACATGATTTTCTCCAGGGGAACAGAACTCTTGTATTCCATTGTGTAATGTTTAGTTGGGAGTCGGACTTCCATGTGACCACTATACACTTCCTGCTACCGACAAGGTGACTTTCACAAACTGGATTTGGTATCTGGACCATTTAAAGCACACATCTACAAGGTACAATTCCACATCCTGCGCAAAACCCACTTTTATAATTTTTTCAAAATTTCCCCCAGGTCCTCCCCAAGGATCTCACCTTTGTAGACAGCCAGATTGAGTTCCAATCTCCACACCACACCTAAAGCACATATCTGAAATTTCTGATTTAGATTGATGCAAGAAATTATATTGCACCAACCTGTACCTGGCATTAATAACTGATGTCATGCTTGTCCAGATACAGATCTGACCAGCACTCATCATCGATTGTTGTGCCCAAGTCCGACTCCCACCTTTCCCTAGACTTGTGTAAGCTTGGCTTTGGGCCCTCGCTTTGGAATAGGAACTACATCATAGAAATAAACTTGCACACATTTCCCTTTCGAATTGGAATCTACATGTCACTGCACATGTGGAGGGTCATAGATGGTCTCAATTTGTCCCTTAAAAAAGATCTTAGTTGCAGATAGAAGAAAAATGTTTGATGAGAAAATTCCTATTTATTCCTTAACAGCTCGAATGATACGAGCTGCCTTCGCTTGTTACAAACCTTGATACACCTGACCCCCTTCTGGCACTTGGTGTCCAGGAACTTATTGACCAGAGTCATGGGTATTAAGATGATCTAGGTCAAGGGCATTTTGTGAGATATCCCCACCTTCAATCAATTTCTGAAGCACATGCTTTAGTGTGGGGTTACCTGAGATTAATTTACTGTCCCATTTATATATAAATTCTCCTGCTATCTTTGCATATAATCCAATTCGTGCCGGGGGTGGGGGGGGGGGTGTCCCCTTTCTCAAAAAGCAAGCCAATAAACCTCACCTGGGTCGCCCAGTAATATTTTTTGAAATCTGGCAATTTTAACCCCCCAAATTTGTATTACCAAGTCAACTTTTCCGTGGAAATTTTCTAGCCACTTTACTGTTCCACGGGAACTTTCTGACACATCCGTTGAGCATCTTATAGAAGCCCTAGGGCAGGAGTGTCAAACTCAAATTCACAGAGGGCCAAAATTAAAAACTTGGACTAAGTAGTGGGCCAAACTAAATATTTATTGAAAATTTTCAACAACAACTGCATGTTTTCTCTTCTTTCAACATATGTAATGTTAAACTTTTTCTTATTAAAATAAATGTTTTAATAATAGTTTTGGTTAAACTCTTTCCAGAAGAAGCATTAACAAATGAGAAATAAAATATTCAATAAATAATATTTCTCTAGAGCCTTTAAGCTCCTTTTAAATGTATTTTTTTCCACAAGCCAACAAGTCAAAAAAAATAACAACTTGATTCAATGAAAATCCAATCTTTCAACTATGAACAGTCCAAAGTTAATCAAAGAAAATATTAATCCAAGCTTCACTTGCTACACTGTGATTTACTCTGATGCACCTGGGTCTAAACCAGATACTTGGCATCTCTTCTTAGATGCAAGTTCATCAAACTCTGGGGTCAGAGTTTGCCTCCCACCTGTCTTGAAAGGTCCTGTTTTCTGTCTTTCGTTTGGCCATTTTTCGTAAGGGGTTTATTACGTGTGAGTTGGGTGACAGGTCGCAGATGCTAATGAAAGTAAAGAGAGGAGGTGGGGGCGATTAGCGGGCTGACAGGCCAACACATTCGCAAAGCATTCTGGGATTTGTACTATTAGCTCTGCATGCGCTATACTGGCGCGGCGGCCAGCAGGCCAGCTCTAATACATATTTGATATGATCTTGCGGGCCAAATATAATTATATCACGGGCCAAATTTGGCCCACGGGCCT
This sequence comes from Narcine bancroftii, assembly GCF_036971445.1. Taxonomy (NCBI): domain Eukaryota; kingdom Metazoa; phylum Chordata; class Chondrichthyes; order Torpediniformes; family Narcinidae; genus Narcine; species Narcine bancroftii. The sequence continues at coordinate 179,258,593 of NC_091472.1, forward strand.
GAGTTTGACATGTGTGCCCTAGGGCAATGGAATGGCTAACGACTGAAATTGATATTGTAGCCTTGGCATCACCTTAATTTTACACAGTTAACTTTGCTTTTCAAAGTTATGGACAGAGTTCTCCATCAACTGAGGTCCTCCTCAATCTTTCAGAGAAAAGATAGGTAATTGAGTTTATATAAGATGCATAAATCCTTGTCTAATTTTATCCCCAGATATTTAATGCCTTCTTGTGCCATTTGAATTATCTTCCCTGTTAATCTTGTGTCCCTTCATCAGAGACATGATCACACTCTTGTCCAGATTTACCTTGTATTCCAAAACCCTCCCATAATCATCCAGTATGGTCTTCAGTCTGGACAACAACCCCCACCCCCGCCACAGGTTCAGCAAATATACTAACACATCATCAATGAATAGGTTGATTTTTATGTTCAATCTGGCCCACCTTGAACCCTTTTATGTCTGGATCCTGTGAATGGCTTCCACCAGTGGCCCAATGGCCAGTATGAATAGTGTTGGATATGATGGATAGCCCTGCCTATGGATCTACTCAATGGAAACACTGGAGACATCTGCCCATTTGTAAAATCTTTAGCTTGGGGTTTATAGTAGTGTCCTAACCCAATTAATAAATATTTGTCCCAGTCTAAATTTCTCCAGAACCTTGAACAAAAAGTCCCACTCCAATCTGTCGAAGGCCTTCTCCGCATCCAGAGTTATGGCCACTACTGGACTCACCCTTGACAGTACCAGATGTATTACATTAAGCAATCTAGCTATGATGTTTGCTGATTGCCTCTTTTCTGCAGATTCAGCTTGATCTGGATTTGTTAAAATTGGCAAATATACCGCCATCCTATTATAATATGTATTCAATAGCAAGATGGGCCTAGAAGAGGAGGGGTTCAATTTTGCATCACTGTGATGTTTGTTGTTGAGAAAGATATGTGTCTCCACTGCCTGATCCACCACCTTCATAAGAAGGGATATTAAGGGATCTTTGAACTCTTTATAAAATTCCACGAAACCATCCTCCCCCAGTGATTTATTAGCCAACAGTGAGCCCAAGGTTTTTTTCAATCTCCTCTGTAGTGAAGGGGGCAGTCAGCCTCTCTAGATCTTGCTGATCCAAATTCAGTTGTTTCAATGTAAGCAAGAAATCACCTATTTTAGTGGAATCCCCACCCAGCTCTGATTTGTACAGCTCTTTATAGAAGTTTTATAAATGATTAATTTATTTCCTCTGATTTATGTGAAATCTTGCCTTCCCCCATTTGAATTGCACTGTATTTGAGCTTTTAATTTATTAAGTTCCTGTATTTTTCTTTTGAACCTGTTCTTTGATAGTCTTTTTCCAATTGGGCAATTTTCTGCTCCAAATTATTGATCTTCTTGATGTGCTTGTTTATGCGACCTCGGTATATCCAATTATCAGGCCACTTAAATAAGCCTTCAATGTATCCCATATTAGGAAATTATCGTCAGTTTTATACCTCGGTATATCCAATTATCAGGCCACTTAAATAAGCCTTCAATGTATCCCATATTAGGAAATTATCGTCAGTTTTATACCTCGGTATATCCAATTATCAGGCCACTTAAATAAGCCTTCAATGTATCCCATATTAGGAAATTATCGTCAGTTTTATACCTCGGTATATCCAATTATCAGGCCACTTAAATAAGCCTTCAATGTATCCCATATTAGGAAATTATCGTCAGTTTTATACCTCGGTATATCCAATTATCAGGCCACTTAAATAAGCCAGTTTTATACCTCGGTATATCCAATTATCAGGCCACTTAAATAAGCCTTCAGTGTATCCCATATTAGGAAATTATCGTCAGTTTTATACCTCGGTATATCCAATTATCAGGCCACTAAATAAGCCTTCAATGTATCCCATATTAGGAAATTATCGTCAGTTTTATACCTCGGTATATCCAATTATCAGGCCACTTAAATAAGCCTTCAATGTATCCCATATTAGGAAATTATCGTCAGTTTTATACCTCGGTATATCAAATTATCAGGCCACTTAAATAAGCCTTCAATGTATCCCATATTAGGAAATTATCGTCAGTTTTATACCTCGGTATATCCAATTATCAGGCCACCTAAATAAGCCTTCAATGTATCCCATATTAGGAAATTATCGTCAGTTTTATACCTCGATATATCCAATTATCAGGCCACTTAAATAAGCCTTCAATGTATCCCATATTAGGAAATTATCGTCAGTTTTATACCTCGGTATATCCAATTATCAGGCCACTTAAATAAGCCTTCAAAGTATCCCATATTATGAAATTATCGTCAGTTCTATACCTCTGTATATCCAATTATCAGGCCACTTAAATAAGCCTTCAATGTATCCCATATTAGGAAATTATCGTCAGTTTTATACCTCGGTATATCCAATTATCAGGCCACTTAAATAAGCCTTCAATGTATCCCATATTAGGAAATTATCGTCAGTTTTATACCTCGGTATATCCAATTATCAGGCCACTTAAATAAGCCTTCAATGTATCCCATATTAGGAAATTATCGTCAGTTTTATACCTCGGTATATCCAATTATCAGGCCACTTAAATAAGCCTTCAATGTATCCCATATTAGGAAATTATCGTCAGTTTTATACCTCTGTATATCCAATTATCAGGCCACTTAAATAAGCCTTCAATGTATCCCATATTAGGAAATTATCGTCAGTTTTATACCTTGGTATATCCAATTATCAGGCCACTTAAATAAGCCTTCAATGTATCCCATATTAGGAAATTATCGTCAGTTTTATACCTCGGTATATCGAATTATCAGGCCACTTAAATAGCCTTCAATGTATCCCATATTAGGAAATTATCGTCAGTTTTATACCTCGGTGTATCCAATTATCAGGCCACTTAAATAAGCCTTCAATGTATCCCATATTAGGAAATTATCGTCAGTTTTATACCTCGGTATATCCAATTATCAGGCCACTTAAATAAGCCTTCAGTGTATCCCATATTAGGAAATTATCGTCAGGTTTATACCTCGGTATATCCAATTATCAGGCCACGTAAATAAGCCTTCAATGTATCCCATATTAGGAAATTATCGTCAGTTTTATACCTCGGTATATCGAATTATCAGGCCACTTAATTAAGCCTTCAGTGTATCCCATATTAGGAAATTATCGTCAGTTTTATACCTCGGTATATCGAATTATCAGGCCACTTAAATAAGCCTTCAGTGTATCCCATATTAGGAAATTATCGTCAGTTTTATACCTCGGTATATCCAATTATCAGGCCACTTAAATAAGCCTTCAGTGTATCCCATATTAGGAAATTATCGTCAGTTTTATACCTAGGTATATCCAATTATCAGGCCACTTAAATAAGCCTTCAGTGTATCCCATTTTAGGAAATTATCGTCAGTTTTATACCTCGGTGTATCCAATTATCAGGCCACTTAAATAAGCCTTCAATGTATCCCATATTAGGAAATTATCGTCAGTTTTATACCTCGGTATATCCAATTATCAGGCCACTTAAAAAAGCCTTCAATGTATCCCATATTAGGAAATTATCGTCAGTTTTATACCTCGGTATATCCAATTATCAGGCCACTTAAATAAGCCTTCAATGTATCACATATTAGGAAATTATCGTCAGTTTTATACCTCGGTATACCCAATTATCAGGCCACTTAAAAAAGCCTTCAATGTATCCCATATTAGGAAATTATCGTCAGTTTTATACCTTGGTATATCCAATTATCAGGCCACTTAAATAAGCCTTCAATGTATCACATATTAGGAAATTATCGTCAGTTTTATACCTTGGTATATCCAATTATCAGGCCACTTAAATAAGCCTTCAATGTATCACATATTAGGAAATTATCGTCAGTTTATACCTTGGTATATCCAATTATCAGGCCACTTAAATAAGCCTTCAATGTATCCCATATGAGGAAATTATCGTCAGTTTTATACCTCGGTATATCCAATTATCAGGCCACTTAAATAAGCCTTCAATGTATCCCATATTAGGAAATTATCGTCAGTTTTATACCTCGGTATATCCAATTATCAGGCCACTTAAATAAGCCTTCAATGTATCCCATATTAGGAAATTATCGTCAGTTTTATACCTCGGTATATCCAATTATCAGGCCACTTAAATAAGCCTTCAATGTATCCCATATTAGGAAATTATCGTCAGTTTTATACCTCGGTATATCCAATTATCAGGCCACTTAAAAAAGCCTTCAATGTATCCCATATTAGGAAATTATCGTCAGTTTTATACCTCGGTATACCCAATTATCAGGCCACTTAAATAAGCCTTCAATGTATCCCATGTTAGGAAATTATCGTCAGTTTTATACCTCGGTATATCAAATTATCAGGCCACTTAAATAAGCCAATGTATCCCATATTAGGAAATTATCGTCAGTTTTATACCTCGGTATATCCAATTATCAGGCCACTTAAATAAGCCTTCAATGTATCCCATATTAGGAAATTATCGTCAGTTTTATACCTCGGTATATCCAATTATCAGGCCACTTAAATAAGCCTTCAATGTATCCCATATTAGGAAATTATCGTCAGTTTTATACCTCGATATATCCAATTATCAGGCCACTTAAATAAGCCTTCAATGTATCCCATATTAGGAAATTATCGTCAGTTTTATACCTCGGTATATCCAATTATCAGGCCACTTAAATAAGCCTTCAAAGTATCCCATATTAGGAAATTATCGTCAGTTCTATACCTCTGTATATCCAATTATCAGGCCACTTAAATAAGCCTTCAATGTATCCCATATTAGGAAATTATCGTCAGTTTTATACCTCGGTATATCCAATTATCAGGCCACTTAAATAAGCCTTCAATGTATCCCATATTAGGAAATTTTCGTCAGTTTTATACCTCGGTATATCCAATTATCAGGCCACTTAAATAAGCCTTCAATGTATCCCATATTAGGAAATTATCGTCAGTTTTATACCTCGGTATATCCAATTATCAGGCCACTTAAATAAGCCTTCAATGTATCCCATATTAGGAAATTATCGTCAGTTTTATACCTCTGTATATCCAATTATCAGGCCACTTAAATAAGCCTTCAATGTATCCCATATTAGGAAATTATCGTCAGTTTTATACCTTGGTATATCCAATTATCAGGCCACTTAAATAAGCCTTCAATGTATCCCATATTAGGAAATTATCGTCAGTTTTATACCTCGGTATATCGAATTATCAGGCCACTTAAATAGCCTTCAATGTATCCCATATTAGGAAATTATCGTCAGTTTTATACCTCGGTGTATCCAATTATCAGGCCACTTAAATAAGCCTTCAATGTATCCCATATTAGGAAATTATCGTCAGTTTTATACCTCGGTATATCCAATTATCAGGCCACTTAAATAAGCCTTCAGTGTATCCCATATTAGGAAATTATCGTCAGGTTTATACCTCGGTATATCCAATTATCAGGCCACGTAAATAAGCCTTCAATGTATCCCATATTAGGAAATTATCGTCAGTTTTATACCTCGGTATATCGAATTATCAGGCCACTTAATTAAGCCTTCAGTGTATCCCATATTAGGAAATTATCGTCAGTTTTATACCTCGGTATATCGAATTATCAGGCCACTTAAATAAGCCTTCAGTGTATCCCATATTAGGAAATTATCGTCAGTTTTATACCTCGGTATATCCAATTATCAGGCCACTTAAATAAGCCTTCAGTGTATCCCATATTAGGAAATTATCGTCTGTTTTATACCTAGGTATATCCAATTATCAGGCCACTTAAATAAGCCTTCAGTGTATCCCATTTTAGGAAATTATCGTCAGTTTTATACCTCGGTGTATCCAATTATCAGGCCACTTAAATAAGCCTTCAATGTATCCCATATTAGGAAATTATCGTCAGTTTTATACCTCGGTATATCCAATTATCAGGCCACTTAAAAAAGCCTTCAATGTATCCCATATTAGGAAATTATCGTCAGTTTTATACCTCGGTATATCCAATTATCAGGCCACTTAAATAAGCCTTCAATGTATCACATATTAGGAAATTATCGTCAGTTTTATACCTCGGTATACCCAATTATCAGGCCACTTAAAAAAGCCTTCAATGTATCCCATATTAGGAAATTATCGTCAGTTTTATACCTTGGTATATCCAATTATCAGGCCACTTAAATAAGCCTTCAATGTATCACATATTAGGAAATTATCGTCAGTTTTATACCTTGGTATATCCAATTATCAGGCCACTTAAATAAGCCTTCAATGTATCACATATTAGGAAATTATCGTCAGTTTATACCTTGGTATATCCAATTATCAGGCCACTTAAATAAGCCTTCAATGTATCCCATATGAGGAAATTATCGTCAGTTTTATACCTCGGTATATCCAATTATCAGGCCACTTAAATAAGCCTTCAATGTATCCCATATTAGGAAATTATCGTCAGTTTTATACCTCGGTATATCCAATTATCAGGCCACTTAAATAAGCCTTCAATGTATCCCATATTAGGAAATTATCGTCAGTTTTATACCTCGGTATATCCAATTATCAGGCCACTTAAATAAGCCTTCAATGTATCCCATATTAGGAAATTATCGTCAGTTTTATACCTCGGTATATCCAATTATCAGGCCACTTAAATAAGCCAGTTTTATACCTCGGTATATCCAATTATCAGGCCACTTAAATAAGCCTTCAGTGTATCCCATATTAGGAAATTATCGTCAGTTTTATACCTCGGTATATCCAATTATCAGGCCACTAAATAAGCCTTCAATGTATCCCATATTAGGAAATTATCGTCAGTTTTATACCTCGGTATATCCAATTATCAGGCCACTTAAATAAGCCTTCAATGTATCCCATATTAGGAAATTATCGTCAGTTTTATACCTCGGTATATCCAATTATCAGGCCACTTAAATAAGCCTTCAATGTATCCCATATTAGGAAATTATCGTCAGTTTTATACCTCGGTATATCCAATTATCAGGCCACTTAAATAAGCCTTCAATGTATCCCATATTAGGAAATTATCGTAAGTTTTATACCTCGATATATCCAATTATCAGGCCACTTAAATAAGCCTTCAATGTATCCCATATTAGGAAATTATTGTCAGTTTTATACCTCGGTATATCCAATTATCAGGCCACTTAAATAAGCCTTCAATGTATCCCATATTAGGAAATTATCGTCAGTTTTATACCTCGGTATATCCAATTATCAGGCCACTTAAATAAGCCTTCAATGTATACCATATTAGGAAATTATCGTAAGTTTTATACCTCGATATATCCAATTATCAGGCCACTTAAATAAGCCTTCAATGTATCCCATATTAGGAAATTATCGTCAGTTTTATACCTCGGTATATCCAATTATCAGGCCACTTAAATAAGCCTTCAATGTATCCCATATTAGGAAATTATCGTCAGTTTTATACCTCTGTATATCCAATTATCAGGCCACTTAAATAAGCCTTCAATGTATCCCATATTAGGAAATTATCGTCAGTTTTATACCTCGGTATATCCAATTATCAGGCCACTTAAATAAGCCTTCAATGTATCCCATATTAGGAAATTATCGTCAGTTTTATACCTCGGTATATCGAATTATCAGGCCACTTAAATAGCCTTCAATGTATCCCATATTAGGAAATTATCGTCAGTTTTATACCTCGGTGTATCCAATTATCAGGCATCTTAAATAAGCCTTCAATGTATCCCATATTAGGAAATTATCGTCAGTTTTATACCTCGGTATATCCAATTATCAGGCCACTTAAATAAGCCTTCAGTGTATCCCATATTAGGAAATTATCGTCAGGTTTATACCTCGGTATATCCAATTATCAGGCCACGTAAATAAGCCTTCAATGTATCCCATATTAGGAAATTATCGTCAGTTTTATACCTCGGCATATCGAATTATCAGGCCACTTAATTAAGCCTTCAGTGTATCCCATATTAGGAAATTATCGTCAGTTTTATACCTCGGTATATCGAATTATCAGGCCACTTAAATAAGCCTTCAGTGTATCCCATATTAGGAAATTATCGTCAGGTTTATACCTCGGTATATCCAATTATCAGGCCACGTAAATAAGCCTTCAATGTATCCCATATTAGGAAATTATCGTCAGTTTTATACCTCGGTATATCGAATTATCAGGCCACTTAATTAAGCCTTCAGTGTATCCCATATTAGGAAATTATCGTCAGTTTTATACCTCGGTATATCGAATTATCAGGCCACTTAAATAAGCCTTCAGTGTATCCCATATTAGGAAATTATCGTCAGTTTTATACCTCGGTATATCGAATTATCAGGCCACTTAAATAAGCCTTCAGTGTATCCCATATTAGGAAATTATCGTCAGTTTTATACCTCGGTATATCCAATTATCAGGCCACTTAAATAAGCCTTCAGTGTATCCCATATTAGGAAATTATCGTCAGTTTTATACCTAGGTATATCCAATTATCAGGCCACTTAAATAAGCCTTCAGTGTATCCCATTTTAGGAAATTATCGTCAGTTTTATACCTCGGTGTATCCAATTATCAGGCCACTTAAATAAGCCTTCAATGTATCCCATATTAGGAAATTATCGTCAGTTTTATACCTCGGTATATCCAATTATCAGGCCACTTAAATAAGCCTTCAATGTATCCCATATTAGGAAATTATCGTCAGTTTTATACCTCGGTATATCCAATTATCAGGCCACTTAAAAAAGCCTTCAATGTATCCCATATTAGGAAATTATCGTCAGTTTTATACCTCGGTATATCCAATTATCAGGCCACTTAAATAAGCCTTCAATGTATCACATATTAGGAAATTATCGTCAGTTTTATACCTCGGTATACCCAATTATCAGGCCACTTAAAAAAGCCTTCAATGTATCCCATATTAGGAAATTATCGTCAGTTTTATACCTTGGTATATCCAATTATCAGGCCACTTAAATAAGCCTTCAATGTATCACATATTAGGAAATTATCGTCAGTTTTATACCTTGGTATATCCAATTATCAGGCCACTTAAATAAGCCTTCAATGTATCACATATTAGGAAATTATCGTCAGTTTATACCTTGGTATATCCAATTATCAGGCCACTTAAATAAGCCTTCAATGTATCCCATATTAGGAAATTATCGTCAGTTTTATACCTTGGTATATCCAATTATCAGGCCACTTAAATAAGCCTTCAATGTATCCCATATTAGGAAATTATCGTCAGTTTTATACCTTGGTATATCCAATTATCAGGCCACTTAAATAAGCCTTCAATGTATCCCATATGAGGAAATTATCGTCAGTTTTATACCTCGGTATATCCAATTATCAGGCCACTTAAATAAGCCTTCAATGTATCCCATATTAGGAAATTATCGTCAGTTTTATACCTCGGTATATCCAATTATCAGGCCACTTAAATAAGCCTTCAATGTATCCCATATTAGGAAATTATCGTCAGTTTTATACCTCGGTATATCCAATTATCAGGCCACTTAAATAAGCCTTCAATGTATCCCATATTAGGAAATTATCGTCAGTTTTATACCTCGGTATATCCAATTATCAGGCCACTTAAATAAGCCAGTTTTATACCTCGGTATATCCAATTATCAGGCCACTTAAATAAGCCTTCAGTGTATCCCATATTAGGAAATTATCGTCAGTTTTATACCTCGGTATATCCAATTATCAGGCCACTAAATAAGCCTTCAATGTATCCCATATTAGGAAATTATCGTCAGTTTTATACCTCGGTATATCCAATTATCAGGCCACTTAAATAAGCCTTCAATGTATCCCATATTAGGAAATTATCGTCAGTTTTATACCTCGGTATATCCAATTATCAGGCCACTTAAATAAGCCTTCAATGTATCCCATATTAGGAAATTATCGTCAGTTTTATACCTCGGTATATCCAATTATCAGGCCACTTAAATAAGCCTTCAATGTATCCCATATTAGGAAATTATCGTAAGTTTTATACCTCGATATATCCAATTATCAGGCCACTTAAATAAGCCTTCAGTGTATCCCATATTAGGAAATTATCGTCAGTTTTATACCTCGGTATATCCAATTATCAGGCCACTTAAATAAGCCTTCAGTGTATCCCATATTAGGAAATTATTGTCAGTTTTATACCTAGGTATATCCAATTATCAGGCCACTTAAATAAGCCTTCAGTGTATCCCATTTTAGGAAATTATCGTCAGTTTTATACCTCGGTGTATCCAATTATCAGGCCACTTAAATAAGCCTTCAATGTATCCCATATTAGGAAATTATCGTCAGTTTTATACCTCGGTATATCCAATTATCAGGCCACTTAAATAAGCCTTCAATGTATCCCATATTAGGAAATTATCGTCAGTTTTATACCTCGGTATATCCAATTATCAGGCCACTTAAAAAAGCCTTCAATGTATCCCATATTAGGAAATTATCGTCAGTTTTATACCTCGGTATATCCAATTATCAGGCCACTTAAAAAAGCCTTCAATGTATCCCATATTAGGAAATTATCGTCAGTTTTATACCTCGGTATATCCAATTATCAGGCCACTTAAAAAAGCCTTCAATGTATCCCATATTAGGAAATTATCGTCAGTTTTATACCTCGGTATACCCAATTATCAGGCCACTTAAATAAGCCTTCAATGTATCCCATGTTAGGAAATTATCGTCAGTTTTATACCTCGGTATATCAAATTATCAGGCCACTTAAATAAGCCAATGTATCCCATATTAGGAAATTATCGTCAGTTTTATACCTCGGTATATCCAATTATCAGGCCACTTAAATAAGCCTTCAATGTATCCCATATTAGGAAATTATCGTCAGTTTTATACCTCGGTATATCCAATTATCAGGCCACTTAAATAAGCCTTCAATGTATCCCATATTAGGAAATTATCGTCAGTTTTATACCTCGGTATATCCAATTATCAGGCCACTTAAATAAGCCTTCAATGTATCCCATATTAGGAAATTATCGTCAGTTTTATACCTCGGTATATCCAATTATCAGGCCACTTAAATAAGCCTTCAATGTATCCCATATTAGGAAATTATCGTCAGTTTTATACCTCGGTATATCCAATTATCAGGCCACTTAAATAAGCCTTTAATGTATCCCATATTAGGAAATTATCGTCAGTTTTATACCTCGGTATATCCAATTATCAGGCCACTTAAATAAGCCTTCAATGTATCCCATATTAGGAAAATATCGTCAGTTTTATACCTCGGTATATCCAATTATCAGGCCACTTAAATAAGCCTTCAATGTATCCCATATTAGGAAATTATCGTCAGATTTATACCTCGGTATATCCAATTATCAGGCCACTTAAATAAGCCTTCAATGTATCCCATATTAGGAAATTATCGTCAGTTTTATACCTCGGTATATCCAATTATCAGGCCACTTAAATAAGCCTTCAATGTATCCCATATTAGGAAATTATCGTCAGTTTTATACCTCGGTATATCCAATTATCAGGCCACTTAAATAAGCCTTCAATGTATCCCATATTAGGAAATTATCGTCAGTTTTATACCTCGGTATATCCAATTATCAGGCCACTTAAATAAGCCTTCAATGTATCCCATATTAGGAAATTATCGTCAGTTTTATACCTTGGTATATCCAATTATCAGGCCACTTAAATAAGCCTTCAATGTATCCCATATTAGGAAATTATCGTCAGTTTTATACCTTGGTATATCCAATTATCAGACCACTTAAATAATCCTTCAATGTATCCCATATTAGGAAATTATCGTCAGTTTTATACCTCGGTATATCCAATTATCAGGCCACTTAAATAAGCCTTCAATGTATCCCATATTAGGAAATTATCGTCAGTTTTATTCTTAATGGGAGTTTCCGGGAGTTGGTGGCATCAGATTTGTTACACTCCCCAGCGACAATGAGGAGGCACACAAACGAATGAATTAAGTTTAACACAAAATTTATTAACCATACTAACAATAATAGAATGAACTCAATAAGCATAACACCTGTTCACCAGCCTTAATGGCAACTCTATATCACCAACACTCACTCATGATGCTTTCTCACCCTTTACTTCTATTAGACTAACATGGCTACTGACACACAGGGTTATGTATATGGAAGGGTGACATCATGACGTGGGCATCATGATGTCCAGCAGAGGGTGGGCCTATACCCAACACTCTCCCCCCCCCCCACGCCCCGGTGCAATAAATGCTGACTGGGCCCCTTCAAACTAATAAGATTACATCGGGCCCAGGAGTAGAAGTGAGAATTAGAATACATCTCATAAGTAATTATAATTATAAAAGGGAAAGTATTTAATAATAATCAGGGCACATAGTTCTAAAGCGTTCAGGTGGTCTTCTTTCTCTTTTGGACTGCCTCAACTTGGTTTGCTGTACCAGTCCTTGCTCAGGACCTGTGGATAGTTGGGCCAGTGGTGACTGCCCACCTTCGCTGCCATCCTGGCTGTGTGTCTCAGTTACTGGACTCCTCACTGAACTCCTCGGCTCCGCGACCGTCTCTGCCCCCCCCCATTCGGTCTGAGGGGTGGGGTAGTAGGGGCAGGCCATGGCAGGTCAGATTCCACCTCCTCCAGTTCATGAAGCAGTTCATGGACTTTAGTGTCAGTCAATGCTCATAATTGGTCAATGTGTCACTTCCACAATCTGTCACCCACTGGAACAGAGTATGAGCAGGGGCTCAATTTTTGTAATATTACTTCTATCATCCATGAGTCTTTATACTGTCTATAATCTTGTACCAAAATTCTCTCACACACTTCCAATGTTCTAGGTGAGGTTTGTGGCAAATGGCGACCCAGATCTAGATGAATTGTGTACAGCCTGGTCCACAGGTTGTGGCCAAACATTAGTTCTGCTGGGGTGTGTTTTGTGGTAGAATGTGGCGTGTTTCTATATCCCAATAGGAAATCTGCAGGAGGCATTTAGAAGTTTCATGGTTTTCATTGCTTTTTTGAATGTGTTACGAGACCAAAGGACCCCAAAACCAAGCATCAATAGACATTCACCAAGACAAGTAGTTAAACAAAAGCTGTTTTAATTATCTTTAAACATGAAAACAGAATCAAACTTTAACTTATCTCTATTATCTTAACTAACCCAACTTAACCCCATTCTAATTCTAAGCGCACGTGTATGTAATGTGTGTGTAAATTTAAGAAAAGTTCTTTATTTCACAGTTCAATCTCACTTTTCATTCTTCGAAGTTCTCTGGTTGCAGGCAATTCTGATACTGTGCACAGAATTTAACATGTATAAAGTTCACCAGGCTTTGGTGCTCGAAAGGTAAATGTTTACCACTCACGAAGGTTCTCGTAGGTTTTCAGAGAGAGTTGTTCCAGGATTTACACAACTGAGGTGCCACCATTAGTCACCTCAATGTCTTGCAGATGAAACTTGCCCCATCAGGGTTCTCCAGATGATAACCTCTTTCTTTCAGGCTAGTACAGAGTTCCTTTCTGTTACACTTATTCCAAGAGGAACATCAGACAGATAGCACTTCCAGCCATCCGCCACTCTGGAGCTTCTGTTTCAGTTCCAACAAGCTTCTCCTGGCTGACATTCAGCTGTGTGTGTGTGTCTCTCCATCTCTGAGATTCCACTGCCAGCCACATGTTCTTCTCTCTCTCAGTTGCAAAAAGACCCCTCCTTCTCCAGCAAACAATAGGAGTTAATCTTCTTGGTCAATCTGTTGTTTTTAGGTAAACAAGAACACAGGAATAACCTTTCTGTGCACTCTGTCAAAACCCTTGCAAAGAGCCAGAGTGACTCCTGCTTGTTGCTTTAAAGACAACACTCCATCCATTCATGACATCATTTCAATTAGTGCCTACTTGTGAAATGTGCTAATCATATCCCATAGTTTCTGTAAAGTCACTGAATATGAATTCTTCAGTATTTCAAAGTGTGCGAATGTATGTAACCTATTTTAATTTTACCAATTTATCTCCCAAAAACATTTCCAAATATTCCATCACACCTCCCTTCCTTTTAAGGAATTTTAACCCTTGAGTTAAAATTCAGTAATAACTAAACTGTCTTTAAAATCGCTAAAGATATAACAATTCACTGTATAATATAACATTATAATAAAGTAACAATGTTGACAGCATTTTTATCCATGATCAATTTTAACATCTTGACAAACAATCTGCTATAATATTATATGAACCTCTGATATGAATAATCTGCAGATTACATTCTTGTAATATCAAACACCAGTTTAACAATCCTCTTTTTTTGTTCTTCATTTTATTCAAAAACACCAGAGTCAATAAATATCCTAATTGGTTCCTGAGAAATACTGAGATATACATCAAAATTCTGCAGAGCAAACAAGACAAACAGTTCTTTTTCAATAGTGGAATAGTTTCTTTGATGAACATAGAATTTTTTTGAAAAGTAGGCAACTGGATTGTCAATTTCATTATGTTTTTGCAATAAAACTGAACCTGCTGCTCCCTCACTAGCATCCACTGCTACAGAAAAAGGTTTATCAAAATTAGGAGATTTTAACACAGGATAATGGCATAGCATATCCTTTAAATTTTCTAAAGCTGTCTGATATTCTTTAGTCCACATAAATTTCTCCCTTTTCTTCAAAAGGTTGGTTAAAGGAAGGGCAACCTCAGCATAATTTCTGCAAAACTTCCTATAATATCCTGCCATTCCTAAAAACTATCTCATTGCTTTCTTGCCATTAGGAATAGGAAACTCAGAAATTGCATTCACCTTTGCTTGAATGGGTGCAACTTTACAATGACCAACTACATGACCCAAGTATGTTACAGCGGCATTTGCAAATTCACTCTTTGCTAAGTTAACAGTTAAGTTTGCTTTAGATAATCTTGCAAACAATTTGTCCAATTGCCTTAAATATTCTTCCCATGTATCACTTTTTGTGACAATGTCATCAATATAAACATCTGTATGTTTTAACCCTTGGATTACTGAATTAATCATCCTTTGAAATGTTGCAGGGGCATTTTTCATGCCAAAAGTTAACACATTATACTCATATAAACCGGATGGAGCAACAAAATCTTAAATATTCCTTCCCCTCTCAGTTAAAGGCACACACCAGTAACCCTTCAACAAATCCAACTTAGTAAGAAATTTACCTTTTCCAATTTTATCAATAAGGTCTTGTATTCTTGGAATAGGATAAGCATCTGTTTTAGTTGCCTAACAGTTCCATCTGGTTTTGGTACCAGAATACAAGGAGAACTCCAATCTGTGTTTGAAGGTCTAATAATATCATTTTTCAACATATATTCCACCTCCTGATCCATGATTTTCCTTTTCTGAATGTTTATTCTGTATGGGTGTTGTTCAATGGGACTTACTTCTCCGACATCCACATCATGATAAATCACTGATCTCCTTTTTGGAACATCAGGAAACAAATTTGTCTATTTTAAAATTAATTCCTTCAACTGCATCTGTTCTTGTGACTTAAGGTGACTTAAGATGACCTAACTTTTCCTCCAAATTTTCCAAAATTGCTGAGTTAGACAGGTGCACAGGAACCATGGTTTCTTTAAGGTTACCCTCACAGGATTTTGTTTCCATAATCTTATGATCCATTACTTCCTCAACCCTGTCAACAGCTAACACCTCTGATACAGATTGTTCTCCACTAGCCTTATCCTCATAATAAGGTTTCAACATATTTATGTGACAAACCTGAGTTTTATTCCTTCTATCTGGAGTGTAAACAACATAGTTAACATCATTCAATTTTGATTCAACTATATACGGTCCAGAAAATCTAGCTCTCAAAGGATTGTCATGGTTGGAAACAAAATCAAAACTTTTCTACCTATCTTAAAATTCCTCACTTGAGCTTTTCTGTCAAATAAATGCTTCATTTTACCCTGAGCCATTTCTAAATTCTCTTGAGCCAAAGTCCACACTTTTTGTAGTTTATCCTTAAATTTAGAAACATAATCCAGCAAGTCCAACTGCACATCCTCATTAACCCCTTGTTCTTTTATCAACATCAAAGCCTTTGTACAAAACAATCTGCCTCCTCATTAGTACTTGGGAGATAGGGTGCAGGAAAAATATGTCTGATATTGTTGTCGCACATAAATTTTTAAAAATGTTCTGATGTAAATTGAGACCCATTGTCCGTAACTAATTCATGAGGCAATCTATAAGTGGCAAAGCTAACGTGTAGACAGTCAATCGTGAGATCTGCTTTGGTGTTTTTCAGCTTTGAAACTACTGGCCACTTGGTGTGTGCATCCACAGCTATTAAAAAAGTCTCACCCACGAATGGTCCAGCGAAGTCTACATGAATCCGATGCCAGGGTTTGGATGGCCATTTCAATAGGTTAGCTTCGGCTTGCGGCATTTTTGGCTGCATTGACTGACATATTTGCATTCTCTTACTGTTGTTTCAATGTCTCTGTGTATGGAGGGCCACCAGACATGCATCTGGGGCAATGCCTTCATTTGTACCATTCCCGGATGGTTGTCGTGTAGTTCTGATAATACGGTAGTTTGCCATTTGGCTGGAATAATTGTACTGTACCCCATAGTAATCATCCTTCTTCAACTGATAGTTCATGGCGACGTGTGTGGTAAGGTTTTAGATCTTCTGGAATGACTTCAGATTTGTGCCACCTATTAAGAGTGAAGTATAGGATCTTGCTTAATGTTGCCTCTTTTTGGGTTTCTTTTGTGATCATTTGGGCTGTAATGGGCAGTTGTTGAAGTTGTTTTTGGTTGATGGCTGCTGCTTCTGCTATCCATTTAATAATTTCTTTGCGTTGTTCTGTCTCGGGTAGTGGCATGCATCATAAGGCATCTGCATGGCTGTTGAGTCTTCCTGGTTTAGGTATTATATCATAGTTATATGCCGCTAGTAGCATTGCCCATCATTGAATTCTGGCCGTAGCTAATATTGGTATACCTTTATGTGGCCCCAGGATTAAACTAAGAGGCTTGTTGTCTGTGATCAGGGTGAATTTTCTTACGTAAAGATATTGGTGGAATATTTTTACATGAAAAATTATTGCCAATCCTTCTTTTTCTAGTTGGGCACAATTGCGTTCACTTGTGGTTAATGTTTATGAAGCATACGCTATTGGTCGCTCTCCTTTTTCTATGATTTGGGATAGTACCGGTCCGAGTCCCACTGGCGAAGCATCCATGGCTAATGTAACTTCTTTACTAGGGTAGCAATGGATCAGCACCTTATTTGTTGATGTTAGTATTTCCTTTAGTTGATCGACTGTGTTTTTAGTTTCTGTGTTCCAAACCATGTTTGATCTTTCTTGAGTAATTGGTTCAGCGGGCTGCATAGTGTTGACATATTAGGGATCTGTTTTTGGTAGTGATTAACAAGACCTAGGAAGGACTGTAATTCCAATTTATTGGTGGGGTGTGGGGCCTTGCGAATGGCTTCTGTTCCTGCTGGATTCAGTTGCACCCCCTCGTTGTCGATTGTAAACCCGATATATGTTACTAAGGGGCACATGAAGTCACATTTGTTCTTTTGTAATCGTGTATTAGCCTGTTGTAGTCTGGATAAAACTTTTTCAAGGTTTTGTAAGTGTTCACTGTCATTTAGACCCATGATGATGATATCATCCAGGTAACACCCAACCGAGAGTCAATGTAGTAATTTGTCCATTGTTGCTTGAAAAATCACAGGTGTTGTTGAAACTCTGTAAGGCCCATGTATCGGTGAATAGTCCCAGATGGGGATTGATTGTCACATATTCCCTTGATTTTTTATTTTTTGCCTAATTCTATCTGTTGATATGCTTGTGACAAATCTAGTTTTGTGAATTTTTACCCACCCTTTACTGCTTGGAAAAATTCTTCTGCCTTGGGCATGGATTGATGGTGATTTTGTAATCGCCGCAAATGCGAATTTCAGCGTTTGCTTTTCATACTGATACAATGGGCGCTGCCCAATCTCTGTATTGTATTGGTTCTAATATGCCTTTATGTTTAATTCAGCCTCAATTTTTCCTTTCATAGCAAATGGGACTGTTGAAAAAATTTGGTTCTGCATTATCTTTTAATTTTAGTTTGGCTTGAACACCTTTGATTTCCCCCATTTCTTGTTGGAAAACCACTGCGTGATTGTTGAGGATTTATTCGAGTTCTGGCTGGAGGCGTGGTCTCAAGTATTCTTTTACATGTAACAGCATTGGGGATCCCTCTGCCCCCGTGTCTAACTCCATCTTCAGGGGGTGTCCGTTTATTTTTAGCTGTATAAAGATTGCTGTGTTTCCTCTGTTAATTCCTCGGACGTGTAATATCTCAGGAGCTGAAATTTCAGGAGCTTGAAGGTCAGCCATTGGGCTCTTATCATCATCGTTACTTGGTTGCCTCCCTCACTCTGCAATTGTTTTGACTTTAGCTGCCTGTTTATTTGCAGGCCACCTGCGGTTTAGAAGCAGACATTTAGCTTTGATATGTCCTTCTGTTTTGCAATGGTTGCATTTAGAATTTTTAAAGAAACAGTTTTCTGGTCGGTGATTGTATTTCCCACAACGGAAGCATTGTTGGTGGGAAGATCTCCTGACCAATAGGTCTGGTTGACCCACATCCAAGTTTTTATCTGCCATATCAGAGCTGTAGACTGTTCTGTATGCAATTTGTAATGTAATGTCTTGATCCATTCCTAATAATTTTTGCCTTGCTTGGCGATTACTTATCTATCTCACAGTGCTTGATCTAGAAATTGGTTGAAATGACAGTGCTCTGCCAGTTTGCGCAACAATGCCAGGAATTTACTTACTGTTTCTCCTGGTCCTTGACCCCTTTAATAGAATTGCTGCCTTTCTACCATGACTGGTGGTTTGGTCCTTTAATGGTTCCTTAGAGCTGTGCATAATTCGTTGAATGTCTACGTCCCTGGATCCTACAGGACCAGCAACGTCTTAAGGAGGTTGAATATTTTGCTGCCCATTATACTGAGGAAAAAGGACAATTTGCAGTTTACTGGACCTTCCACAACATTGTGGGATACGCAGTAATGGTTAAATCATTCTACGTCATTATCCCAACTTTCTTCTACTTACTTGAATTCCCCGAACTTTCCCTCCGCCATCTTGGCGCAATTTCACCTTGTTCTTTTGGCAGAAATTTGTTGGGGTGTTAGGTAGTTGTTTTATACCTTTCTTCTGTTGTTTCCTTTCTCATGATTGGTGCATGGAGCATGCGTAGGGTTTGTTTCGTTCCTTGTCGCCACTGTTGTGTATGCACTCACACAATTAAGACTTGGAGACGTGATGCTTTCTCATCCTTTACTTCTAATGGACTAACATGGCTACTGAGACACAGGGTTATGATATATATATTATATATATATATCTATATATATAAATATATATATATATCTCTATATATATTTATATATATATGTGTGTGTGTGTGTGGGAAGGTGACATCATGACGTGGGGTCATGATGTCCAGCAGGGGGCAGGCTTATACCCAATAATGATCTTTCTTTCTTCTTTTCTCCTTTGGCTTGGCTTCGCAGATGAAGATTTATGGAGGGGTAATGTCCACGTCAGCTGCAGGCTCGTTTGTGGCTGACAAGTCCAATGCGGGACAGGCAGACACGGTTGCAGTGGTTGAAAGGGAAAATTGGTTGGTTGGGGTTGGGTGTTGGGTTTTTCCTCCTTTGTCTTTTGACAGTGAGGTGGGCTCTGCGGTCTTCTTCAAAGGAGGTTGCTGTCCGCCGAACTGTGAGGTGCCAAGATGTACGGTTTGAGGCGATATCAGCCCACTGGCGATTGTCAATGTGGCAGGCACCAAGAGATTTCTTTAGGCAGTCCTTTTACCTCTTCTTTGGTGCACTTCTGTCTTGGTGGCCACGATCTTGGGAAGGCGATGGTCCTCCATTCTGGAGACGTGACCTACCCAGCGCAGTTTGATCTTCAGCAGCGTGGATTCGATGCTGTCGGCCTCTGCCATCTCGAGTACTTTGATGTTGGAGATGAAGTCGCTCCAATGAATGTTGAGTATGGAGCGGAGACAACGGTGGTGGAAGCGTTCTAGGAGCTGTAGGTGATGCCGGTAAAGGACCCATGAATCGGAGCCGAACAGGAGTGAGGGTATGACAACGGCTCTGTATACACTAATCTTTGTGAGGTTTTTCAGTTGGTTGTTTTTCCAGACTCTTTTGTACAGTCTTCCAAAGGCGCTATTTGCCTTGGCGAGTCTGTTGTCTATCTCATTGTCGATCCTTGCATCCGATGAAATGGTGCAGCTGAGATAGGTAAACTGGTTGACCGTTTTGAGTTTTGTGTGCCTGATGGGGATGTGGGGGGGGGGGGGGGCTGGTAGTCACGGTGGGGAGCTGGCTGATGAAGGACCTCAGTTTTCTTCAGGCTGACTTCCAGGCCAAACATTTTGGCAGTTTCCGCAAAACAGGACATCAAGCATTGAAGAGCTGGTTCTGAATGGGCAACTAAAGCGGCATCGTCTGCAAAGAGTAGTTCACGGACAAGTTGCTCTTGTGTCTTGGTGTGAGCTTGCAGGCGCCTCAGATTGAAGAGACTGCCATCCGTGCGGTACCGGATGTAAACAGCGTCTTCATTGTTGAGGTCTTTCATAGCTTGTTTCAGCATCATGCTGAAGAAGATTGAAAAGAGGGTTGGTGCGAGAACGCAGCCTTGCTTCACGCCATTGATAATGGAGAAGGGTTCAGAGAGCTCATTGCTGTATCTGACCTGACCTTGTTGGTTTTCGTGCAGTTGGATAACCATGTTGAGGAACTTTGGGGGACATCCGAGGCGCTCTAGTATTTGCCAAAGCCCTTTCCTACTCACGGTGTTGAAGGCTTTGGTGAGGTCAACAAAGGTGATATAGAGTCCTTTGTTTTGTTCTCTGCACTTTTCTTGGAGCTGTCTGAGGGCAAAGACCATGTCAGTAGTTCCTCTGTTTGCGCGAAAGCTGCACTGTGATTCTGGGAGAATATTCTCGGCGACACTAGGTATTATTCTATTTAGGAGAATCCTAGCGAAGATTTTGCCTGCAATGGAGAGCAGCGTGATTCCCCTGTAGTTTGAGCAGTCTGATTTCTCGCCTTTGTTTTTGTACAGGGTGATGATGATGGCATCACGAAGGTCCTGAGGTAGCTTTCCTTGGTCCCAGCAGAGTTTGAAAAACTCATGCAGTTTGGTATGCAGAGTTTTGCCGCTAGCCTTCCAGACCTCTGGGGGGATTCCATCTATACCTGCTGCTTTGCCACTTTTCAGTTCAATTGCCTTATATGTCTCTTCCTGGGTGAGGACCTCATCCAGGTCCAGCCTTAAGGGGTGTTGAGGGAGCTGGAGCAGGGCGGATTCTTGGACTGAGCGGTTGGCACTGAAAAGAGATTGGAAGTGTTCTGACCATCGGTTGAGGATGGCGATCTTGTCGCTGAGGAGGACTTTGCCGTCTGAGCTGCGCAGTGGGCTTTGGATTTGTGGTGAGGGGCCGTACACAGCCTTTAGAGCCTCGTTAAAAACCACTGAAGTCGCCAATGACCGCCCTGAGCTGGGTTCATTTGGCGAGGCTAATCCACCACTCATTTTGGATCTCCCGGAGTTTACGCTGAAGATGGCTGCATACACGACGGAAGGCTCGTTTCTTCTCTGGCCAGGACGGCTTTTCAAGGTGAGCCTGGTGGGCAGCTCGCTTCTTTACCAGGAGCTCCTGGATTTCCTGGTTGTTTTCATCGAACCAGTCCTTGTTTTTCCTGGAGGAGAAGCCCAGTACCTCTTCAGTGGTTTGCAGTATGGCAGTCTTCAGCTGATCACAGAGGGTTTCAGGGGATGAGTCCGTGAGGCGGATTGCATCCTCGAGCTTTGCTTTGAGGTTTGCCTGGAAGTTTCCTCTCACTTCGTCTGACTGCAAGTTTCCAACATTGAACCTCTTTCTGGGGGCTTTACTGTTCCTGGACTTTGGCTTGAAGTGAAGGTTGAGCTTGCAGTGAACCAGCCGGTGGTCAGTGTAGCATTCCACGCTGGGCATGACCCTGGGTGTGGAGCACATCTCGTTTGTCTCTTTCTTGCACCAGGATGTAGTCCAGGAGGTGCCAGTGTTTGGATCGGGGACGCATCCAGATAGTCTTAAGGCTGTCCCTCTGCTGAAAAAGGGTGTTTGTAATGACAAGCCGCTGTTCTGCGCAGAGCTCCAACAGGAGGCGCCCATTGTTGTTGCACTTGCCGACACCATGCTTGCCCAGGATTTCTGGCCAGGTTTCTGAGTCTTTGCCGACGCGAGCGTTGAAGTCGCCAAGGATGACAACCTTGTCGGCTGTAGGGGTGCGTTGAATGAGATCAGTGTAGAACTTGTCCTTTTCTGTTGGTTCCGCCTGGAGGGTTGGAGCATAGACACTGATGAGGGTGATGCAACGCTTGTTTTGAAGGGGGAGTCGCATGGACATAATCCGGTCCGAGTGGCCTGTCGGGAGGTTTTCGAGTTTGGAGGCAATGGAGTTCGTGACCATGAAGCCTACACCAGATAGGCGTCGTTCATCCATAGGCTTGCCAGAGCAGTAGAGTGTGTAGCCTGCGCCGCGTTCTTGGAGGCTGCCTACATCTGCAAGGCGGACTTCACTGAGAGCGGCTATGTCGATGTCAAGTCTGAGGAGTTCATGTGCGATGAGGGCAGACCGACGTTCAGGCCGGTGGCTGTCAGCCTTGTCTAGCATGGTTCTGATGTTCCAGCATGCTAGCTTGAGTTTGTGAGCATCTTTTGAGGGGGAGGACGTGGAGGGGGAGGATGTGGACCTGTCCTTGGGCCTGCGCAAAGGAGCTTTTAGGTGGAGTGCAGTGTGCGCAGTACTGGCCCCACCCTTTACACCCATGGTTCGTGTGCCGTGGCCAAGCAAGCTGGGACATGGCAGCGAGGTCCTTGGGTCGTAGCTTTTATATTGGAGTGGCCTTCTCCTATGCAGGTTTCTTACATGGGCTGGAGTGGCCTGCCTCCCCTCCTAGGTCAGACCATACCTGGTCGCAAATCACCTGTGGACATGGCCTAGGTAAGTTTAATTTGGTTCTCTAACTACCTCTGAGGTAGGTCAGGGACCCGGTTGGATTCTGACCGGGTTGACCGAGTCACACCCTTTCTTACTGCTGTGTAACTGGGGTGTAAAATTTAAAAAGTGAGGGGGAGGCTGCGGCCCCGGCCTCGGTCGAGTGTGGCAGGCGGTGGCCCTGGTCCAGGCAGAAAGAAGGCAGCAGCGGCCCCGGCCCCAGTCCGAGCAGAAGGTAGGCGGCGGCGGCCCCGATCCGGGCAAAAGCGAGGGGGAGGCTGTGGCCTCCCCTTCGCTTCTGCCTGGATCGGGGCCTCCACCTGCCTCACTCTACCAAGGCCGGGGCCACCGCCTCCCCCTCGCTTCTGCCTTGATCGGGGCCTCCACCTGCCTCACTCTACCGAGGCCGGGGCCACCGCCTCCCCCTCGCTTCTGCCTGGATCGGGGCCTCCACCTGCCTCACTCTACCGAGGCCGGGGCCACCGCCTCCCCCTCGCTTCTGCCTGGATCGGGGCCTCCACCTGACTTACTCTACCGAGGCCGGGGCCACCGCCTCCCCCTCGCTTCTGCCTGGATCGGGGCCTCCACCTGCCTCACTCTGCCGAGGCCGGGGCCACCGCCTCCCCCTCGCTTCTGCCTGGACCGGGGCCTCTGCCTGCCTCACTTTACCGAGACCCAATAATGATACAGCTTTATCAAATGGTGGAACTAACCTAATCTCTTGGCTACCTATAAACCATCCACCAAAACCTGGAGATGGAATCTGTGGTGTTCTTTCTTTGTATTTCTTCTCCATTCTAAGCTTCTCTAACTCGTGCTCTCTCCTCTGCTTCCATCTCTGATTTCTTAAGTTCTATTTCCACATCCAATCTTTTCATTTCCAACTGTAATTGCTCAGAGGTTCGACTCTCAGGACAATGTTTTAACACATCTTCTTCAAATTGTCCTTTTTGCAATATAATGCTTGGCAATCTTTCTTCTAATTTCCACTTTTTTCATTGATGGATTTACTGAAGTACCTAATTTTTGGGCAATAGCCACCAATTCGTGCTTTCTCGCCCACGCCCCCCACCCCCCACAACTCTTCCAGAGAGGGTGATTCTGTAAATTTCTGCACATCCATTGGTGCTGATTAGTCAAAGGTAATGAGCTTGCAGAAGGAATTTAGCCAATCAATCAAAATGTAGTCAATCACAAAGTTCCAAATTCTGTGCTCTTTCTATAGCACATTCACAAATCAGCTCCCAAATTTGGTGACAATCCCGAACAAGGCCCCAATTTATGTAAAACTCCCCAGCAGCAATTGGAAGGCACACAAACAAATGAGTTAAGTTTAACACAAAATTTATTAACCAAACTAACAATAATAGAACACCAGCCTTAATGCCATCTCTATATCAACAGACTATTATATAGCATATGTGGGAAAAAAAAACTCCATTACAATCCAGGCTGAAATGCCCCCAAAATCACCAAAATCCCCCAAATCACCAAAATTACCAAAATTCCAAAAAATCACCAAAATTCCCCCCAAAAAACCCAAAAACTCCCATGTCAAACATGTCAAGTTTCTCAGGGGAACAGAAGACTGCCTCAGGGTTCAAATGGACTACCACCGCCCTCCACTTCCTTTATCTAGGAATTTCCACAATAAGCTCCTGGTCACTATATGAGGTTCACTTCTCCAGAGCCTACTTGAGGGTTCACAAGTGCTCTCTGGCACGCGAGTCCTTTACTTTGAACCCTCCTTAGGGTTCACGTGCTCTTCAGACATACAAATCCTTCTTCCTTGGACATTTAACTTGAGTGGTCTGATGACCCTCCAAAACCCTCCTTGGGGTAGTGCCCTTCTGGCACCATGAGTCCTCTTCCTTGAAAGGGGACAGGAGAGGCACTGGTCAATTCCGCACACTCCACCAACTAACTTCTCTCAAAACTAGTGCGCTGGGCTTTTTAAACTGCCCAGCACTGCCTCTAACTCTCCCCATTGATGGAGAGGTTAGCAGCTGCAGGCTCACTCTCCTGCGAGCCCATGGACTTCTAGCATGTGGTTCCCGTGCTTTGACAGCTGTCAACATTTCCTAGTGGCAGCTGTCAAATCCCCCCCCCCAGCAAGTTGTCCTTTGATAGTCGTCGAAGTCCCTGAGTGGTAGCTTAGTGCTACTACAGCTATCAAATCCGCAGCAGTAAATTCATGCCGATCCTCAGTCAAAAAACAAAATAGTCAAGGACCATAACACTTTTCTATATAAAAAAAACCTTTATCTGCAATAGCAATAAACGTACACATGTTGCCCTGACCCAGTCATCACTTGTTTGTCTTCAACACTGCTGTCAATAGCACTGAAAACTGGAAAACTAGTTACAATAGTTAAAAATACACAAATTCCAATGATATTTGAAAGAATCTTCAGTGTCTCTCAGTTTACTCATTAGGAAGGTTTTGCTAATTTTTTTTGTCCAAATATTTGTGATTTTTGATTCCTTGGAACTCTTTTAACTGATCCAAAAGGACTATGTATTTTTAAATCAATCACACACTTCTCCAAACAGCAGGTGACACTCAGTTCAGATTTGCTGCATTAAGTTACTGCACAGTTGAAGACTGGGGACATTTTTCTGAAAGGACCTGGGCCTCAACACCCCACTGTGTAATAGGATTCTGGATTTCATCAACTCCAGACCACAATCAGTGAGGATTGGTAAGAACATCTCCACAACCCCAGCAGTACAAGAGGACCACAGGGCTATGTTCTTTCCCACTGCTCTACATGCTATACCAATTTTCCCCTGCAGCCGCTGCAACCGTGTCTGCCTGTCCCACATCGGACTTGTCAGCCACAAATGAGCCTGCAGCTGACGTGGACTTTTTACCCCCTCCATAAATCTTCGTCCGCGAAGCCAAGCCAAAGAACATGCTATACACTGTGCGGCTTGGTATGACAACTACACTATCTACAAATTCACTGACAATACCATAGTGTTGTATAAAAATGTGCCATGAGTCAACATTCAGGAGGGAGATTGAAAGCTTGGCTGAATGGTGTACCAGCAACAACCTCTCACTCAATGTCACCAAAATCAAGTAGCTGATTGTTGACTTCAGAAAGGGAAAACCAGAGGTAGACAATCCAGTGATCATTGGGGGAATTAGAGTTGGAGAGGGTGACCAAATTTAAGATCATGGGAGTCACTATCTCATAGGATTTTTCCTGAACCCAACATAAAAATACATCATGAATAAAGCATGTCAGCACCTCTACTTCCTCAGGAGTTTGCAGAGGATTGGCATGACACCATAAACCCTGGCAATTTTCTACAGATATGTGGTGGACCGGCTGCATCACTGTCTGGTATGGATACACACTGAGTGTAAAGCCATGCAAAAGGTAGTGGACGCAGCCCAGGACATCACAGGTAAAACCCTCCCCACTATCGAGAATATTTACAGAGAGGCGTGAGCAGTGAACAAAAATGAAAGGGATAATCGAAAGTCATGTCGTCATTGTGATAAACATCTACCAAAAAAGAGTCCAGCATATGGAAAACATGCTACATGTGCAGCAAAAGCATCCATTATGGCCATTGCTGTTGGAACCAAGAGTAACACAGCAAGGTTCATGCAGTAGATGAAAGGGAGATTGAGGAATTCTATGTAGATGCTGTGACTGAAAACAAGAAATAAAACAGACACTGGACGTTGAGATTAAAAGTGAATGACATATACATTTCAGTTAAATTGGATACTGGAGCACAAATTAATCTAATATTAGAGACTGATTTTAAGAAGATTAGACCAAGACCAAAGATGTATGGAACAAAAGTAAAGGTGACAGGATATTCAGGTAATGATATACCAGTGCAAGGAGAATGCATAGTCAAAGGGAAACACAAGGACAAAAAGCATATGCTAGCATTTATCATGTTACCAAAGGATGTTCAGCCTGTGAGAAACTGAACCTGGTAAAAAGAGTTCTGGTTGTGGAAAGTGAATGAGAGAGAGTCTATGATGAACTCATGAATGAGTACAATGACCTATTTCAGGGTCAAGGCTGCCTTCCAGGAGAACACACGATCAGAATGGATAAACGTGTGCCACCAATAATACATCCATGCAGAAAAGTTCCATTTACACTTCAAAAGCATCTAAAAGCAGAGTTGGACAGGATGGAAAGCCTGAACATGATTCAGAAGATAGATGAGCCAACAGAGTGGGTGAGTTCACTCGTTGTTGTGGAGAAAAAGAATGGAAATCTTAGAATTTGCTTGGATCCAAGAGATCTAAAGAGAGCAATAAAGAGAGAACACTTTTAAGTTTACAATGCATGAAGAAATCATGTCACAGTTTGCAACTGCAAAGTTTTTCAGCAGGTTAGATGCATCATCAGGATTTTGGCAGTTAAAATTGGATGAAGCAAGTTCAAGACTGTGCACATTCAATAGTCCATTTGGAAGATACGGATTCCTAAGGGATGACCATTCGGAATTGCCTCAGCTCCTGAAGTGTATCACAAAACTATCCATATGGTCTATGAGCACCTGGACAGAGTTTCCACCTCAATGAATGACATCATAGTCTGGGGAACCACGAGAATTGAGCATGATGAGCAACTAACGAAAGTGCTGGAAGTAACGAGGAAACTAAATCTGAAGCTGAATGGAGAGAAATTCCAGCTTGGGTTGACAGAAATAACATTTGTAGGAGATAATATTGGCAGTGAGGGTATCAAACTAGATCCTAGAAAGATGTCTGACCTTGGGAACATGCCAAGGCCACAATGCAAAAAGGACGTAAAGAGGTTTAATGGAATAGTCAATTATATGGGTAAATTCATATCCAACCTCTCAGAAAAGATGGCTCCATTGAGAAGACTAACAGAAAAGAACATTGAATGGGAGTGGAATCATGAACATGAAAAGTCATGGAGTGAACTAAAGAAACTGCTCACAGAGGAACCAGTTCTGAGGTTTTATGACCCAGCGAGACCCATCAAGGTATCATCAGACCATCACATAGTGGGCTCAGTGCAGTTCTTCTGCAAAAATATGATGACTCGCAACCCATTGCGTATGCATCATGCTCAATGACAGACGTGGAGACACGATACACTCAAATTGAAAAGGAACTGCTCAGCATCACATACGCCTGTGAAAGATTTCATCAGTTTGTGTATGGACAAGCAATCAGTGTAGAGACTGACCATAAACCCTAGATTGTATTGTTCCAAAAGCCATTAAATGAATGTCCACTGAGAATACAAAGAATGATGATTAGGCTGCAATGCTATGCACTGAATGTGGCGTACACTCCGGGTAAGCTAATGTACACAGCAGACACGTTGTCTGGAGCTGTTGACATGAGAGAGCCCGGAAACACCAAAATGGATGAAGATGTGAATGTCTTTATGGACATGATCACAAGCGCACTGCCCGTATCAGATGTCAAAATGGAGCTCAAAGTCAGAGACAAACAAAAATGAAACATCTGAGAAAAACCATCTTGGATGGATGGTCCAACATGAAGCAGGACTGCTCACCTTGCATTTCAGAGTACTGGAACTGCAGGGCGGAACTATAAGTGGTTGAAGCCATCATCTACAAAGGAAGTAAAATCCTTATCCCAAAGAGTCTGAGAAAATAGATGCCAAAAAGGATCCATGGAGGACATCTCGGAATCAAAAAGTATAAGAAAAGAGCATGAGAGGTGATGTTCTGGCCAAGAATCAACAATGATATAACAAAATGAAGTGTCAAACAGTACAATATGCAGGAAATATCAACCAAGAAATCCTGCAGAACCACTGAAGCCACACCCAACACCAAACAGACCTTACCAGAAGGTAGGCGCTGACCTATTCGAATGTCAAGGGAAGGGCTATCTTGTAGTCGTAAACTATTACTCAATGTATCCATATGTATGTAAATTGAACACCACCACTGCAGATGCTGCAATAACAGGTATAAAATCCATATTCTCCAGACATGGCGTGGCAAACGAGGTCTTCACAGACAATGGACCCCAGTTTTGCAATTTAAAGTTCCGACTGTTTGCCAAAGAATGGGATTGTGTACACACCACGTCAAGTCCTCATTTTCCATTGTCCAATGGTCTTGTGGAAAAAGCACTACAGACAGTGAAAGACTGATGAACAAGGCAAAAGACAATGGAACAGACTTCTCCCAGAGCATGCTGGTATACCGCACAAAACTGCTCGAGTGTGGTATGTCACCTGCACAGCTCCTTATGGGACGTAAGCAAAGATCAAACCAACCCATTTAGGAGAACCTCCTAAAAAACAAAGGAGGGGAAAAAGTGAGGAAGTTCAAAGAACAACTGAAAGAAAAGCAAAAGTATTACTTTGAAGGAGGAACAAAAAACCTACCGGATCTCAACAGTGGTGACCAAGTAAGGCTAAAAGACAAAATAAACTGATGGGCTCAGAAGGGAACCATCATTAGTGAAGTCCAACTGAGATCATACACCATTCAGACAGATGAAGGTGCTGTTCTGTGAAGAAATCGTTGAGATCTTCAAATGGGACCAGTCACAGTAGATAGAAAGATGGATACTGTTGAACAACCTGAATACACAACTGAGAAGACATCATCTGAGGCAATAATTCAGATTCAAGGACAATCAATCAGGAGATTGTCAAGACATGTGAAACCTCCTAAGAGACTCATTGAGTAAATTTAATGACTCCTGTAATAGAATGAAGTAGTGCTATCTTATTCGCTCTTCAAGTTTTAGTGTATGTAAATGTGAACACATAAAACAAGTTTTAAAAATGTTAACAATGTTGAAAATAATGAAAATGTAAGTTCTTGGTATTAAAGTTAAAATTGTAGAGTTATGCAAAGAAAACATGTTAGTTAAAAGTAAGCGATTTTTGTTTTAAGGGAGATGTAATGATAGTGATCGTGGTTGCATGGCCACTAGCAAGGCCTTGATCATAGTTCCTGTTTGATTAGACTAGGCTGCCAGCAGGGCGCAGACACAAGTATGAAAGATATATAATGGAGGCTTGCAGCCTCATGGCATGCCTCATGATGCTATTTACATCAATTTTAAAGTAAAGATCCATGTGTTTTCTAAGAACTCACACATACAAATACAAGATGAAACAATATTATCTTTCATTATCTATCACCAGGCCCCAATGATAGATGGCAGTGAGTAGTAAGGGACTACTTAAGGTTGTATACAAGTGGAAAGAAAAAGGTTGAAAAAGCATTGTTTTTAATCGTACTGTTATGAGCCCAGAGGACCTCAAAACCCAGCAGCAATAGATATTCATCAAGACAAATGGTTACTTAAACAAAAGTTGGTTTTAATTATCTTTAAACATGAAAACAGAATCACATTTTAACTTAACTAACCTAACTTAATCCCCTTCTAATTCTAAGCGCATGTGTATATAATATGTGCGTGTAAGTACAGAAAATTTCTTTGATTCACAGACCAATCTCACTTCTCATTCCTCCAAGTTCACCAGTTGCAGGCAATTCTTATACTGTGCACAGAATTTAATATTTAAAAAGTTCACCAGGCTTTGGTGCTTGAAAGGTAAATGGTTACTGCTCAGGAAGGTTCTTGTCAGTTTATAGAGAAATTCGTTGTTCCAGAACATCCACAGCTGATTCCTTTTTTAATCAGCCACTCCAGTGTCTCGCTGATGAAACTTTCCCCCTTCAGGGTTTTCCAGATGATAACCTCTTTTTTTCAGGTCACCACAGAGTACCTTTTTAAATTTTATTTAATTGTTTGCATCATTACAGGAAAAAATTAATAAAACATTAATCAAATGTCCATAGGCAATGATACAAAAAAGTACTTTTATATATTTTCTCCCCATCCCCCACCCAAAAGTAAGAAAAGAAACACCTTTCATTTAATATACAATAATATTAGCATAGACAATCATTAATTGTTATTAGAAATTACAAATTAATTAAGAGAAGTGGATAAGATAGAAGAGATGGATGGAAAATTATCCATAAAATCCATATACGGTTTCCAAATACAATTAAAATTTTCAACATGATTCCTTAAACTAATTTTTTCCAAAGGTATACAATTTTGCATCTCATTATATCATCTACTTAATAACACTTCTCTATCATCTTTCCATAATATCGTCATACATTTTTTTTGCTGTTGCTATTGCAATACTTAGGGTGCCTTTTTGTTTCTCTTACTCCAAGTGAAACATTAGACAGCCAGTCCTCTCCTCTTCCATGAACCACAAGGGCTTTAACCAGGATGAACAAAGCCCTTACAAACCCATCTTCCAAATGGGGATTTCCACAAGCTTGCCAGCTTATCCTGTTCAAGTCCCAGCTGCTGTTACTGGCTGTGACACTGTACAAGTGATCTCTCTCTCTCTCTCTCACACACACACACACACACACACACACACACACACACACACACACACACACACACACACACACACACACACACAGAGAAAACCTGTTTGACTCTCTCTGTTTGCAAAACCACATGACCCGCTTAGAACAGCAAGTTCTCTTCCAGACAGAAGACAGCTCCAATAAGCTCTTTCATCTGTTGCCTTTTTGTAAACAACAATCCATTAGTGAAGTCACTTGGGCACTCTCTAAAGCTCTTGCAAAAGCTGTGGAGCCGATATGTCTAGCATGGGGCAGAGCTCCAGTATTTCAAATAAGATGTGTTTTAATGTGTTTGTATGTAACCTACTCTAATACACCTTTTCCAATTTATTTCCCAAAAACATATCTATATACTGTGACAGAGTATATAGAGGTGTTTGGGAGATAAATTGGGAGGTTTGTTAGAGCGGGTCATACACAGACAGTTTAAAACACAGAATTTTTGCAGGAGTTTTGCAGAGTGCTCACAGACTCAAGATGGACTGCTATTTGCAAGAGGCAACAATGTAGCAACCTACAGCAGCAGCTTTGTCTGAAAAACAGGTTGCAGTCTGGAAGAGCTAGTGATCTTTGCAGGCAGAAGCAGAACAGCTTTGCTCTCAAAGTGGGAGGGAGTGAGAGAGAGGAGAGACAGAGACTTCAGTTCCAAAGGGACAAGCTGGCAAGCTTTGGAAGACTGCCTGGTCAAAGGAGAGGACTGGCTGTCTGGTATTTCCCTTGGAATAGGAGAAACAGAAAGGAACTCTAGGATGACCTGAAAGATAGAGATTATCATCTGGAGAACCCTGAAAGGAGTCAAGTTTCATCAGCAAGACACTGGAGTGGCTGTCCTGGAATGAGAAAACTCTCTCTCTGAAAACCAATAAGAACCCTCCTGAGTGGTAACCATTTAACTGTTAAGCACCAAAGCCTGGTAAACTTTATTAATGCTAACTTCTGTGCATAGCACAAGAATTGCCTGCAACCATTGAGATTGAACTGTGAACCAAATAACTTTTCTAAACTTACATACACATTACACACACTTGCACTTAAAATTAGAGGGGGGTTAAATAAGTCAATAGAGATAAGTTAAAGTTTGATTCTGTTTTCATGTAGAACGTTAATTAAAAGCAACTTTTGTTTAAGCAACCCTTTTGTTGTGGTGCATATCTATTGCTGCTGGGTTTTGGGGTCCTCGGGACTCGTAACAATACTCTGTCACAGTACCTAATTGACTTGTTATGTCCAAAAGAAATGGGCCAATGACAATTTTTCTCAAGCAAAATTAGGTCTAATGCAGTGGTTCTCAACTTTTTTTTTCCTCACTCACATTTCACCTTAAGTAATCCCTATGACATAGATGCTATGTGATTAGTAAGGGATTACTTCAGATGGTATGGAAGTGAAAAGAAAATGTTTGACAACCACTGCTATAGAGCAATACTTGCTGTAGATTTCTGCATGCTCTTTTATAAATTGTGCGTGTATCTTTTGTTAAATTGGGGTAGGTGGGTGGAGGGATTCCAGGGACACTCAGTATCTCTGGAGGAACCTCTTTTGCTTTGCTTTCTCCTATTGTTAGGCGTGGAGATTCTTTGCCTTGTGACAGCAAAAGTTGAAGTGAATCATGCATATTACATTTTTAATTTTCGAAAACATTACCTCTTGTAGATGTCCTCGATGGAGTGAAGATCTGCATCCATGATGTAACTGGCTGAGTTAATTTCTTGCCATGAGAAATTATCACATTTCAGCCCCTTTCATTTCTCCTATGCTATTTTTCATTCATGCTAATTTTTTTCATCTCCTCGTTAATTATAAATCTACAGTACATGCCAGAAAGTGTTCTACATCATTTCTCATGAAGACAGACACAAAAGATTTTGACAAAAAAAGGAACCTTTGAAAATCAAGTACAATACATTCAGCTGGAGCGGAGGAAAACCTCGGGGAAGAAAATATTGATGGAAGCCAGTGCCACAGAACATTAAAAAACAGCTCATTCAGCCCATCAATTCTATGCTAATCAGGCATTCATTTACACTATTTCCATTTCATTCTCCTCCCATTCCCATCAACACCCCCCTGAATCTATTAATCACATACAAAACTGTAAACCTTTGGGCTGTGGGAGAAAAGGAGCAAATCCACAGAAACATGTGGAGAAACACAAATGGAAGACATAGCCTTGGAGGGAAGGACTGAATGGGTTGCTGGAGATGTGAGGGTGCTTGCCCAGTTCTAGAGGACTGTCAATGTTGGGCATAGTGTAAATCAGAAAAGTAGCATACATAAATGTAATAATCACATGGAATTTAATTTTCAAGTCAGCAAGTTAAGTGGAAGCTGAATTCACCGTGTAAGAATTGCACAGAACAGTGAAAGGCCATTTTGGCCCACAAACCCATGCTGCCCAATGACAGCAAATTACCCTACAACCCCTGGTATGTTTCGAGTGGTGGGAGGAAACCAGATCAGCTGGAGAAAACCCATGCAGACACTGGGAGGGCATGCCAAATCCTTCCAAACAGTGTGCGATTCGAACCCAAAATCCCGATCGCTGGCGCCACCCCAGATCACCAGTATTTTCTGCATCAGTATTTGAAGAATCAATGAGTGTATAGCCTTCCTTACACCAATTATTGTGAAAGGAGAAAAGCTTAATAGATGATCTGGATGTTAAGGGTTTTTTTGTACAGCAGAGGTCAGAAAAAGATTGGAAGAGAACCATCAGAAAGCTGGTTCTTGCACCTGAGCAACGCACCCTCCAAAGGCATAAGCTATGAGTTGGCTATGGTTGATCAGGAAATGATTTTGAAAGGTATGAGAATAAGCAAGCAATGGCTAATGTTTAAAAAAAACTACATACTTTGCAAGTAATATATATCCCTTCAAGGCAAAAAAAAAAACAACCTCCCAAATAGGAAAATGGTCAGCCATGGCAATCAAGAGAATTAAAGATTGTGTTAGATCAAAGGGAATAGGCTTTTAACTTGGCTATTAAAAACCCTGACTGGGCAAAACTCAGAATTCTGTAAATAAGATGAAGGCACTGATAAGCAAAATGAAAGTGAAATGAGAGTTAGTTAAAAAGAAATAAGAAAAAACAAGTTGTAAAAACTTCTATTGCTATGTGAAAAGGAACAGTTGAGTGGAAATTTTTGAGTCTCTCATAAACTGAAAAGCTTTTGGCCAATTAGAAAATATAAAAGAGTAAAATCTTTTGTGTCTGTCTTCATGAGAAATGATGTAGAACACTTTCTGGCATGTACTATAGATTTATAATTAACGAGGAGATGAAAAAAATTAGCATGAATGAAAAATAGCATAGGAGAAATGAAAGGGGCTGAAATGTGATAATTTCTCATGGCAAGAAATTAACTCAGCCAGTTACATCATGGATGCAGATCTTCACTCCATCGAGGACATCTACAAGAGGTAATGTTTTCGAAAAGCAGCCTCTATCCTCAAGGATCCCCCACCACCCAGGCCATGTCCCCTTCACACTGCTACCATCAGGGAAAAAGGTACAGGAGCCTGAAGATGAACACCCAGCAGCCCAAAGACAACTTCTACCCCTCTGCCAACAGATATCTGAAAGGACAAGAAACCAGATACACTACCTCACTTACTCCTATTTTCTTGAACTATTTATTTATTTGGATGTAAATTGCACCCCAAAGTGTTCATTGAGGTGGTTGTGGAGAGAATGGATGCAATTCTTACTGTTACAAATCTCCTTTGATTTTGGAATGGTCACCAAAGATCGGACATGTTGTAACCACGCTAAACAAGAAGGGAATGAAAGAGGAAGCGCTCAGTCTGACACCAGGAGCAGGAAGATCCAGGAGTCTTTTTTTTAATCAATCATGCAGTTGGAGGCACTTGGAAAATAATACGATTATTAAACTGAATTCGAGTGCATGGTTCCTGCAAACTATATACAGTAAAACCTCTTTTATCTGGAATTCAAGCAACTGGCCAAAAAAAAGAGGAAAACAAATAAATAAAATTAAAATTAAATAATAAATAAAAATTTAAATATAAGATTGAAATTGTAAAAGTAAATGTTCTCTGAAGTTACAACTTTAAAACATAGACCTTTGGTGAAGATGGGAGCAAATACTCAGCCAGTGAAGTGACTTGATCATGCTCAGAGCAGCTGTTTGAACAAAGTGTGAAACAGCAAAGGTGTTGCCCAGGATGAAGAGATGGTTGATGGTGCTCGCCATTGGGTTGACTCTCTTCAAGTGTTTCCTTATCCCTGCTTAGTGAGGGTTGCTGGGTCAGAGGCTTTATCTCTAAAGTGGAGTGGTGGGTGGGGGGGGGGAGAAACTAATTATTTATAATGTTATTGTTCATTTTTCGGGAGATCCATGGTGGGGGAGGAACCTGCAGATACCACGACGGTTAAATGTTTTCAAAGAATGCAACTGAAAATAAAATGATTTATGGTTAATATATTCATGCATGTGAAGTTTGTTAAGTATAAGTACAGTATAATGTCTTTTAAACTGTTTATTCTTAATACTGTAACGTATGAACAGTCTTGCTGCATTGCAGGCAAAATAAACTTTTTCGCTGAACCTCAGCACAATCTTGAACTTCCAGCTTACTTCACAGTTGGATTTATTAGCCTAGCTGCAGAGATGGAGAAAAGAAGAAATCAGAAAATACACTTAACAGCATCTACCAATCCCCACCGGTGCTGGATACCAGGGGCATTACAGCATATGCAGAATTTTGACCATCTGTGTTATATTTTGTTGTTTATTTTTCGCATGTCTTTGAATATAAAGGATGAATCAATCGTGACCATGTATTCTAATGACTCATGTTTGAGGCCATTAAACTAAAAAAAAAGAATTTCGGTCATGGTGTTTAATTTGATTGTTTGCCAGCTATTTTACTTGTTTTTAGTGATCTAAAGTGTCCAGGGGTGGGTGACCTTTTCATTTTTAATTTAGGTATACAGTGCAGCACAGGAAGAGGTCATTTTGGCCCATAAGTCCATGCTGCCCAATTAACCTAACTGGGCTGTAACCATGCTTTATGTCTAAATTAAAAAAAAAATTAAAAGGTTGCCAACCTCTGAAATAGTCGATTGCAAATTTAGAATGTGGTACAACTTGTCTTCAATATACAAATGAAATAAGAGGAACTTGAACAGTCGTTTCGAGGAGTGGCATGATTCCTATTTTTTCCCCCTCCCAAGATCACAGGAAGCAGGATGGGGTTAAAGAAAGAGTTGCATCATCAATGGTCAGGGTGGACCCCAGCAATTACCTTTGCCTGTGGTCTTCAAGTGGTCAGGGTCTGAGAGGATCACACAGCATTTAGTTTTACACAGCCTCTAAACCCTGTTTACTGCTCTGTAAATCCACATTTATAGGTAGTTTGCAGCATATGTGTGATTAAGCAGTTTGGTTTTATTATTGGAAAACATTTATTCTTATTCCTTTGAACTTCCTTGGATTCACTGCATGCCTATTGGGTATTTTACCAGACAGAGAACCCTGTGCTGAAAATGTATGCATATGGTATGACAGATTTAACCGAACTGGTAAATACTGCCAACATGGTGAGCATTTCTTTCCTTCCTTAAATTACCACGTTGGTGAACCTCTGTTGAACTCAATCAGGGAAAAAAAACAGGAAGGCATCTGCTTTGTTACTGGGGGTTATTAAAGTAATTATCTTTTATAAGGCAGCTACAGTGCATAAATAAGAGCTACTTTGGGCTTTGATACCATAAGGCAAAGTACCTCATAAATATGGCAGCAAAGGGATGTAAAAGGATCAGTGGTTGGAGCTGATGTCATGCAGGGACTCGTTGAGCTGCACATCCAGCTGGCAGAAACAAGGTCATGAGACCCATACAATGCGGTAGGCACAGCATCTTTATTAATCATGATGTAGTGTTGCTAATTCCTTTAATCTGCTTCTTACTTAGATTTGCAACCCAGAACCTTGGTATTGAATTACCTTGATCAAAGCAAGATCTTTGGTGGCCTGTGGAAGTTGTTTTTTTTTGTGAAGAGCTCTGATTTGGGACTACCATTTGTTTGTTCTGGAGGGAATATAAATGCTTTTGACTAATGTGCAGTGCATTTCCTTTATTTCTTCTTTCACAACGTGAAGTTCATGGTCACGTTCACTTCCAGTGGAGGCCCAACGGGAAGAAAGCCTCTTTGAGTTGACATAAAATTTCAAGTCTTTTATTGCACTGTTACTGAAGTGGCACCATAGGAATTTATGACGTTCCACAAGACTGGTGGGCGCAAGGAGCACATCACAATTCCTGTGGATGAAAGCAAGTTAAATTAAACTAAAATCCAAAAGGACATTCTTCCTGACATTGTTCAGAAACAAGTCTTCAATTAATAGCAATAACAATTCATACAGACCAATGCTATTTAATCCTGGTATTGAAATAACATTTTTGACTGGCTGAAAGCAGTACAAAACACAGAACACTGAGCAGTGGGGCCTTGCTGTTTTACAGCTTTTCTCCAGTCTTGGATATCTTATTGTGTTCTGGAAAGCAGAGCAATAAAGGATAATTTACAGTCTCAAAGAATCTTTTTGCCCAGTACAATTTTGGAAGTCATCTGGCTAGAATTAATCAGGAGTGACCTGACGACTGGTCTATTCTTTAGTTAACTCTCAGAATCTCCAATAACTTGCTTTGCTAAGATTATAACTTCAATTTTGAGCACTTTGCCAGAAAAATCTTGCCAATATTTTTATCATCATCTGGAGACATAAAAGACTCAGCTTGAAAGCAGAATCAATGGTGGCCCTGATTTTATGAATGATTCTCCTCCTGCCTAAAAATTACTTTTCATCGAACCATACAGTTTGAAACTCCTTGAATCTGCTCCCAGAAAGACACGAGACACAAAGGACAAGGAAGTACCAATCAAGGGAAAGTCATTGAATGTCAGAATCTAATGAATAGAAGTATGTATAGGCCATTTGGCCAGTGAGCTCTGCTCTGCTATTCTATAAGATCACACGTGGCCATTTACCTCAACACTTTCCTGCACCACCTCTGGAACCCTTGATTCCCTTAAGGTCTTAATCTATCATTGTTGACAAGATACTGCAAATGCTCTTACATGATGCATGATGCAATCTGCTGAAGGAATTCTGTACATGAAGTAGCATCTGCAGAGGCAAGGGGGCAGTGGGCATTTTTGGGTCAAGGCCCCAGGCCCGAATGTACTCCACAGCCGAGCCTCCACAGTTCTGAGCAATGATTTACAGCCCTCTGCGTGAAGAAATTTATTTTCTCCTTGGCTTTAACTGCTTGCCCCTTACAATCCCTGCAAATACATTGTCTAGCCATGGAAGAATTTTGTAGGTTTCACTTTATTCACAGCCAGGACCTTTCTAAACTTTTGACAGAAGAGGGTTGGAAAGGGGGTGATGTATAAAATTAAGAACAAAACGAGACAGCACTTATTGGGAGGGATTTTTCTTACATTGTTATAGGTAACAAAAAAATCAAATCGAATATATCCACTGTAAAAAGATTTTTCCATCAACAAAATCTGGTGGAAATAAAATAGAATGGCTACGTAGATGAAAGGTTCACTTTCAACAGTGGTCTCTCGGATGCTGGTGTTTTCTACAACTCCCAGCTAATTTACAACATTTGTTCTGGGGAAGTGAAATGTTCTGGATTCTTACAGTTCAGATTTAATGGCATCTTGGTCACTGAATTACTCGATGTCAAACTTAGCACATGAACACAATGTATTGTCTGTCTAAACAATGGACACATTCATTTTAGTTGCAGAGGAGGAGTCGTCTCAATGTGCTTGAATGTCTGTTAAATACTAAGCATGATACAACATAAAAGAAGAGCTAAATATATTTGTGAGTCTTTCTGTGTGTGTGTGTGTGTGTGTGTGTGTGTGTGTGTGTGTGTGTGCACGCGTGCTGGATTTAGCACCCTGTGTTCAAACACTTTATTCTGCACATTGAATCACAAGAACTATTACATCTATAACTTTCATTTCTCCCAAACCCCGTAACTTCTCCTTTCTGCAGGCCTTGCTGCTTCATGGTAAGGACCACAGTCTAGCACCGGGGCGGACAACCTTGTGTGGACCGGATGGTGTGTCAGTGGTTGAACAGTGGGCTGTACTGATTTTGTAAGATTGAACAATGGTCCATTGAGAAACTAATCTTTCTCTTAACCCTCCTGTTATCAATTAGATTATTTATCAATTTATCTGCTACCATTAATAAAATAAATGCTGAAATGCAGACATTACGTAATTGAAGTTTTCGATTGTCTGAATAAAGTGCCTAATGTATAATGTGTAAGCATAAATGATGATAATTTATTGAAAAATAATCCAAAGAAAAAGTTCAAGCAACAAGATCAACTATATTCCTTCCAAAAAAAATCTATGATGGTGCATTTTAGGTCAGGGAAGGCATCTTCAAATCTGGAAATGCATCAAAAAATCATGAATTAGTCATTCAAATAACACAATTAAAAAAGAAGTCAAAAAGGAGAAAAATTAGTCACAATGTAAACAAAATAACTAACCCCATAACAGACAGCAGCCCAGTCAGTGAGAAACTTGATTCTGTTTGTTGTGTGAAAGAATCTTGAATAAATTTCTCATCATCATTATTTGGAGCATACAGGTTCAAAAATGTCCACACTTCCAAAAATATTTGACAATGTATCTGGCCGCAGAGTCTGTAACAATATTTTGAAATTTGATCTGAAGATTCATTTTTATCAAAATTGCCACCCCTCTTGCCTTAGAATTAAATGGAGATGAAATTACATATCCCACCCAATCCCTTTTTAATTACAAATTATTTTTTCAGTTAGATGTGCTTCTTGAAGAAAGTTACATCAACCCCCAGTTTCTTAATATATGTTAACACTTCCTTTTTTTTATCGTTCTGTTTAATCCATTAACATTAAAATTTACAAATTTAATCACCTTACTTATCTAAACCAAATATTGTCCACCCCCCCCCCCTCGCCTCTTCCTGCAAGTCTCCTCCAAATACAATAGAAATTTATGTAACAGGACACATCTCCTCCAGCAATCCAAAAAAAAGTGAAAAAGAGACAAAACTACAAAAAAATTTACAAATTCATACCTATAACAATGTAAGAAAAATCCTTCCCAATAAGAGTTTTCTCGTACAACGCTAACTTCCTCTATCTTACGGATTGTGACCAAAGTCGCAATTACACACATAATCCAGCAGAAGTCAACACCCCTCACTCCTCCCAACTCCCTTGGTACATTCAATATATAAGCTTTAATCACTTAATTAGTAGAAATTAATCAATTAATTAGTTAACTATAATTAAATTAGCATCGCAGAAATCAAAGGTAAAAAAGAACATAAAAGAAAGAATATTTCTTCAATTTCTTACATCCTGATTATAAAATTGGAATAAAAAAAAAGAATAGTTCATTGGAACAAGTCCACAGCAGTTGCTAAAGGCTGAGCTTCAGAAAGACTTCAAGCATATTCATCCGTTGGAGTAAAATTAGTAAAGAATCTTTTCTGTTGTCCTGGGACAAAGATCTTCAAAGTCGCAGGGGATCAAAGAACAAATTTATAATCTTTATCATAAAGAATTTTTTGAGCTGAATTAAATTCTTTCCTCCTTCTCAACAGAACTTCATGTCTTAAAGTTAAAAGCATAAGTCTTCAATGCAGAAATGCTGGAGCTGAAGGCCTCATACACCAGTAATCCACTGCCATAGAATACTCTATTGAACTTCTACAGATGCACTGCGGAAAATTTGTTGACTGGTCACATCTGGCTTAGTTTGGAAGCCCAGGAAGACCGAAGGCTGCGGAGAGTAGCAGGCCTTGCCGAGTCCAGCGCAGGTACCAATTCCCAATTAACTGAAGACATCCATGCCTCAAGAAAGCAGCCAACATCCTTTAAAAGAATCCCTCATCCTTCAGGCAGAAGATATAGAAATCTGAGGTCTGGCACCTCTACGGTCAAGAACAGTTTTTTTTCTCCCAACTGCTATCAGGCTCTGGAATCTCCCTGTACTCCCCTAATCATAACACTATTCCAGGACCACTGAAAATCTGCCTGTGCTATTGTAACATCACATTTTTTGCATTAACTACCACTGTAAATATTTATCTTTTTTTTTCTTGTGCTGC
The DNA here is from genome assembly GCF_036971445.1 of Narcine bancroftii. Taxonomy (NCBI): domain Eukaryota; kingdom Metazoa; phylum Chordata; class Chondrichthyes; order Torpediniformes; family Narcinidae; genus Narcine; species Narcine bancroftii. The sequence continues at coordinate 179,300,292 of NC_091472.1, forward strand.
ATTTATCATCACCAGCATACATCACCATCAACGTGTCCTCCTGTTTAAGCCACGACTGTGGCCATTTTAATGCATAGGGTTACCAAACCTTTAGACAGAGCAAATTGATGAATTATTTATTTTACTTATTTTAGATTTCAGCTTTATTGTTAGAGTATATACATGATGCCATATACAACCCTGAGATTCTTTATCCTGCGGGTGAGGCAGAATTGCCATATTCAATTTATTCAAATATTTTAAATTATTTTTGTGTTCATTTTAATTCCCTATAATTTTGATCAATTATTTTGCAAACTTTTTTAATAAATTTAATTTCATTGAACAGATTTAAAAGTGTGAGGGCTATGAACCAATTTTAGTGATGAACATTCTGACTCCTTAGCACTCACACTGATGCTTCTCCTAGTCTTGATCCACAGTAAGAAGAAATGATTCGTGAGGAGGACCAATGGGTCCCGATGCCAAGAGATTTCTCAGGTCTGGATTCGTGCTGTGGACTTGCAGAGCCATTAACTCCCAACTGGATATCACTATGTCTCCTGGTTATCTGATTTTGGCATTTCCATTACATTTAGAAGTCCTTATTTATTGCATGAAAAGATGTTGAACATTTCAATATGCTACATTTTGCAGTGTTATATTTTTGCAGCATGTTGTTTTGGTAAATTGAAACACGTGAGTGAGAGGTTGTTTTGGGTGGTTCAGATTGTTCTTTTTCTCAATCTCTGCAGGTAGGTTAACAAATCCAACTGTGAGATAAGATGGAAGTTCCAGTTTACATTTATTCCCACATGCTGAAGTGCAGAGAAGTTGTTTATTTTGCCTGTTTTGCAGCAAGTTTATTCATACATTACAGCGGAATAAAACTCCAGTACAGAGAGCATTTCGATATCATTTCAGAGTTTGGGCAACATTATTTAATGAGGTTCTTTCAGATTAATGAGTTTTTTTTAAATGAGATGATATGAAAGCAGTTTCTGTAATAATTATAATGTTCTCTCCAGTACCTTTCCTTTTTAGACAGCAAGACTTATGTTTGCCCATCTGCATTGTTGGCTCCTAACAGAATTTCCACCATCGACTCCCTGCCAAGGCAAATAAACACCTCCTGCAATGATGTAGCTCTAATAATCTGATGTCAAGATTGGCTGCTGCATGGCAGAGTTATTGAATGAAGATCTACCGGGACCAATGCCTGAAGAGGGCGCACAAAATCAGTGAGCCGGTGCGGACTCGAAAGGCCAACATGGCCTGTTTCCGCTCCGTAAATGGTTATATGGTTAAGTCTTATAGCAGTGGTAATAGAAACTGTCCTTCATTCTGGAGTTGACATGATTTCACATTCTTGAATCTTCCTTCTGACAGGAGAAGGGAAAACAGTGGGTGGCCAGGATGGGAAGAGTCTTTATCCAAGGCATCAAGAGTCGATGGAGGGAAAGGAGGTTTCATTCACAATTCTCTGCAGTTAAAATGTGCAATGGACTCCAGGGCATCACCTGACAAAATATCAGTCCAAAATGATAATTGGCCAGCCCACAGATGCCGTTTAGTGCACAGATCAGGTACCAAGGCAAGTGCATCTAAATTTAACCTGCAGAAAAAGGAATGGCAGGGGTGTATGTGATATCATGTATGTACACTGACAATAATTTTGTAATCTGGTATTGCAATGGTTATTGAGAACTCTGCACCCTCCACTTTCTGTCGTCAATATTTCACCAGATAACTTTTATCAATTAATGATTTAAATATAGAGAATTCAATGTGAATAAACTCATGAAAACTGCTTGCTTTGAATCCCATTTACTTTACAATGGATTGAAAATGAATGCAAGTTACTGATGAAAGTGACAGGATTCACTGTTGCTTGAAGATCACCTCCACAGCAGGTTCAAGTGAGGGTGGATACTGGATTAAATATTGATCCAAAATAATTCCTCCAGGTTGATCCTGCTTTGCTTCTTCCCATTTTGTGGTAGTAGCATTAATCCCTGCAAAGACAATGTCTCAGGCACTGGGAATGACCTATGAAATAATATTCAGGATCATGTCATGACTATTTTAAAACATCAAATTTCAAATGAAAGTTTTTTGCATCACCTTTCTGATTTTTTTTTCTCTCTTTATTCTTTTTCTTGGTTAGTCCCACAGTAGTAATAAGTAGGGGCATAGAATTGGATATCACCCCATATTCCACTGAGGGAGCCCATTGATGTGGTCTGTATATATTTTCCAGTTTCACATAACCTGTCTGTTTCTCACTCCTCCTGGTCCATCCAGGTTCTCTCTTCACCATTTCCAATTTTCCTTCCACCCCATTACCAAGATTTGTTATTCTCCCCCAAATGGTTCCAACTTCCTATCACATACACACTAACACACCTGGCTTTCTTCTTCTTTGACTTGCTTTTCCTCTTCCCATTTGATTCCATCTGCCAATTATCCTTCTTTGATCTGGTTCCACTTCCCATCTTCCAAACTTTTATTTCTACCTTTGCCCTCCTCTCGCCCTCCCATTTGGATCCATCTACCAATATTTTTTTTTTGCAATTTGTTTCTACCTGTCATCTACCTCAACTTGGCCATTTAGCTTCATCTGCCCATCAAACCCCAACCGCCTATTTACACCTATCACCACTCCTTCTCACCTCTTTATACTGGCTATCTGGCCTCTATGCTCTCAGTCCTGAAGCAAGATCTCAACCCAATTTGTCGACCATTTCTCTGCATCCACTGGTTGACCCGCTGACTTCCTCCAACAATCTGTTTGTTTTTTGCTCCATAATCCAGCAAGCTGAATTCTCTTGTACCTCTCTTGTATTCGGAGCTTCACAAGTTCCAATCCATGTGTTTGACAGATGGCAAGGCTGGTGGTGGGGTCCTGCTGTCTGTTCAGTCCTTGACAGGAACTCTGCACTGCAATGGACCCCACCAATCTGCAATGACTCTCGACGGGGGCATGATGGAAGAAAGAGTGTGCTCCAAGGGAAAAGGCATGTCCCCTCACCTCCCTAATGATGTAATGTACACTTCCTTCACAATTCTTTGAGCTGGTAACAAAGGATATCCTTTATTTAAGGAGAGGCCTGAACCATTGACTCCATTCTTGATGAGGGGCTCATAGCTGAAACATTGACTGCTGTGGATGCTACATGACTGTTTTCTTCAGCACTTTTTTGTGCTATTTATTTTCCTGTCTATCAAAATCCTCAATGTGTCATTTCCTTCCATATCAGTTGGTACTTTCAAAAACTTGCTCTGCAAAATACTGCATTTAAGTAAAGATAATTAGTTTCCTTCATTTCTGCATGACACTCTGTGGTAATACAACCACTGGACTGTCTGTGCCTGTCTGTATTCCTGCCTGCCTACTGCAGGAGGCAATCCACTGTACCAGCAGGGAGGTAACCTGGGAGGCTGGCTCCGCCTACTCCGTGCCAATCACAGGACCCATATAAAGGCTGATGGCAGCCCTTGTGTAGGCACTAGAGCACCTGGAGCCAGAAGGGATACTGAACCTTGTGTGCAGGTTTTAAGCTAATTAAAGCCTGTAGCACGGCCTTCGTAGCTTGAGCTTGTTTGTTCCCACTGCCACCCATCACAATTTAATTAGCTTAACTTTAAAAGAACCATGGAGAAGTTTCTCAGCATAGAAAAGCTGGATATCGACCCCCCAACTCCCAGAAGCTCCAGCCCACTTCAAGATCTGGAAGCATGTGATCGGGGCAATCATCCACACCCAGGCTGAGGTCATCAATTCAGACTCATGGTGCTGTGCACAAAACTGGCCCATTGACATTCCAGGTGACCTGTGACTGCACCAAGTACAAACCGGTAATGTTCATCCTGGAAAGCATCTACCAGCCTCCAGGTACCTGCTTAGCATCAGGCTATAACAAAAGGGTGAAACAGTAGAGGTTTACCTTGGGGCACTGTGTGAACTGGCATGTCCATGCATGACAGAGACCAGGGTGAGCACTGGGGAAGTGGAACAACTCATCCAGGATGCATGTGTGGGACGCCTGCGATCAATGGCGACCTGACAGAGACTGCTGGAAGAAACCAATGCTTCCCTTGTAAGGGTCATTGATGTGGTCTGTTCTCTGGAAGATGCAGCCCACGACACAGAAGACTTTGATGCTTACCTGCCGCCTCCCCTGGCCTGGCTCACACAAAGAACTGCCACCGCTGAGGGGCCCTATTGTGGAGAAGCGATCGCCGCCGCCAATACATCCCACCACTGTAAGTACTCTGGGACCTGGATACTCACAAAAGAACTGCCCTGCGAGGAACTGGTGTGGTAAGAAAGGACACTTAACCAAAATGTCCCTCTCCAAACCCGCCGGAAGTGCTGTAGCCCTCTGTGACCAGTCAGAAGCCCCTCTTGACCCTCCGGACGCCTCCACGTGCGATTATCGGGCAACGCCATTGCTTTGCCTGTCACATCTGCCTGCACCAATGACATCATATTCAGCTTGGCCATCGAACCACATGGCACGACCATTGTGGACCAACAGACTTCCGCCTGCACTGAACACGTCACTTCTGCCCTTCTGACCTGACAATGCGGTCAACATGGGTGCGCACAGCCAGCCCCAGACAACACGCTCATTGCACCCCACACCAGCACACGCTATGTATCAGATGATGATGCCAGCACCTACTAAATGATACTCGCCATCGCCAGCTTGGAGCAGTGACTTAGACCCCGAGTTGGTCTTAGTATCCAGCATGATGTCGGACAACATCCCCCATGGACTCGAGCACTTAATGATGGACATCACTGTCAATGGGAAGGTAATAAAATGCCACTATGATAGCGGTAGAACTGAAAGCTTTGTGCACCCGCATGTGGACCGTACGCTGGCATTCAAAGTGAACTTTTCCATCGTTGTTGCATCCCAGGACTGGATTCCTGTTCTGTAAATTTAACTGTGGGAGGGGAAATGTACAAAGGGTTCAGGCTCCTGGTCATGACAAAGCTCTGTACCCCCTTCATCCTGGGACTAGATTTCCAGTGCATCTCCACAGTGTCAGTCTAGCTTTCAGTGGCTCACTCTCCACACTCACCATCCAAAATGCCAAACCTAGCAACTGCCTCTGCCCCACCTGCAGACCGTCCACCCTATGGGTACCCCCTCCCTTCCTCTTCAACCACCTGACACCAGACTGCAAGCCCATTGCAGCCAAGAGCAGGCATTACTGTGCATCCGACAGGGCCTTCATCAAGGCCAAGGTGCAACGGCTTCTGGCGGAAGCTGTAATAGAGCCCAGCACTAGCCCATGGCGAGCCCAGGTCCTGGTGGTCAAAGGGGGCAGTAAACCGAGGATGGTCATCGATTATAGTCAGATCATTAACTGGTACACCCAGCTGGATGCCTACCCATTACCTTGTATTGCCTGCATGGTCAATGAGATAGTCCAGTACAGGGTTTTCTCCACCATTGACCGAAAGTCAGCCTATCATCACCTTCCCATCCATGCCCAGGATAAGCCCTATACCGCTTTTACCAGTTCTGCCTGGTCCGTTTTGAGTTCACAAATGGAGTCTCTGTGTTCCAGAGGGAGATGGATTGTATGGTAGACAGACATCATCTAAGAGCGACCTTCCCATACCTAGACAATGCCACCATCTGTGGCCATGACCAGTAGGACCACTCTGCTAACCTGGAGAAGTTCCTCCAGATGGAAAAGGTATTAAATCTCACCTACAATAGGGAGAAGTGGATGTTCAGCACCACCTGCCTCACCATCCTTGGACGCGTCATGAAACATGGCCCTGACCCCGAATGCATGTGCCCTCTGATGCAGTACTTGGCTAACATAACCTCTTATTCTCTGATAAAGCTGCCATCTAAGAAGCCATCCTGGTGAAATTTTCCTTACTTTATGGTAAGTCTGTCCTTTATTTCAAGAGAAGAGTCAAAAATTGTACACAAATACTCCAAGTGCAGTATTACCAAGGGTAACTGTAGGAAGACATCTTTCTTCTTCTGTTTAAAACATCTTGCAAAGAAGGCAAGTATATTGTTTTAATATTTAATTTTAATTTTAAAAATATATAAATGTACCACATAGTAACAGACACTTTCGGTCGATGAGCCTGGTGCTGACCAAATACCCTAATTTACCTACAGCCCCTGTAACCTTTTTGGAGGTGTTATAAGTAGATTATGGAGAAACACGTGGCTTCTCTGCCTGTCTGGAATATGTGTGTATTGAGGGTAGTCAAATGTCCTCCCTGTCTGAAACTCATTCGGAAGTTACATCACCTGTCAATCAAGGTTAGACTCCGGCCAGCCATTAGTGCACACCTTGTCATTGGCTCATTTAAATTGCCTTAGATCATTATTTGCTTGGTGCCCAGATCTGAACTGCATTTAACATTTTTTCTCTCTGCCTCATGGTCCAAGCCCTGGACATCGCTCCATGCCAGGTTGCCATTGTGGTCAACACTGGAAGTGTCACTTTTCAGGTATGCTCTATACTTAAGCTGAGCCTTAGTATGGCAATAGATCAGTGCTTGCAGAGGGCTACACCCCATTGGTACAAAAAACAGGAAGTGTGCGTGAAAGTCCCTGTCTGTAGAGTGTGACATGTGTGTGAGAGTGCAGGCTCTAGGCAGCCACTGGTCTTGGAGTCCATCCTGGGTCTGATGTTGTTTTGCAATATAGTAATTGAGTATTGTTTGATGTTCTCCCCTGTTTATCTCCTGTGTTTTCCTTAAAGTTACCTGTGATTGTAACATTTGTGTCCAGACTCATCTCTCTGTCAACCCAATGAACCTGATATTCTTCCAAACTCAATAGGAGGATGGGAGAAAGCTGCACCATGCAGAGGAAACCCACGCAGACATAGGGAGATCATGCAAACTCCTTTGCGGAATTTGAACTGGCTCTATAATAACATTGCATTAACTGTATCAACCTAGTGTGACTTCTCAGAATCTCAGAGTTGTAAGGAGATATAGTGGGAAAGAGACCCTTCAGCCTATCTAATCCATCCTAACAATCAACCACAATGTCCATTGTTTGACATTAATTACCCATATTCATTGACATCAGCCACCCATGTTCATTGATCAAAATTGATAGTTGCCTTTTATATTCTTTCCAACATTCTGATCAACTCCTCCCAGATCCTACCATACACCAACACATGAATGGCAACTTGTATTTCTTTTCATGAAGTCTTCAGCAGACACTAGTCATTGACATATCCATACCTGACCTCCTGGACATACGTTTGGGAATTTTCTTCATTATGATGAGAATTCTGTAGAGGTCTTTCTTGGAATACCAGTCCCTTTGTAATTACTGAGCTCACCAGTGCGCTCTTTCTTCTTAATGATGTTCCAAACCGTTGGTTTTGGTCATCCTAACGTTTAAGCAATGTCCCTTACTGTTTAATCCTTGCTTTTCAACCTCATAATGGCTTCTTTGACTTTCATCTGCCCCAATATGTGCTTTTGAAGTCTTAATGAATAGGCAACTGTTCCTCTGCTATAAATGATGTAACCTTTTCTGGGCAATAGCCAAAAGTGTTTTGCCTTTCATCCAAAAATTATATGCTTATTTTTATTTGTTGTTCTTTTCTGGACACTTTTGTGTCTGTGAGGTACAGTACAACTCTTGCGATTGGATCAACTGCCTCAGTATAGTGCCTGAGTAACTGCACTCCTGACTTAAGTCGCAATAGACAGATCATAAGATCCTCTCTGCATGAAGGGTTTAAAAGAAATCATGTTTTTAAACATTCCTCTTCTTTCAAAAATCGAATTGTTCAGAAATATCCAGTAAAATTTGCTAAGCCAATGGTGAACTTAATGTTTCAAATGCAAACACAAGGAGAATCCCTAAAATCTCTTTTCAGTTAGCAGTCAGTTATGGCCTGCTATCGATCTATCACTTGGGTCAGAGCTTGATGGTTCTTCCAAATCCAGCATGCACATAAAAAGAAAATGATCATTAGGCATGTGCGACAACACATATATTAAGTAAGCAAAGTAAATTAATCTGTTGAGTGCAGCAAAGAAAGTTCACCAGATGGAATACCACATTCATGAAATAATCACCATTGCAATAACAATGTGGTGGATGGCATTGCATCAACTCCCTCACAGACCTTAGTTAATAGATAATTAGCTTAAAGTCAAAGATTAGTCATTCAAAATTGAAAATGTGTGCAGAAAATTATAACCGAGATACCAATGAAAATGACTCATCCTGAGATCCTCCCATTGCAAAGACTGGCAAAGAAACACAATTCAAAAAAATATTTTTGATGTCATTATTACTGATTATTGAAAGTGCAAAATGAGGTCAGTAACCAAAAATAAGCATGAATAACGTTTATTATAAAGTTGTTTATGGTTTGATATTTTTGGTATTGCTTTACTTGAAGGTCTGTTCCAAAATACTGGAGAATAAAAGGTTCTGCACAAAAATGCCCAGCGATATCAGAGGAATTGATTTTTTTAAAAAATGTTGGATTAGGTACTGGAGAATAAAAGGTTCTGCATGAAAATGCCCTGCGATATCAGAGGAATTGATTTTTTTTAAAAATGTTGGATTAGGGCTTATCATGCAAGCATGAAAGGTTTAAATCTCCAGCTCCCCGAACTAAAGCCATCACATGGAAAGATAAACCAGGGTTTCACTTCTGAGCTCAGAGAATTCCTTTGCATTCTGGAATGTTTTATAATTCGCAGCAATGCAGGTCTATTCAGGGCACATGACAGAAAACTTTGGGGAAATAATTCATACGTCAAGTGAATGCAATTTTTAAATGCATCACTGGCATTGGATGAGTTAAGCTGCTGTCCATGCAGAGGGCAAGTGAATGGTGCCTAATGGTATTTATAGGAAATTGAACTATGCCTGCATATGAGCAGCTGATATGGAAATAAATGTTCATAACCAAAGGCTTCTGACTGAGTTATACCCTTCAGTCATTCCTTTTGTGAAAAAAAATACACCATCTTCAGCTCTCTTTTCCAACCAAACTATTGCATGTTTCGCTTTAAGTGGTTGGTTGACTGATCCCAAACAGTAATGATGATGGGTTTATTACAAATATTGTACGAGTACATACGCAGTGAAATTCTTACTTGGTGCAACAGAACAGGTACTTAAAAAACGACTAAATTCCATACATTAACTGAGAAATAATTAATAAATACCAATGTAGGTAGTTGATAAATATACAGAATCAGAATTTATTGTCATGAACAAGTCACAAAATTAGATATTATGTGGCACCATCATAGAGCAAATATTCTTACTTTACACTATCTTATAACAATAAATATGAAAAAAACAAGAGTGCACAAAAAGTAAGGCAGTGTCTTTGGTCATTGATTCTTCAGGAACCTGATGGCAGCGGGGAAGAAGCTGTCTTTGTGCCACTGAGTGCTCGTCTTTAGGCTCCTGTACCTTTTTCCCCAATGGTAGAAGAGTGAAGAGGGTATGGCCTGCGTGGTGGGGATTTTTGAGGATAGAGGCTGCTTTTTTAAGAAACCGCCTCGTGTAGATGTCCTCGATGGAGTGAAGTCTGGTGCCCGCGATGTCACAGGCTGAGTTAACGACCCTATGGAGTTTATTCTTGTCCTGAGATTTGGCGCTTCCATACCAGGCAGTGATGCAAGCAGCCAGAATGTTCTCCACAGTAGAGTTTTCAAGAGTCTTTGGTGATGTACCAAATCTCCTCAGGCTCCTCGCCAAGTATAGATGCTGGCAAGCCTTCTTGATGATTGCAGCGACATGGAGGCTCCAGAACAGATACTCTGAGATGTTGACATCCAAGAATTTGAAATTCTTGACCCTCTTCTCTACTGAGCCCTCAATGAGGACTGGGATGTGTTCCTCCTGAAGTCCACAATCATATCCTTGGTTTTGCTGATGTTATTATTACACCACTCAACGAGCTGATCTATCTCCCTCCTGTACCTTCCTTATTGCCGTTTGTGATTCTGCCGACCACTGTGGTGTCATCAGCAAATTTGTAGGTAGTATTGGAATTGTTCCGGCCACACAGTCATGGGTGTATAATGAGTAGAGCAGTGGGTTAAGTACGCATCCTTGACGTGTGCCTGTATTGATGATCAGAGAGGAGGAGACATTGTTTCTAATTCATACTGACTGCAGTCTTCTGATGAGGAATTCAAGGATCCAGTTGCAGGGGGTGTGGGGGTGGATGGATACAGAGGCCCACCCCCACCCCACCCCCTGCAACTGTACAACAGGGAAAGAGAAAAGTAGTGTTATTATACTGCAAATCATCATTTAGTCATGTCGAAACAATCTATGATTCAAGTAACAATGGGAGTGTGAAGAACCTGATAGCCATGGCAAAGAAACTGCTCTTGAGCCAAGAAATGCTGCCCTTCAGGTTTCCGTACCTTCTGCCCACATGTAGCAGTGAGAAAAGGTTGTGACCAGGGTGATTGAAGTCCTCAGTGACGTTGGCTGCCTTCTTGAGGCAGCATCTCACATAGATTAGTACCACCTAGATGAACGGGGGGGTCTATCTCATGACCAGTGGGGTATCACAGGCACCGTGCTTGGCCTCCCAAACTTCTCACATCAAAGCTAACAATGAACCTGCGAGGACCAAGAGGGAGGGGAGCAAATGAGTGACGAGATAACAACATGGAAAAGCACGTGGTTATCTGTTTATTTGAAATAAAACCTAAAGCATTGAGCTTTTTCAGTGATTGAGAAATGTTGACCCAAAGTTAACATGCAGGAAATTAGGAAGGCACGGTTTAAGCAGTGTTTAGCGGAATGCTATTACAGGGCCAGTGGCTTGGGTTTGAATCTGGTGTTGTCTATAAGGTGTTGCAGGTTATAGAGGTTGGAGGTTAATTGGTGTGTTTGGGGGGCACAGGCTTGTTGGCCAGATGGGCCTGTTTCCGTGCTGTATGTCTAAATTTAAAAACTATTCTAGGTGGAATAATCAAACTTATTTCTAGGTACCTAGACAGGGGAATTCAATCACAATGAAAAGCAAGAGGGGATGTTCCCAACATCTCCAACACAAAGCTAGTTTTATCAATCAGACAGGCTTAAAACAGAGGCTGGGTCTTCTCTTGCACTTTCTCGCTCTCCACTACCATGACTGGCTCAGGAACAGTCAGAGCTCATGTCGACATGCAGTCAGCAATTAGGCTGATATTACAGACAATGTAAGAAGAGCAGCAGAACTCATTGTTCAGCATGCAGAGGGCAAGCACTCAGTTGTTCAGGTTTCACAGACTAGTTGTCACCACCAGTCATCGTCACCTCTGACCTTTCAGTGTCATTAACACTGGCATCAAGATGAGGATTATTTCCAAATTCACGGTGAATTCAAATAGCTCCATCATTGCCATAACTATGAAAAGGCAGGGGCTAAATATTTTGATGGATTGTATGTTCTCGTGTAATCTTAGATTTTCCCTTTCGGTTTGAAAGATAAATATGCTGCAGGGGTCCAAGGTCCCCACCTGCCTCAAAAGGGCATCCATTATTCCAGAGGCCAAGAAGAGCAGGTTGGCCTGTCACAATGACTATTGGCCAGTGGCATTGATGTCCACTGTGATGAAGTGCTTTGAGAGGCTGATGATGGAGCAAATCAACTCGACTCTCAGGACCCACTGCAGTTCACCTATCCTTACTTGAGGTCAACGTCAGATGCAGCAGGTAACAAACATAGCCAAGTCCATCGTAAGGCAGCACTGTTTACAAAGCCAGCAATTTGGACCGGGATTTGAGTCCCACGCTGCCTGTAAGGAGTTTGTACATTCTCCCTGTGCCTGCGTTGGTTTTCCCCAGGGGCTCCAATTTCCTCCCATCGTTTGAAAAGTACCGAGGGTTGTAGGTTAATTGGGTGAGAATTGGGCAGCATGAACCCATGGGCCTAAATGTTCTGATGCGGTGCTTCATGTCTAAATTTAAATTTAAAAGATCTGACCTCCGATCCATTGCAGACATCCATGTGGGGGGGGGGGGGGGGTTGCCCCCCATCAACCTAGTCACAGCCTCTTCTCACTCCTACCTTCAGGCACCTCTAGGATCAAGAATAGTTTTTTTTTCCAGTAGGGTTATGGTGAATATATTTTTAAATCTTGTTACAAACCCAGAGGACTCCAAACTTCAACAGCAATAGAAATTCACCAAAACAATGGTTACTTCAATAAAAGATGCCATTAATTTTCTTTATACATAATAACAGGATCAAATTTTAACTTATTACTATTAACTTAACCCCCCCCCCCATTATAATTCTAAGCCCACGTGTAATGTCCAATCATTCACTTTTCTTTCCTCCAAGTTCACCAGTATCAAGCAATTCTCATACTGTGCACTTTCCACTAGGCTCTGATGCTTAAAGTTGAATGGTTACTGCTCAGGAAGGTTCTTGTTGGTTTCAGAGAGAAATTTCTTGCTCGATGGACACACACAAACTGATTTCCTCTAATCAGTAATTTCAGTGTCTTGCCAAAGAAACTTGGCCCATCATGGGCCTTCCAAATGATAACCTCTTCTTCCAGGACACCACAGAGTTCCTCTTGTTTCCCTTATTTCAGGAGAAACATTCCAGCCAGCAATTTCCTTTTGTAAGGACTACAAGGGTTTTGAACAGGCTGAACTCAGAACTCACAACCCATCTTCAAAATGGGGTTTTTCAACAAGCCTGCCAGCTTGCCATTTTGCAGCCTCAATATCTACTGTAGAACGGACTTTTTTTTCTCTTAAAAGAGAAATCACCTGTCTGTTTTTTTCCTCTCTCTGCTTGTAAAAACCAAATGACTTCTAACAGGGCTCCAAATCCAATCTTTGAAAGATCTTATCAGTGTCTCTGAACCTGGACTTTATTGCCCTTACACAATAGATCAGCATTCTTCATTGCTTCTGTAAAGTCAACCAAAGCCTCAAAGTCTAGCTTCAACAAAGCTCCAGGATTTTAAATGAGATGACTTTTGTGAAGTATTATTGTTTGTGAAGTGTAACCTACACTAATCCCCCACAATCTATCTCTTTTAAAGACATATTTATCCATAACCATTCTAACAATCTTATATTCTTTTTTTTTCTTTTAATTTTATTCAATAAGTTTACCATCAGAGTTTTCTTTATAAATATCAGTTCATTTGCAGCAAATATGAGTTTTGGGCATATTTGTATGATAATATACTTATTATCAAGTAATGGAAACATTGATACAGATAAATATAGGACTACATTGTCCACTCACACATACCACAGCTAATGTCTTAGGCAGAAATACTTCATCTACATCCAGTCTCTTCATGCCTTGTTGAGATATCTTTACATATCCAATGTCAGTTAAGGCTAAATTGTTGAGACTTCCACAAGTTCACTGGGGTCTGACATAAAAATTAGGAGCCATTTTCCACAAAATCCAATGTGAATTTATTGTTCTCCATACAAGTATAATGACCAGCTGCACCTAAATTTGTACTTGTCGCAGGTAAACAGATACACAAGCTCAACCAACAACAACAGTGAAAAAATTACATTCATAAATGGAAGACAGGGTCTGGTCATCTTAAAGATATAGTTTTAGAAAGAACGAGGCATATTTTAAGGCTTTTATTTATTTTGAAAATTTGGAAGCAACTTCTTTCCATCCACTCTAAGTTTGAGTTTTCTCACAAACCTTTACCTTTTCTCCAAAGTTGCTTCCTAGAGGTGCCTTAAGTTCCTTCGTGGACTGGGTTGCTTCCGGCAATAGTCAATACATGCATTCTCCAGATTATGCATCATTAATATGTCTCACTTGCATCCTGCAAATTGCCTCTCAGTTGTTGATATTTTCTTGGTTATTCAAGGGATAATCCGAGTACTGCATCAGTAGTATGACATCCAAGCTTTGGATGTATTCATCAACTGGAATTTTATCAACCAGAAATCCCATTATACATACCAATTGAAATAACCTATATATAGCAATGACACAAATATTTGTATGAAACTATTGTTTCTTAAGTTTTTTCTTGTGTATGATGAAAGCTCCAAAAAATTTTTGTAGTAAAAATATTGAGCCATTTTTTATTTCTCCTGTTGAGAATGACCATCCTTCTGATCCATCGACCCAATATTTGAAACGGAATTTTCTTTGCATTATTTTTACTGTTTTGTGACCTTCCATATGCTAATAAGATCAATTGCGTCCATTGCATTTGTGACAAATTTATTGTGTTTCCATTTAAATTAATGCAAATTGGTGACCCCCAAACATGACAACCTTTTCAAACATGCTGCTGCCTTCATGAAGCAGTCGAATGCAAGCTTACATCAATGCAAAGGTCTCCTGATGATATTCTGGATGGAGGTTGAGGATTTATGGAATATTAATCCTTGAAATCGAAGATGGGAGAACCAGTCTGCCTGGGTAATGTCTTGGGATTTCTTAGTCACTGATATTGAGTGGCCTCAGACCTGGGAGCAGATGATGGTTAAAGTAAGGCTTGTGGTGCAGAAGGTCTAATAAAAGAGCCAAGTGATAAAATATAGGTCAGCATCACATCATGGGAATAAGGGCCTGTAATATGCTGTAATGTTCTATATCCTTAAGCATAAGACGCTGGATTGTTTCCTATATTTATGCAAGATTATATTTCAGGCAAAGATTGTTGATATCAATGTGGAGCTCTTGCAACATCTTGGAGTACAGAAGAGACTTTTAAAAAAAGTAGTTCAATAGTATACATAGATAGCTACCCTAATTCAAACCAGTCAATTTAACCTGAAAGAGAAACAGCTAAGCTCATTAAATATTTAAAACACAATAGTCTACTTTTTCCTCAAGCTGACAGGCAGGACATTTAGAAAAACTGTGAGGATTTTGTTTGACTGGTTTAAAATTTGGGTGGCTCGGTTGGCATCATAGAGCAATGCTGTTGCAGTGCCAGCGACTGGGGTTGGAATCCCGCCCGCGCTGTCCGTGAGGAGTTTGTACGCTCTCCCTGTGCCTGTGAGGGGCTTCCTCCATTTGCTCCATATTCCTCTCACTGTTCAAAATGTACCAGGGCTGTCGGTCAATTGTGTGTAGTGGGCTTGTGGGTCAGAAGGGCCTGTATGTCTAAATTAAAAAATATAGTGAGTTTTACCATGGCCAGCAGTACACAGTGCTTTAAACAATTCTTTTTAAAAGGTTGGGAAGCAAACTATAATTGCAAAATAAAATCTTCACGGCTTTGCATGGAATGTTTGGTTCCAGGGCTGGTGCGGAGACATATGAGGAATTGAAGAAGGGCGGTTTCAGACAGTAGATTTCATCTGTTCAGCATGTGCCCTTTCCGTCTACCTCTACTGGGTGGCGCTGTTGATTCATCTCATTAACCGTTGATCATCTGCTTGTCTGATACAAAATTTACATGATCAGTCCCTTTCAGTTTTATTTCATCAACAACTGACAAAAGGGATCTGAAGGTTTAATCTTTGACATTATCAACAGAATTTATTCACTGTTTAGTTGGCTGAAGTTTTTACTGATGAACCCCAAGGCCCCTTTCAGAGGGTTTCTGTGTGATTTGCTCCTGAGGTCAAAGTTCAGTTTGTCTGGATATCAGCTCCTGGCAGCTGGAAGACATTAAGGTGGCATTTACTGGTTTAAAGAAATATAAGATTAAGACAAGGGGCAGTTAGTTACTGGGCTAGTGAGCACATCAGTTTACAATGAGGAGAGAAAATTATGAAAGGGGTTAAACCAGGCAAAAAGGCCTGTGCGCTGCCTGGTATAATATATTTTTAAGGAGCTGCAGTTGAGCAAGGGGTATCTGTTCTGCAAAGAGTTGACATGTTTCTTGCAAGAAATATTTTCTAAAAATTAGTGGATTTATATTTAGCAGTTCCAAGATATCTAAAGGCTCAAGCGAGGTGGATTGCTGCCATTTAAGTCCAACCGTCGAAAGAATTTCCACATAAACAGATTAGCTTATGAGTTTCTATTGCATTGTTTCAAAAGCTTCCGATCGCATGACCATCTTTCTCAAGAATTCACAGAAAATCTCAAAAATATATCAGTGGGAAAACAACAGAAGTTAATTCAGTCACTTATTTGAACAAAATGTGAAGTGGGAGGGGGTTGATTAAGAGCCACAAGTACTTGAAAAATTCTGCAATCTGGAGTATGTAGAATTTGGTAACCACTATTTATTCTTAATACTCTGGTTTGCTTTCAGTGTATCCAAAGTAATTCTTAAAATGGAAAGATAATAGCTTTTTCTCCCTCATGCTTATTATATTTGCTGCTAAAATCGCCCAGTTAAAATGAGAAGTTAACCAAGATGTAGAAGTATTTTTCTTAGACAAAATATTGTTATTTTGATTTTATAAAAATAATTTTTGTGAAGGTATTTAAACAGCAAGGAACCCAACTGCTTGGTTGACGCTGTTAGCATGGGCTTACACGAAAGGAAGTGAATTGGAGAAATGAGATGCATAGAAAAGTGACAAAAAGAGTGAAGAAAAAATTCAGGGAATTTGTAGAAGAGGAATCGGCCTTTATTTTAGCTCATAGAAGATCTTGGAAATTGCTTCAAACTTCCACTGAGAAAAATTGAGATCTACGTTTGGAGAATATGCTGAAAGCAAAGGTTGAAGCAGAGTTGTGTTTCCCAGGGACTGCTTTATCATGTGAATAGCACACAGGAGAAATTCCCACCAATCAAATCATATACAATTAAACTCCTCAATACAGATCTTTCTGCACACTATTTTTACAAAAGAATTTGGAATCTTAAAAGTAAACAGATTAATCTGTTTGAAAACAGCATACACAAAACAATTCCATTTTAAATATCCCATGAATGTTGTTTGCTTGCCAGCATTTGTGTCCATCCTCAGATGGCTTTAAACTGAGGGAGCAATTAAAAGCCAAGAGCAGAACAAGGATGTCAGATTTCTTATCCTGATGTCCACAAAAAAAAACTGAATTGGGCTTTCCTGACAATCTGGATAATGATAAAAAATATCTGAGTTTTAATTTTTTTTTAAATGTTAATTCTGCAGCAGGTCAGGATGGGATTCAAACTAGATCTGGCTGCTGGTCCAGTGCTACCACCATGCTTCCTCTGTCACCCTCTTGATGACGGTGTATTTTGTTTTGAATCTACCATAACCAAATCAGATGCATATTTTTTTAAAAAGTGAAAATCCAACCTTTAGATTCCAGCAGATGCAGCCAGAACTGTTGAATATTACCACAATTTTCTATTTTGGTCTTGTATTAAAAGAGACTCATTTAAAATGTATCTGATGCTCATTTATGCTTCACAGCTTTATTCAGGCCTTATTCTTAAACATTAAGGTAAGAAATTTATGTATCAACAATTGGATATGAATCACTGTACTGCTTTTTTTTTAAAACAATGCATAATTAAAAAAAATGTAGACATACAGCACAGTAACAGGCCATTTCAGCCCATGAGTCCGTGCCGCTCAATTTACACCCAATTAACCCATATCCCCAGTACATTTTGAACCGGAGCCCCCGGGGGAAAACCCACTCAGACATGGGGAGAACGTACAAAGTCTTTGCAGGCAACGCAGGATTCAAACCCCGGGCCTGATCGCTGGTTCTGTAACTGCTGTGCCAATCGCGCCACCTATAACAATATGTTAGTTTATAGCATTGATAATGTTCACCTTAGAGGAAGGGTAATCCTCTACTTGATCAGAATGATCAGAGAATTTGGCATAACTTATCATGACTTAACAGAACTCCCCATTATTTGGTTGCCAGGCGACATCATATTTTGAGGTCACTTTTCTCATTTCTATGCATACCATTGGGTAAAATTTCATCTTGCTGCCTGGAGTTGATTTCTGAACATGGAAATAAAAATGGGATAGGTTGTATAACAATCAATCCTCAATGTCAATTTAATGCTGAAAATGGTTCCAATATGCTCGATAGAATTGATTCAGACAGTTTTGATGTGGTGCAACATAGGAATTCACCATTACTGCACCATCTGCTCAACATTTGGAAGAAGATTCACGTAGAAAGGAATAAAACAAATGATCAAATACCAAAATTAATATTGATGCAAAATCAACTAATCTCTTTCACAATAGATAACCTTCCCTTTAGAGAATGGGAGAGAAAATTGTTTTTCGGGAAATAAATTGTTATCTTTTGAACAAATGAAGTACAAATATGGTATAACTCACGGTACAATGTTTGCATACCACCAACTGAAAACCTAGTTGAAGGACAAATTGGGAAGCAGGCTGAGGTTACCAGAATGAAGCAATTTTGAATATATGATTACAGACACAATGATAATTAAAAGATTTATAACAAACATGTACATCAAACTGCAAGAGAAAGAGAATGAGAAAACAAACTGTAAACCCAAACAAAAATGGGAACAAGATCTAAACATAAAGATAAAGAATGAAACATGGGAAAAGCTATGCTCCGGAACTATGAGAAATATAATAAACACGAGATTAAGCATGATACAATATAGTTGGATACACAGGCTATACATCACGCCCCAAAAGTTAAATAAATGGGACCCAACAGTATCAGATAGATGTTTTAGCTGTAAGAAGGAAACAGGAACAACAGTACATGCAATTTGGGCATGTAAGAAAGTGGAAAAATTTTGGGAAGATCTAAATCAGGAATTAAATAAAATCATAAAAAAGCAACATACCAAAAAATCCAGAGATCTTTCTTCTAAGTAATATAAGAAGTAAAGAACTTGGACTCGATTTGGATGGAGCACAAAAAAAGATTTATTATGATAGCCTTAGCTGTAGCAAAAAAATGTATAATGTCAACCTGGAAATCAGAAGAGAGCCTGAGAGTACAGCAATGGTACATAGAAATGAATAAATGTATTCCATTGGAAAAAAATAACATATAATTTAAGAAATAACATCACAGTATTCAAACAAATTTGGGAACTGTACATGGAACACAACAGAGAAGTCCTACCGCGGACCACAACCGCCTAAAATGACAGAAGGAGAAGAAGACGAAATGAACTGACCCAGTTTGTAAAAGTAGATGACACAAATTTCTTGTTTATTTTCATTATGTGATGACATTGTTTAATGGGTTTAATGTATCGTATATATTGAACGTTGAATGGGTGGGAAGGAGGGAGGGAAGGGATGGGGGGAAAAAGGGAGAAAATGACATTGTGTGTATTCAAGAGGGAAATGTTTGTGTGTATTTTGGTCATAGTGTAAAAAAGAAAAAAAAAATTAGAAAAAGACAGTTTTGATGTATTTTCATTCCAATTTATTTAGGCCAGGAAATCAAATCACATGGAGGTTTAATGCACAAGACATTCCATACAAAGGATTTTTATGAGACCCATGCTGAAAGATTAACAATAGTCTTGTAATTACTGCAAATTTTCTGAGAGACAGTCTCCAACTGGTTCCAAGAGCATATCTGAAAGAAAGTCATTATATGGTAAACTGACACTCAACATCATGCACTGCTTCTCTATCTCCAAATAAAACTTGGTATAACCCTAGGCTAAATATCACACAAGGGCTGTCTACTGGAGCACATTAATAGGTCTAAGTTAAAGGGTTGTTTACTTACTTGATTAATTGCTTCTTTGAAGCTGTTTGTCATGTTTGGCACCAATCATCATTTGGAAAATCACTGTTTTCACTTAAAGTACTCAGCAGAAAATAATGTTGATCTGAAAATACAAGACAGAAAACTCATTTTCCGATTTTGACTACAAAGCTATTAGCCAGACTCGTACTTGCCCTTCTCTGCATTATGGAGAGATGCCAGGGAGGCATCAGGGAGTGTGCACTGGATTTTATTCTCTGTGCTATTTTGTGACTGTTTGCCCAGATGCTCCCTGCAGCTCACACACTTGATAAACTGTGCAGAGGGTGTAATGATTCCACTGTAATCATTGCCAGTGAATTGAATAATCATCTGCAGGAAAGTACAGAATTTTATCAAGTAGAGGATGAAGTCGTTGCCACAACAGCTGCATCTGAAGTTTGAGGATGTGATCATATCTTGTTAGCAATAAATTTTTATTCCATCGAAACAAAAACTCATGGAATAAAAATTTATTACGAACGTATCTTGTTAGCGAAGAGCAGTCAGACACTTAGTAGTTAAGGAAGATTGGATAAGGTGCTCAAAAATAAGGGATATCGGAATCAGGATTTATTGTTGTGAACAAGTGTTTTGTGGCAGCATCATGGTGCAAACATATATTATAAACATCTTCTGACATTACTATAAAAATTAAAAATAATAACAGTGCGTGAAAAGTAAGGCATTGTCTTCGGTTCATTGATTATTCAGGAATCTGATAGCAGCGGGGAAGAAGCCATCCTTGTGCCGCTGAGTGCTCGTCTTTAGCCTCCTGTACCTTTTCCCTGATGGTAACAGAGTGAAGAGGCCATGGCCTGGGTGGTGGGTGTCTTTGAGGATAGAGGCTACTTTTTTAAGACACCGCTTCATGTTGAAGGCATGGAAACAATGTCAGATTATTTTTTTTTAATAGATCCAAATGCATAATTGTTCTTTTGGAATTTTACTTACTTCTGAGTATGACTAAATATTACATTTATTCAAATCATTCTAGAAATAGATAAATTGTGCATGAAAATTAATAAAAGGCTAAGATATTAGCATTGATTTTCTCCACTGGTTCAAACCAGTTTTAGTCTTTGGCAACAAAGACTAAAGTAGTGACCTCCTCTGTACCCCATCTCACAGAGGAAATGATTGAGAATTATTAATACAATAGAGGCATAGAGGGAGATGTGTCTACAGAGAGCAAATCACTTAATCCCCAAGGATTCCATTCTCAATGAATATAGAAAATAACATTTGTTACTGAGGAAGTTTTTTTGTTTAGATTACTGAGAACGCCATAGAGTTTATAACAGAGAACTTAGAAGAATTATTGTACTATCTGTCTTAAGATACAATATGAGCTCTGAGCAAAACCAACTAACTGTGCATTTTTGGGTTGTGCAGCATATGTGGACAGCAAAGCTTCCCGAGGTGACAGTTGATATCTGAAAGTTCAAAGACAGATCTGAAATACTGGGAATATTACATTTATTGGAGAGTAATGGAAAATATGATAGAAGTGCCCATCGTATAAATAAATAAGATTAACAAAGCTATTCTGAGGGTTAACAAGTTAGATCAATAGTTCTCAACCTTTTTCTTTCCACTCACATACCACCTTAAGTAATTCCCATGCCTTTGGTGCTCTGTGATTTGTAAGGGATTACTTAGGGTGGTAATGTGAGTGGGAAGGGAAGGTTGAGAACCACTGCTCTAGACCTAATTGTCACTGAAATATTTTGCTTGAGAAAAATTGTCATTGGCCTATTTCCTTTGGAGTCAGGAAACCGTGCACATAACAAGTCAATTAGGTATCATTGAAACAGTGGTTTTCAAACTTTTTCTTCCCACTGACATACCACCTTAAGCAATCCCTTACTAATCACAGAGCACCGATGGCAGAGGGAGTACTTAAAGTGGTGTGTGAGTGGAAAGAAAAAGGTTGAGGACTGCTGAGTTAGAAACGGGGGGCATTGATTAAGTGAGATTCAGAGGGCAGAGACCAAGGCAATTGTTCAAGCACAGAAGATTGTGAGGCAGTAAAATATACAAATGGAGATGATAATCAAAACAGAGACTGTGGTAACATTTACAATTAGTTTAAATAATCAGGAAGAAGAAAGAAATACAAGGATGTGTGAAGAATCTTGGGGTGTGGGATCAAGATTGTTCCTTCTGAAGCTTAAGAAAATCCTATTAGTTGGGCTGGATGTCCTGTTTCCAAGATGCGATTCTGTGGTGCAATGGTCTTGCATGGCGTCTCTTCCTCATTTCATGTAAACATTCAGACCTGGTTTTACATTTTTGAAATCTTCTTTTACTAGTTTGTCTTGTGAGTTTAGCAATTTGGACCACAGCAGGTCAAGGAGATATTGCATTCAATTAAAGATTAACTGAATATTTATTTTCTTTTTCTGACTCAGGGTGGCAGTTGGGAGGCACGGTTGGCCTAGCAGCTAGCAGAATGCTGTTACAACGTTAGAGACCTGGCTTCGAATCCAGTGCTGTCTGTAATGAGTTTATATATCCTTCCCATGTCTGTGTGGGTTTTCTCTGTGCACGCCAGTTTCCTCCCACCCACCCTTTTAAACTTACGGGGAATTGGAGGATAATTGGGTGTATTTGGGGGGCATGGGCTTGAGTGACAGAAGGGCCTGTTATTGTGCTGGATGTCTAAATTTTAAAAATAAATTAAAATGTTTGCTGCCTATCATATGTATATCAGTGACAGTAAAGGTTTTTATCTGGACAATAATCTTGGCTCTTTAGAGTTATTGAAATCATTTTGAAATTTGGATCATGAACTTTCTAACTCAACGTGGCTGTAGTGTTTTATAAAAGATAATAGAAAGAGTGCAGAGAAAATTTACTAGGACATGGCTCAGACTTCAGAAACTGAATTACAGGGAAAGGTTAAGCAGGTTAGGACTTTATTCCCTGGAGCATAGAAGAATGAGGGGAGATTTCATAGAGGAATTTAAAATTATGAGGGGATGGAGTAAGTGTAGGTAGGCTTTTTCCACTGAGGGTAGGTGAGATACAAACCAAAGGACATGGGCTAACATTTTTCAAATGTAGTGCCTCCCCCCACCCCCACCCACCCCCCACCCCCCCAGACTGACACTGCTGCCGCCCTTCTCCCCCCCCAACTCCAGTCCGACGCTGCTGAAATATCAGTGCAACCCACCATTCAATATTGACTCACCATCCGGTATGTGTGTGTGTGTGTGTGTGTGTGTGTGTATATATATACACACATATACATACAGTGTGTTTGCATTTGTTGTTTTTACAATACCATTCAAATCTTATTAAAATATATTTTTTAAACATACTGTGTGTATGTGTATATATGTATATGTATATATGTGTGTATATATATATATATATATGTGTATATGTATATAGATATATGTGTGTTATACATATATATATATATGTGTGTGTGTGTGTGTATATATATATATATATATATATGTAGTAACCTTTGACCATGTCTTCCTTTTGGAATGGCCATCCAAGCTGACAGCATGTTGAGTGGAAGCTGTGTTCCAAGCTGAGTTCTATTTACTTCTTTGCCAGCAAAAACACTAAATCAATTGCTCCCTTCTGCATGAAAACGAGCAAAATGAAATCTAAATATCTCACCTCATACAAGTATGAGGTATCATACATATATCATACAAATGAGAGTTAGTGAGCAAAAGGGTCATCGTCATGGCAACAAGCAGCTTCAGTATTTCTGAATTAGAAAAGATTCCATGTGTTAGTCTATATTTTACCGTAGCCTTCAGATATGTTAAATTACTTAAAGCATATAGTTGTATAGGACGTGCTGTGGGTAAGGGTTTGGTTTTGCTATCTTTGTATTGAAACAGCCTTCTTACATTTGGCCTAAAGTTCAAGATCAGGAAACCTTGTATCAATGGCAGGTCTGAGAAGGGACATGTATTAGTGAAGAAGATTGCACATGGTTATAGTCAGTATAAATAGAAAATGAAAGCTATCTAAATTGCTTCTGATTTTTTTGGGCTTTTCATTGTAAAATACAATTGACCCAAGATATAGTTAGGCTTTTTCCACTGAGGGTGTTATATGAGATCGTGTTATATGGCGAGCTATCCACTGGCCACTGAGACAGAGGTGCACCAAAGAAGAGGTACAAGGACTGCCTAAAGAAAGCTCTTGGTGCCTGCCACATTGACCACCGCCAGTGGGCTGATCTCGCCTCAAACCATGCATCTTGGCGCCTCACAGTTCGGCGGGCAGCAACCTCCTTGGAAGAAGACCGCAGAGCCCACCTCACTGTCAAAAGACAAAGGAGGAAAAACCCAACACCCTACTCCAACCCACCAATTTTCCCTTGCAACCGCTGCAACCGTGTCTGCGTGTCCCGCATCGGACTTGTCAGCCACAGACGAGCCTGCAGCTGACGTGGACATACCCCTCCATAAATCTTCGTCCGCGAAGCCAAGCCAAAGAGAAAGAGGTGAGATACAAATCAGACGACATGGGTTAAGAGTGAAAGGGGAAAATTTTAGGAGGCATGTGAGGGAGAATGTCATCAAACGGAGAGTGGTGGGAATGTGGAACGAGCTCCTGGATGAAGTGGTGAATGCGGGCTCAATTTTAACATTTAGGACTAATTTGGACAGGTACATGGATGGGAGAGCTATGGACTGGATGCAGGTCAGCCTGAGTTGGCACAGATGAGAAGGGCCGAAGAGGCCTGTTTCTGTGCTGTAATGTTCTATTGACCAGGAGACTGTTACATCTTCTAACTTGTCTCAAGGTTAGCATCATCATCAACTTGCTTGGGCAAAGTTAGTCAGCTCCATGTCATTGTGAAATCTTATCTGACTGTTTGAAGAATGGAATAAATGGGAGGGGGTGTCAGGTCATGGGGCAATGAGGACAGAATTCACATTCAAAGGACATTTCCGGGAAAAGCCTGCATCCACATCTTACAGATTTTTTATTGAAATTAGTTTCTTTAGGAAATAATCCACCCATGTCTAACTATTTTCTCTGAGAATTTTTAACATTGCTCTTACGAAAATGTAAACCATTAATTTCCTGTGTATGATATTGCAAGAGTACCATTTGGGAAAGTTGTGTATTCTCAGATATCAGAGAATGCTTGAAATACTCAGCAGGTCAGCCAGTGTGTGTGCAGAGAGAAACAGAGTTGATGCTTCAGGCAGCTGGGCCCTTCTGAAATGATGAATGGTCAATGACCTGATATGTTCACTCTTTTCCCCCCCTGCTTGACCTGCCAATTATATCTTGTGTTTTCTGTTGTAATTTCAGCATCTGTAGTTCTTTGCTTTACAATGGGTCCTTTGGACTAGTTTAACAATTAGATAGGTTTAATAATGACTCAGTCTGGATTTGATGAAGAAAATTGACTCATTCAGTGCTATGGAGTCAGACAACACAGAAACAGGTCTTTCAAACCATCTAGTCCAGGCTGACCATCAAATCCTCCTTTAATTCACCTTATTCCTGTCACTCACTTACAAACGGTTGGGGGGTTGGCAGGGCAATTGACAATGACCTCTGAACTTGCAAACCTGCACGTCCTTGGGAAGCAGGAAGAAACCAGAGCAGTCAGGGAAAACCTCAAGCACTGATGGGGAGTATGTGCCAGCTCCACAGATAGCACCTGGGGTCAGGATTGAGCCCAGGTCACGGGAACTGCAAACTCTTTCGCGCCATCCCACGTTTTTAATTACCATAATTTGTTTTTTTTTAAATGGGCTTCCTGACCAGCTTTAAAATGGCACCTATTTTACTTTGAGATTGCTTGCAGAAGTTTCCCAATCACACAAAGAGGTGCACAAAGGGCAATTGACAGATGAAATCAGGCTTAATTAGTGTCATCTTTCCTTGGCTTTTGCTGTCTCCATGCTTGTAAAGAAAGTAGTGACCTGAAGGTTCAGTGTGTGGCCATATAAGTGTTACATTTCCTAATGCCACTCAGTTGCCAATAAACTGAGACAGACTTCCAGAGAAACTATAGATTACACCCAGTGGAGTGACTCCATGCGAGGAAAATGTAAAAGTTCTTGACTGGGCTTTTTCTGTGCTTACTAACACTTACACTAACAGCAGGTATCATGGGGATAAGAAGCTTTTGTGTGCGGAAATCCATTTGAAAGCTCGAGTTAGTTCAGAGTGTTATTAAGAGGTAGAGGCAGACACCTCTGGGAGGTAAGGCTTGATCCTGTGTGCTTTCTGCAGCGAAATGTCTACCCAGCTGTAAAATACTTTTATTGCATTTTTTAAAGGGGGCAACAAAACGAACATGATAGCAATTACTTCTGAGTGGAGATCCAAATTTTGAAGAATATTTGATTAGAAAGTGGTTCAGGGTAATTAAAGGAACAGGCTTCCTTCCTCTCATTAGCAAGCCATGCCCTAATCTCGCATAATTCTTTTCTGTGTAGCTTCATGCTATTTCAATGAATTCAACACATCGAGGAGTTCGTCCACCACGCATCTCAGACCAAGAGACGCACAGCACAGGAACGGGTCCATGCCAGCTATCAACCACCCACACCAATTCCTCTTCCATCAGGTGAGAAAGCCTTGGTGAGTCTCCAATTGTAGAGTTGGTGCTTACGGCTCTTCAGCGCGTGGTCTGTGAGTCATTGCAATACCTCTCCATCCCCCATTCCCATCGCTTGACTGCACAATAGTTCACATTCCAGTGACTAATAGCTAGAGGTGATGGGAAACACAACGCCTTTGCAAATTGCATAGCAAACTAATTGGCACATAAAGGGAAATTTTAACATGTGCTGTTCTAATTTCTCAAGAGCTTTTCATTCTTGCTCGTCGCCTCTCCCAGAATATGGTAACACAGGAAATCATTCCATCCCTTGTGCCTGTACCATCACTTTATCTGAGTTATCACACAGATCCCACTCTTTCTTTTCTTCAGCTCTGACATCTTTTCCTTCATTGGAGTATTGATTTAATTCATTTTTAAATGAATGTCATTGTCATTAACATTGTCTGATTCTTGGTTACTCATCTGCTCACTGCTGTGAACTAGACTTTCTGGCTTTGGCCTGAGGCTGGAACTTAAAGATATTTAAGAAGTGGAGAATGAGTAACTTTGATCCTCTTTTCTATGTATTGTCATCAGATGGACTTCATTCAGTTAACACAGCAATAAAGATAATTGGCCGAGCATATCTGAAGCCTTTAGTGCTTTGCTTTGCTCTACACATTTGTTCTGATACTTCAACCTTAGTTTCCTACTGGTTGACCAAACTACTCTATGGAACTACTGGTAAACCATAGATGATGGAATATTTAATGGATCAGAAACCATCCAAGAAGACATGATGTGGATGATCTTTTGTCAGGCTGAGAGGAAGAGACTTGACAATTTTTTATAAGGTATAGAACTAGGGACTTGGATGGTAGGAGAGAGGCTGGTCAGTAGGCTCCAAACCCTCTGCAACTTACCTCTGCAACTGGATCCTTGACTTCTTCATCGAAAGATCATAGTCAATACGAATTAGAAACATCTCCTCCTCACTGTCTATGAACACAGGTGCTCCTCAAGGATGTGTGTTAGCCCACTGCTCTACTCACTATACCCCCATGACTGTGTGGCCAGGCACAATTCCAATGCTATCTGCAAATTTGCCAAGGACACACGGTTGTCAGAGGAATCACAAACGGCAATGAAGAAATGCACTGGAGGGAGATAGATCAGCTCGTTGAGTGGTGTCACACCACCTAACGTTAGCAAAATTAAGAAAATGATTGTGGACCTCAGGAGGAAGTCAAGAGAACACAATCCAGTTCTCATCAAAGGCTCAGTTGTGGAGACGGCCAAGAACTTCAAATTCCTGAGGGTCAACATCTCTGAGGATCTGTCCTGGAACCTCCATGTTGATGCCATCATGAAGAAGACTCGCCAGTGGCTACACTTTGTGAGGTGTTGGAGGAGATTCTGATTTTACCGAAGACTCTCAAAAACTTCTACTGTTGTTCCATTAAGTATATTCCGGCTGGTTGCATCACTGTCTGGAATGGAGGAGCCAACACTCAGGACAAGAAAATAACTTCAGAGGGTTGCAAACTCAGCCTGAGACATCACAGGCATCAGACCACTCCATCGAGGACATCTACATGAGGCGGTGTCTTAAGAAAGCAGCCCCTATCCTCAAGGACCCCCACCACCCAGGCCAGGCCCTCTTCACTCTGCTACCATTGATCGGGAAAAAGGTACAGGAGCCTAAAGGCGAGCACTCAGCGGCGCAAGGACACCTTCTTCCCCGCTGCCATCAGATTCCCGAGAAATCAATGAACCAAAGATACTGCCTTCCTTTGACTTTTCATGCACTACTTTTGTTTTTGTAAGGCGGTTTACATGAGTGTGAACTATGATGTCGCTGCAAAACAATGAATTTTTGTGGCTTGTTCATGACGATAAATTCTGTTTCTGAAAGGAATATTGGAGTAGGAGTTTCTGCTGATTTTGTAATGAAGGGAAGAACGTGTGGAGGAAAAAAACAAAGGAAATGTGAAAACACACAAGTGAGATGAGCTCAGGGTTAAGGTGGTCAGGGAGTAAAACAAAAGATGGCATCAGCAGAACCATCGTGATATAATTCTTTAGTTGTGGTAGTTGTGGTCCTAATCTCAATTTATTGAAATTAATGTTGAACTCAGACCGATGGAATATTTACTGCAAGATACAATGCCCTTCAATTGAGGCTCAATGGAAGAGGTGGGGAGGTCCTGCTACTGGAGTAAGGTCCATTGCTCAGCATCCCAAATGAGGTATGATTTGCCATCTCTGGATGCAGATGTTGATGCAGTATATCTCTTTTGACCATGGATGTTTAATGGTGCCTCAGTTTTTCAAAATGGGCAGGAATTTGGACAGTGGTGTGTTAATTTGGAAATTCCAGATCACATGATCATGAGAGACTTATGTGTTTTCCATGTTTAGTTATTTATTCATGTCACATGGATAACTGCAGATTATTTAAACAGGATTTCTGTTAAAGTTGAACTTTAATAACTGGAAGAGTCTTTGGAAGAGAGGATTTTGAGGTTGTATTTTATGGGTGTCTCCAGGAATGCCTTAATGTCAGAAGTTCCTTCTAACAGCTTATGAATATTTCATCGTGGTCCCTCAGAGTGCATTACTATTTACATTGAACAGCCAGAAGCAAGTTAATTTTCACAGGTGGATTCTGCACCTTGAAATCTGACAACTATTTGTGCACATGAGGGATGCACCACTTACATTTGCCTATTTACTCCTAGCCCTGGACTAGTTTTTCATATTTATTTTTAATAAACTTCCCGGCATGTTTTTAAACTTTGTGCACATTTCATTGTGCGCGATGCTTATTCATTAAATGTGCCATTTTAAAATTACATTCAGTTAAGTTAAGGCTCAATAAAAGAATCAAAATGAAACATCAAAGTAAATTTATCACCAGTCCACAAAACCCCTCAAAGTATTAAAAGTTTAAAATGCACCTCAATAACAAAATAATGTTAAGGATTAAATTCAGTTTTGACATTGAAGAATCCACCATTCTCTTTCTTTCCCAATTTTTCCACTACGAATATAAAAGTCCACTGACATTCCTCACTAACACTTACAATGACATTTTACAAATTACTTGAGTCAGGATTACTTCTGGGATTTTTCTGTGATATCGCTGTAGATTTTTAATAAATCTCATTAATCTGCAGTGAAGTTACAGCTGCAAATTACAAACCATAGCCATGCAGTGAGCAAATGGGATGAAACTATTACTACATGTGTCATTTTGGGGTCATCTTTTGAGTTCAGCCCCACGGTTTACCAATGTAAATGAAAAATACTGCTGTGTAAATAAACTTGGTGTCAGCAGAGGAAATATTAATATCTGAATTAATATGTACTTGGGGAAACTTATTTTCAGTTTGCCTGTGGGGATGCTATGAGAATGAATGCTATAATCCATTTTGTTTCACCAGTGTATGAGAAATGTAACTTTTACCTTCGCAACCATCACTGGGAGTATCGTTTTAAGCTATTAGGATAATAAATTACAGGAGAAATTAAATGTAAGGGGATTTCTTTCCAATATAAATTCTTTTTTTCTCAACTGATATCAAAAATAGTGGGGATATTTCTTTAGAATTATGAAAAGCTGTCATTTCATCTTTACCTTCCTGGTCACTTTGGTTCCCAGCTGTTTCAAAGCTCGTGTATCCATGGTGCTCTTATCTTCCCTAATTAATTAGGCTCTTTGAAAATCAGCTTCTTAATTTCAGCTGATGACCTGGAAATGAGCAAAATCATATGCCCATTTAGAACCGGCTATGGGTAAAGTCAGCACCAATGTTTGCTGGTTTCTGAAGCAAATGGCCAGGAAGCCGTGATGAACCAGGGAATCAATCCCTTGTATATTCAGCATTCCTGGAGAACAAAATCTCCATTTAAGGAAGAGAGCATTGAGGCCCAGGATTTCTTTACAGGGTCTGGAATTGTACTCCTGCTCCTTGAGATCTAACAGGAAACTGAAGCACTTTTTTTAAGGTCTTCCCTATTCTGGCCATGCCCCCCTCCCCCCCACCAACTCCCATTAAACTTTGCTTTGTGGGAAAGGCAGTACTGTTCCACAGTTCAGAGACCCCGAGGTATGTGCTCCAAACATCTGGGCTGCCTTTGGGTCTGTGCCAACCAATTTAAAAATGCACTTGATCTGATTGAATGGATACAATGTTCCCTCCATTTTTGCTCATGTGTCCTTGGTTTCTTCCAGGCAATGGGATTTAAGGGTGGCACAGCTAGTGTTAAGGACGGCATGGTTAGTGTAGCAGATAGTGTCATGCTATTCCAGTGCCAGTAACTCGGGTTAGAATCCAGCACTGTTGAAAATAGCCTGGACGTTCTCTCTGTGTCTGTGTGGGTTTCCTCCTTGTGCATTGGTTTTCTCCCACTTTTCAAATCATATGGGGGTTGTAGGTTAATTATGGTATTTGGGTAGGGTAGCATGGGCTCATTGGCTGGAAGGGTCTGTTACTGTGCTGTATGTCTAAATGTAGAAATTTTAAATTTAGAAGATTGATCCCAATCAATGTATCCCCAGCATCTTCTCTCTGTTAAACCCTCTCTCTGGTACCCGTTGATCTCTTTCAGATGTGCTTTGGGCTACTTAAAGATCGGTGATGGATTTTTTTTTCCAACATGCAATACTTCATATTGTTGTGAGTGGATGGCGGGACTTTTTTTTATTCAGCTGCAGTTTCCGTTCTGGTGCTGGGTGAGAGCTGGTTCTGGCAATTTACTTGGTAATGATGAAAGAGTTACATTCAACTTGGTTGAAAAATGAGGAAATGGCCGAGGCATTGAACAAATATTTTGTGTCAGTCTTCATGGTGGAAGACATGTCCAGCATGCCCAAGTGCGGAGTTAAGGATGCGAATGTTGGGGAAGGCCTTGATAAAATAGTTGTTACAAAGGAAGTACTCTTTGGCTTGGCTTCGCGGACGAAGATTTATGGAGAGGGTAAATGTCCACGTCAGCTGCAGACTCGATTGTGGCTGACAAGTCCGATGCGGGACAGGCAGACACGATTGCAGCGGTTGCAGGGGAAAATTGGTTGGTTGGGTTTGGGTGTTGGGTTTTTCCTCCTTTGTCTTTTGTCAGTGAGGTGGGCTCTGCGGTCTTCTTCAAAGGAGGTTGCTGCCCGCCGAACTGTGAGGCGCCAAGATACACGGTTTGAGGCGATATCAGCCCACTGGCGGTGGTCAATGTGGCAGGCACCAAGAGATTTCTTTAGGCAGTCCTTGTACCTCTTCTTTGGTGCACCTCTGTCACGGTGGCCAGTGGAGAGCTCGCCATATAACACGATCTTGGGAAGGCGATGGTCCTCCCTTCTGGAGACGTGACCTACCCAGCGCAGCTGGATCTTCAGCAGCGTGGACTCGATGCTGTCGGCCTCTGCCATCTCAAGTACTTCGATGTTAGAGATGAAGGCGCTCCAATGAATGTTGAGGATGGAGCGGAGACAACGCAGGTGGAAGCGTTCTAGGAGCCGTAGGTGATGCCGGTAGAGGACCCATGATTCGGAGCCGAACAGGAGTGTGGGTATGACAACGGCTCTGTATACGCTTATCTTTGTGAGGTTTTTCAGTTGGTTGTTTTTCCAGACTCTTTTGTGTAGTCTTCCAAAGGCGCTATTTGCCTTGGCGAGTCTGTTGTCTATCTCATTGTACTGATGGAGAAACTAATGGGACTAAAGCCAGATAAATCACCTGGTCCTGATGATATACATCCAAGGGTTCTGAAGGAAATGGCAGAAGTTATTGTTGATGCATTGGTGGTCATATACCAAAATTCCTTGGACTCTGGGCAGGTCCCGACAGACTGGAAGTCAGCAAATGTCACGCCACTTTTTAAGAAGGGATGTAGGCAGAAGACTGGAAATTATCGACCAATTAGCTTGACGTCTGTAGTTGGAAAAATGCTTGACGCCGTCATTAAAGATGAAACAGTGAAACTTTTGGAAAGTAAGGGTTCAATCAGGCAGACGCAGCATGGTTTTAGAAAGGGAGGATCTTATTTGACAAACGTGAGGATTCTTTGAGGATATAATGGGTGCGGTGGATAGAGGGGAAAAGGTTGATGTTGTATATTTGGAATTCCAGAAAGCGTTTGATAAGGTGCCGCACAAGAGACTTATCAGTAAGTTACAGGAAAGTGGAGTCTGGGGAAATATATTGGCCTGAATCGAAAATTGGTTGTCTGAAAGGAGGCAGAAAGTCGGGATAAGTGGGAGTTTTTCAGGTTGGGAGCGAGTGGTAAGTGGGGTGCCGCAGGGGTCGGTGCTAGGCCCACAACTGTTCATCATTTACATTGATGACTTGGAGGAGGGGACAAAATGTGGTGTAGCCAAGTTTGCGGATGACACCAAATTGAGTGGAAGAGCAAACTGTATTGAGGATGTGTAGAGTCTGCAGAGGGATAGAGTTAAGCTGGATGAGTGGGCAAAGGTCTGGCAGATGGAGTACAATGTTAGTAAGTGTGAGGTTATCCACTTTGGCAAGAAAAATAAAAGAGCTGAATATTATTTAAAGGGTGAAAAACTACAGCATGCTGTTGTGCAGAGGAACTTGGAAGTGCTTGTGCATGAGTTGCAAAAAGTTAGGTTGCAGGTGCAGCAGGTTATTAAGAAGGCAAATGGAATGTTGGCCATCGCTAGAGGAATTGAATTCAGGAGTAGGGAGGTAATGTTGCAACTGTATAAGGTACTGGTGAGACCACACCTGGAGTACTGTGTCCAGTTCTGGTCTCCATATTTGAGGAAGGATATACTGGCTTTGGAGACAGCCCAGAGGAGGTTTATTAGATTGATCCCTGGGATGAAGGGGTTGACTTATGATGAAAGATTAAATAATCTAGGATTGTATTCACTTGAGTTCAGAAGAATGAGAGGAGATCTTATAGAAACGTATAGGATTATGAAGGGTATGGATAGGATAGATGGAGGAAGGTTTTTTGAGCTGGCCGGGGAAACTAAAATGAGAGGACACAGTCTCAAGATTCGGGGGAGTAGATTTAGGACAGAGATGAGGAAAAATAGTTTTTCCCAGAGAGTAGTGAATGTTTGGAATTCTCTATCCAGGGAAGTGATTGAGGCTGCTTCATTAAACATATTTAAAATTCGGTTAGATAAATTTTTACATGATAGAGGAATTAGGGGATATGGGAGAAGGCAGGTAGGTGGAGTTAGATTGTAAATTAGATCAGCCATGATCTTACTGAATGGTAGAGCAGGCTCAATGGGCCATTTTTGGCCTACTCCTGTTCCTACTTCCTAAGTTCCTATGTTCTGTTCCAAGTTAAGACCTTTTTGATTGGAATTAACAAACTTATTGGAACAAATTACAGGTGTTGTATTTCCACAAAATCCAGATGTGTTTTTATTAGGAAATATTAAAGGAACAAGACCTAAATTAAATTTGTCAATATACCAATTCTTCTTTGGCTTGGCTTCGCGGACGAAGATTTATGGAGGGGGTAAAAAGTCCACGTCAGCTACAGGCTCGTTTGTGGCTGACAAGTCCGATGCGGGACAGGCAGACACGATTGCAGCGGTTGCAGGGGAAAATTGGTTGGTTGGGGTTGGGTGTTGGGTTTTTCCTCCTTTGCCTTTTGTCAGTGAGGTAGGCTCTGCGGTCTTCTTCAAAGGAGGTTGCTGCCCACCAAACTGTGAGGCGCCAAGATGCACGGTTTGAGGCGATATCAGCCCACTGGCGGTGGTCAATGTGGCAGGCACCAAGAGATTTCTTTAGGCAGTCCTTGTACCTTTTCTTTGGTGCACCTCTGTCACAGTGGCCAGTGGAGAGCTCGCCATATAACACGATCTTGGGAAGGCGATGGTCCTCCATTCTGGAGACGTGACCCATCCAGCGCAGCTGGATCTTCAGCAGCGTGGACTCGATGCTGTCGACCTCTGCCATCTCGAGTACTTCGACGTTAGGGATGTAAGCGCTCCAATGGATGTTGAGGATGGAGCGGAGACAACGCTGGTGGAAGCGTTCTAGGAGCCGTAGGTGGTGCCGGTAGAGGACCCATGATTCGGAGCCGAACAGGAGTGTGGGTATGACAACGGCTCTGTATACGCTTATCTTTGTGAGGTTTTTCAGTTGGTTGTTTTTCCAGACTCTTTTGTGTAGTCTTCCAAAGGCGCTATTTGCCTTGGCGAGTCTGTTGTCTATCTCATTGTCGATCCTTGCATCTGATGAAATGGTGCAGCCGAGATAGGTAAACTGGTTGACCGTTTTGAGTTTTGTGTGCCCGATGGAGATGTGGGGGGGCTGGTAATCATGGTGGGGAGCTGGCTGATGGAGGACCTCAGTTTTCTTCAGGCTGACTTCCAGGCCAAACATTTTGGCAGTTTCCGCAAAGCAGGACGTCAAGCGCTGAAGAGCTGGCTCTGAATGGGCAACTAAAGCGGCATCGTCTGCAAAGAGTAGTTCACGGACAAGTTTCTCTTGTGTCTTGGTGTGAGCTTGCAGGCGCCTCAGATTGAAGAGACTGCCATCCGTGCGGTACCGGATGTAAACAGCGTCTTCATTGTTGGGGTCTTTCATGGCTTGGTTCAGCATCATGCTGAAGAAGATTGAAAAGAGGGTTGGTGCCAGAACATAGCCTTGCTTCACGCCATTGTTAATGGAGAAGGGTTCAGAGAGCTCATTGCTGTATCTGACCCGACCTTGTTGGTTTTCGTGCAGTTGGATAATCATGTTGAGGAACTTTGGGGGACATCCGATGCGCTCTAGTATTTGCCAAAGCCCTTTCCTGCTCACGGTGTCGAAGGCTTTGGTGAGGTCAACAAAGGTGATGTAGAGTCCTTTGTTTTGTTCTCTGCATTTTTCTTGGAGCTGTCTGAGGGCAAAGACCATGTCAGTAGTTCCTCTGTTTGCGCGAAAGCCGCACTGTGATTCTGGGAGAATATTCTCGGCGACACTAGGTATTATTCTATTTAGTAGAAATAGACAATATACTCAATATGCCAATTAGAGTTTGTTGAAATTGCATTAAGAAAATGTACTGCAGTTACTTGGAAATCAGATACCCATTTGAGTTTGGCACAATGGAATGTACGAATTCAAAGGTGTATCCCTTTAGAAAAAAAACATATTAATTTAAGAAAAAAATATGCTATGTTTTTACAAATTTATCAACCATACACCCAAATATTAGGTTAAAGTTTATAATGTTGGGCTTCCTGTACCTCTGAACCCATGAAAAATCTTCTCTGGAAATTATTTAAAAATTTTGGTAAAGTAGGTATGTTGGAAGATATTCTTCTGTGCAATCTTGAAGGTTTCTTCCATATAACTAAATTTTATTCCTATATTGATTATTCTGAGGGTGGTTGGGGGAGGGGGATTTGGGGGAGGTTTTTTTTAGGGTGGGAGTGTCATGCATGTAGTTTTAGATTGTTATTTGTTTGTATTTTATATTATTGTGATTAATTTTATCATTCATGTTTGGAAAAAAATTCAGACTGCTCCAAGAAAAGTGCAGAGAACAAAACAAAGGACTCTACATCACCTTTGTTGACCTCACCAAAGCATTTGACACCGTGAGCAGGAAAGGGGTTTGGCAAATACTAGAGCGCCTCGGATGCCCCCCAAAGTTCATCAACATGGTTATCTATCTGCACGAAAACCAACAAGGTTGGGTCAGGTACAGCAATGAGCTCTCTGAACCCTTCTCCATAAACAATGGCGTGAAGCAAGGCTGCGTTCTCGCACCAACCCTCTTTTCAATCTTCTTCAGCATGATGCTGAACCAAGCCATGAAAGACCTCAACAATGAAGACGCTGTTTACATCCGGTACCGCACAGATGGCAGTCTCTTCAATCTGAGGCGCCTGAAAGCTCACACCAAGACACAAGATCAACTTGTCCGTGAACTACTCTTTGCAGATGATGCCGCTTTAGTTGCCCATTCAGAGCCAGCTCTTCAGCGCTTGACATCCTGTTTTGCGGAAACTGCCAAAATGTTTGGCCTGGAAGTCAGCCTGAAGAAAACAGGTCCTCCATCAGCCAGCTCCCCACCATGAATACCAGCCCCCCCCACATCTCCATCGGGCACACAAAACTCAAAACGGTCAACCAGTTTACCTATCTCGGCTGCACCATTTCATCGGATGCAAGGATCGACAACAAGATAGACAACAGACTCGCCAAGGCAAATAGCGCCTTTGGAAGACTACACAAAAGTGTCTGGAAAAACAACCAACTGAAAAACCGCACAAAGATAAGCGTATACAGAGCCGTTGTCATACCCTGTTCGGCTCCGAATCATGGGTCCTCTACCGGCATCACCTACGGCTCCTAGAACGCTTCCACCAGCGTTGTCTCCGCTCCATCCTCAACATTCATTGGAGCGTCTTCATCCCTAACATCGAAGTACTCGAGATGGCTGAGGCCGACAGCATCGAATCCATGCTGTAGAAGATCCAACTGTGCTGGGTAGGTCACGTCTCCAGAATGGAGGACCATCGCCTCCCCAAGATCGTGTTATATGGCGAGCTCTCCACTGGCCATCGTGTCAGAGGTGCAACAAAGAAAAGGTACAAGGACTGCCTAAAGAAATCTCTTGGTGCCTGCCACATTGACCACCGCCAGTGGGCTGATATCGCCTCAAACCGTGCATCTTGGCGCCTCACAGTTCGGCGGGCAGCAACCTCCTTTGAAGAAGACCGCAGAGCCCACCTCACTGACAAAAGACAAAGGAGGAAAAACCCAACACCCAACCCCAACCAACCAATTTTCCCCTGCAACCGCTGCAACCTTGTCTGCCTGTCCCGCATCGGACTTGACAGCCACAAACGAGCCTGCAGCTGACGTGGACTTCTACCCCTCCATAAATCCTCGTCCGCAAAGCCAAGCCAAAGAAAGAAAAGAACGAAGAAAGATGGCATGTGGTGACGTTCAGAAAACTATTATATTGGCTTCTCGCATCTCATCTGATGTTATCCCAATAGTGATGCCTGACTGATGGGAAAGAAACCAGTTTCCTTTCTCGACACACTGACATGCAAAGAAAAGCCACATCCCACTCGACATGAAAGGTTGCATTTGAAAATGAAGACTTTTATTCCAGAGTTAGAGTTGCCAATTTCTCCTGGTCTATTATCAACTTTGCCTCATCTCTGGCTCTATCTGGGCCCCTTCTTTCCACTGTTGACGAC
The DNA here is from genome assembly GCF_036971445.1 of Narcine bancroftii. Classification (NCBI taxonomy): domain Eukaryota; kingdom Metazoa; phylum Chordata; class Chondrichthyes; order Torpediniformes; family Narcinidae; genus Narcine; species Narcine bancroftii. The sequence continues at coordinate 179,337,626 of NC_091472.1, forward strand.
CAAGATGTCTGAACTCTAATAACTTCTACTTATCATGATCCAGGTAATTTGAATTCCCCATGCAATTCTAGCTACCTATCACTATCCAAGCCCAACACTTTTCTTTTTTGTTTTTACTTTTCTTTTACTTCTCCTGCTGATGTGACGCTTCCATTCATTTTTCCTTTCCTGAGATATGTGCTCTTCAAAATTCCTGCCACTTGTCATCCTTCCTTGGCCTCCTTACTCTGCCTTTTCCTGGGAGAAGTCCTCAACATTCCCAATTGTGACACCGGTTGCTCAACCTTGCTGCTTCTGATTGATCTACTACATTTGCTGGTGGGAGCTTGTCTTCCCCGACAGTTCAGTAATGGGGTTGATCCCATGGCAAGTTGGTCAGTTATCTCCATCCAGCTCATTGGTGAATGAGGCCCTTGATCTCTATGACCAGGTTATGGATGATTGCATCACCACTATGGCCTTGCAGAGTGAGGGAGGATGACATCATTCTCTTAAAATAAGCATGCTCACTCAAGCAGAATGAAAATGTTTCTGCTTTCCTCTCTGAGACTCTGCTTTGGACAACATCTCTTCCTTGGTGACTTCAATCTCCATCTGAACTCAGAGTTTTTCTACCCTCCCAATCTATTCCAGTCTATATTCCCAGTCATCTATCAGGCATAGGAGCAGAAGTAGGCTATTCAGCCCATTGAGTCTGCTCTGCTATTTAATCATGAGGTGATCTATTTTCCCACTCAGCCCCACTGCCCATCCTTATCGCCCAAACCTTTGATGACGTTGCTGATCAAAAAACCTATCAATCTCTACCTTAAATAAATCCAATGACCCGGCCTCTACAACCATCTGTGGCAACAAATTCCACAGTTTACCACCCCCTTGATCTTTAGTCTTATTTCTCTTTATTTCTGACTATTCATAGTGAAAGCTATTTTTGAGCCAGTCGAACAACCCATTTATTCTTCCAAATTACATCTTGAACAACAATGTGGCAATTATTCAAATTATATCTGCATTGTGCTCTTTGAAGTATTCAATCTCGTGTAACTATTGAAACTGTATTAGCTTTTCACACATTTCTGTCCTTCATAGCATTTGTAATACGTAAACCCTGAGTTGATACTCTTCAGGATAAATCAGACACAATTCTCATTTTTTTAAAGCTGAATAAAGAGTAGCTGGGCAGACTCAATGGGTCAAGCAGCATCCATGGATAGAGATAGTTGGTCTATTTTCCAGTTAGGACTGACCACTTTTATCTATGGATGCTGCCTGATCTGTTGAGTCCTTCCAGCTTCTCTTCATTCACTCAAGATTGCAGCATCTGCCATGTTTGCATTTGGTCTCCATCAGATTAGAACCACCCCAATTCAGGTTTGGAGCTTGCAACAAGAAAAGCCAAGGAGCTGGGTATAATCTGTTAGAGAAACTATATGAGGCACACTGAAGAGTCTGCTTCATGCCATTGGGGTAAATGTATTTAGTCAGTTTAAGCACAGAGGTATTGGCGTTAATTGACCTGAAAGGATACTGGGCCAGGGACAGTATAGCTCCTGCAACCATCTATCGCTTGTCACCAGTTGGTACTAAAATATAAATACTGATATATACGGTGTGGGCTACCTTGCAGATTGTGGATCTTCCTAGGATGCAATGTACATTATCTCTAGTTATCTACACAAGATTTGACAAGTGATTTGTTTCTCTAAAATAGTAAGTTCAACAACTTTTGGTCAACACAGGTGGCATGGTTAGTGCAACACCTTTACAGAGCCAGCGATCGGGACAGGGGTTTGAATATTCCGCTGTCTGTAAAGAGTTTGTATCATCTCCTCGTGTCTGTGAGGGTTTTCCCCAGGGTCTCAGGTTTCCTCCCACCATTCAAAAATTAACCGGGGGTGTAGGTTAATTGGATGTAAATTGGGCAACATAGACTCATGGACTGAAATGCCTGTTACCATGCTGTATGTTTAAATTTTTACAAAATCAAATGATTTAAACTGAGTGTTTGGATTAATTAACCAAGACCCAAGATCAACCTGTTGTGTCTAACCCTGAAATTGTCCTTCTGGTTCACTCAAGCTGTGCTTTAAACATCTCAGCTGCCCAGCAACTTGGCTTCTATTACCACGTCATTTCTTCAGTGAGTGACCTGTTCAACTGCAGCCTCAACTTCAACACTTGTACATGCTCATCTTGTCTGCCAAAATTTTGCTCTGTTTCAGGATCACTTGCGAATGGTAAGACACCTTTCAGATTGTGTCTTCTGTTGGGCAACATCTTAAAGTCCTCTCTCCCATATTTCCCCCTTCTTCTCCAGCAATGCGCAAGAAACTTCTTTATTAGTCTTGTTGTCCAACTAGGCAAACTTCCTCCTTCATCCCCAGCCCTGAACTCACACGTGCCTCTTGACTATTTCCTGTCTCCCTTCACATCTTTCCTAGCTTGTCAATCACTCTAACCACAATTGTTCCTGTGAAGCTAGTTATCATCTGATCACCCAACCTTCCATCCTGACTCTCATATTAGCTTCTTTTAAAGTTTTACTCTCCTCTGGTATTGGCAACATTCTTAAAAGCTGCCATCATTTCAACTCTCCTCAGAAGAAATATATCACAAGTTCATTTTCATCTGATTGTACAACCTGATGAAATGGCATTCTCTGGTCCTCAGTGCAAAAATATGCAGACACACAACCAGACATAACCCACATCCAGACAAATGATACATATCTGTGGTGCTACCACTATGTATATAGATCTATATATGTGCTGTATGGGCTGGACCGCCCCCTAAACCTGTGACTCCTCCCTCCTGGATATCCACTTAAAGGCTGTTATGCCCAAACCCTTCCCTCAGTACCTGCCTTGGAACTGGGCCTGCCACATTCAAGCTGTGCTGACATTTTAAGGGGATTAAAGCCTATTCAACCCAATTTTCTGTCTGATTGATTGGTAGTACAGTGTGCAGCAAACATATAAAAATAAACAAATATTGTGTAATAAAGAGAAGAGTCTCGGCAGGTTAGTATGAACAGATCATTCAGTCATTCCCTGTGGGTAGAAGCTTTACTCCTGTACTCCTGGCACAGTACCCAACATTTCCACGAACATTTGAAGCACCTTAGAGCTCTGTTGTAGCTGACTCAAGACTGGCGTAATAAAGATAGCTTGTGTGATTATAAATTTCAATACAGATTGACAGGGCAGTCAGCTCATTTGTCTTTCAGATGAAGTTTACAGACTTAAGAACAGATGTATACCCCGCCTAATAAGTCTGAACAACTGTGCTGATTTCCTTGTTTCTTATTGATGAGGTAAAGGCTCCAATCAGTTACTTCCTAACCATCTCCATCTTGCATTGCTTCAAAATATATGTATTTATCATTATAATCCCCCACTCATCCTGTAATATAACTTTATCACAATTAGGTGATTAAAAAGACATATGGGATGCTTCACTTGTTGTGGACTGTTTGCATGAACCATCTGATAAATGCCAGTTCTTTTTTTATTTTTTAATGGAATATAATTTATTATCGTGAACTATAATTTGTAATGAGTACAAATTTACCAGAGTTCTTTAACATCAGAAATGAAATGTTGCTGAAGTTATTCATTTTAAAGATGTGTTTCAAGCAAAGCCTTAAGCTGAGTGAAGAATTGCATTCCCTTCCACGATTCTCCTCTTACTTGATCCGGTGTTATGTTTCAGGCTGGCCTGTGTGGCCACTAAATCCATATCCTGGAATGCTAGATTGTTGGTGATGCAGTTTTCTTTGAGCTTTCTCAAATTGTACATGTGAAATATGTTATCACGGCATGCGTAAGGTTGTTATACCTTGCTGTGGTTCAAGCAAACTCCCCCCAGACCCAAATGATTTTGAAAACTTATTTTAAACTGAACACATGTTTGTATCATTGAGCGGCTTCCTATTTTCATCTTTTATCACTCTGATCCCTGGTTTGAAGTTTTCCCTGGCTGTCGTTACCACATCACTTTTATATTGCAAATCATCTGGGATTTCTCAAGGTTAGTGTCTACTTCATTGATTCCTCTTGATTTCCCTCATCTGTCTGATTGCTTTATGTAATCAAAGTCAATTAATCCCCTTGCATGAACTGTGTATTTACAATAACTGTCTTGAATGTCAGATCTGTGCACTGTATTGACTTTACTGTTCCTTATTGGTGAGGCAATCCTTCCAGAAATTCAAGTTGTAAGTACGGTTTTTTTTACACAGAAAGTTGTGGGTGTCTGGAATGCCTTGTCAGGGGTGGTCATCGGGGACATTTAAGAGACACTTGCCATGATAACAGGCATGTGGATGAAAGAAAAATAGAGGGTTGTGAGTAGGGAAGGAACGTATAGGTTGGCCCAACATCAAGGTCCTGTACTGTGCTGTAGCATTCTATGCCGTGAGAAAGTTTGTTTTGCGAGCATTCCAGCTAGTCAACACATACAAACTACAACAAATAAGATTCTGTTCAGAGTTACAGGGAGGTATTAGTCCAAAGGCAATATCATTTTACTAGCGTGAGGTTCATTCAGGAGTCTGATAATGGCAGGAAAAAAGTTGTCCTTGAATATGGTGGTGCATTATCTCACACTTGTGAATCTTCCTGATGGAAGGATAGTGTTGAGAGTGTTGCCAGGTGGGACGAGTTCTTCAATATGTTTTCTGCTTTTCCGAGATGGCAGGAAGTATGGATTGAGTTAATGTAGGAGAGGAGGGGGAGGGGTTTATTGATATGATTTGATCTTTGTTCACAACTCTCTGCAGTTTCTTGTGGTCTTGGGCATGTGGGAAGTACAGTTTCTATCCAATGCAGTGATGTACCCTAACACAACACTTTGAATGGTGCATCCATAGAAGTTGTTTGGGGATGCAGGTGACATGCCAAATCTCCTCAGGCTTCTGAGAAACTCAAGATGCTGATGTGCATTGCATCAACATTGGGGGGGGGGGGGCCGGGGTGGGTGGGGGCACCAGGGCAAGTCACTGGAGAGTCACACGTTCTTTTCTTGCTGCTACCATCAAGAAAGAGGTAGAGGTGCCACAAGATTCAGGAACAGCTGCGACCCCTCCACCATCAGACTTCTCCTCAACAAACACAATCGGGGACTTATTTAAAGACTTTTACTTTGCACATTATTTACTATTGTGTAGCGGCCTGCGCCACGGGCCAAAACCAGAAATGGATGTGGCTGGCAAAACCTCACACAGGCTGAGGCGCCCGTTTCCATAGGATGCCAGTGGAACGGTGAAACTGACCAACCACCGCCGGTGGATTGCATGGGGCTCAATCAGGGCCCAGTTGCTGGAAATGACCAATCAGTGGCCAGCTCACTGAAGCCACGCCCCGGTGGTGACGTGGCCGAGCTCTCTATAAAAGGCAGAGCTGCCCCTGAATACACTCAGTGTCAAATAGTCTCTGCCAGCATGCGTGTCTTCTTTCCTCTGCAAGCTTTGAGCTACAGCCCAGGAGCTATAACTGAGCTATAACCTGGATACAATTGAATATTTATTTTCTGCATTGCAGTTTGTTTCCACTTCCTTCTTGTTTCCATTTCTTTTTTTTTGTATGCTTATCTTTTCTTGTGTACAGGTTCTTTTTTTGCTCTACCGATAAGTAGAAATTCTGTCATGCCCACAGGAAAAGGAATCTCAGGGTTGTCTGTGATGTCATCTATGTACTCTGACAATAAATCTGAACCCTTGGAACTTCATGCTCTCACTATTTCCTCCTCAACATCATTGATGTGGTCTTGAGAGTGAGCTCTGCCCCAGAAGTCTATAACTAGCTCCTTTGTCTTGATGGAGTGGCTGTTGCCCAAGCACTCAACCACTATACTCCATCTTTCTTCTATATTTCGATGTCGTTTGAGATTCTGCCCATGATGGTAGTGTCATTCATAAATCTATGGATGGAGTTGGAATAGTATTTGTCCACACAGTCATGGGTCTACAGGAAGTACAGTGGAGGACTGAGTACGAAGCCTTGTCGGGCCCTGACATTGAGGATGATCGTGGTGGAGGTTCTGTTACCAATGCCCATTGGAAAAGCAACATCGTGGCTGCACGAGTGGAATGTGGCCACAAACATCTGAAAGGAAAATACTGGCTATTGAAGACCAACTTTGGGAATGGAACATCACGAAGCCCTTCGCACCCAGGAGCAAAGAAATCCAGTAAGCACACAGACTGATCCAGGACATGATGGCAAAACTCACAGGATGAGGGCAGTAAGAACTAGAGAGCGGAAAGCTGACTGGCAAAAGGAAACCATGGCCCAATGGCTGGCTTTGTGAAAGAATTGACTGGCATTTACTTTGGCACTGATGACATGGTGACTGCACTGATGTTTGTGAAGATTAAGCTACATCTTAAATTACTTGAGAAACAAGAGTGTGCAGCTTATAAGACCATAAGATATAGGGGAAAAAGAAGGCCATTTTGGCCCATCAAGTCTGCTCTGCCATTCCTTCATGATCTAATCCATTCTCCCTCTCCCCTGCCTTCCCTGTGTAACCTTTGATACTCACTGTACAGATAGCTATCAATCTCTACCTTAAATACACCCAATGATCTGGCCTCCACAGCCATCTGTGGCAGCAAATTTCAAAGGTTCACCACTCTGCACTAACAAAATTCTTCCACATCTCTGTTTTAAATGGGCACCCGTCAGTCATGAGGTTGTGCCCTCTTGTCCTTGACTCCCCTACCATGGGGGACAACTTTGCTGCACCTACTCTGAAGATCTTTCAGCATTGCCTTTCAGCATTCAAAATGATGCCATGAGGTCCCACCTCACTCTTCTGACTGCCAATCTGCTGGAATCTGGAACAGAAACCAAATTGCTGGAGGAATAGGGCAGGAAAGGAACCTGATTCAAGGCATTGAGAAGGATTGAACAAAAGGAATACAAAAAACTTCAATCATAAGTCATATTTCATGGCCTTGACAATCAATGAAGAGCTTTTTATCAGATCTACTGTTTCGTCATGTTGATTGGTGATGAGGTAGCAGATGAATCCTGGTCCTTAAAAGAGGAGTCTGAGATCTTCCTAATTCCAGCCGCTGCACTCTAATGTCTCAATTAGCATAGCGGTTAGCTCAATGCTGTTATACTGCCAGCGACGGGGTTCCAATCCAGCGCTCTCTGTAAGGAATTTGTATATTCTCCCCATGTCTGCGTGGGTTTCCTTTTGGTGCTCCAGTTTCCTCCCACCTTTCAAAACGTACGGGGGTTGTGGATTAATTGGGAGTAATTGGGCGACTCGGGCTCATGGGCCGGAAGAGAATGTTGCCATGCTGTATGACTAAATTTAAAAAAAATATATATTGTTTAAGATGTCGATTAATCTGTACAAACATCAACAGTGCAGTCAACATCAAAAAAAGATGCCAGCCAATTCTTTCACAAAGAGTTGGGACAGTTGTTGGATTGTGGTTTCCATTTCTCAATCAGCTCTCCACTGTCTGACCCTTCCTCCTCAACATCCCATCTGAGAGATGGTTCTTCTGACAGAAAAGCTCCCAAAAATGGGGTCTTTTGGAAATCTACCAACATTGGTCACCAGGAGGACAAAGTACAATGTCTAATCAAAAAACTTTTTTTTTGGCAAAGCGGTCAATAGGATTGAGAAATAATGAGAACCAAAAATAGACTCTCAAAGAACCACCTTTTCCATCTGGGAGTATTTTAAAGAGTTGAGTTTTTTTTTAAAGTGACCACTTTGATCGCTCAAACAACAAAAATGTTTGTATGTAGATAATAAAGCAAATGCACTAAGTAATTTATTACAACATATGTAGAAATTATTATGTCCTTAATCAGAGCTGAAGTCAATTGCAGTACAGTTCTTGATTAATGCATTACTTGTTGGTGTATTATATTGGTTCCAAAATTTAATTTAATGCCACACTCCAATATACTTCCAGCAAATGTATGGGGAAGAGTGGTACCGTCTACAAGGAAATTCCCAGGCAAAGTATGCATTAAAGTTGCAACTCTCAAAGTTGATCTAGCGGAGGCAAGGTTGACTGGCAACATATCTTTGCATTTAACCTTAGAGACTTCTACATCACTCGCATCTCTTGATGCAAAAAACAAACAACTTAATCTGAACTATAATTCTAGTCAACACTTAACAATTTGATATAGAATGGAACTGAATAAGATTTTATTTCCCCATTTGTAAGAATGATGATAATTGCATATTATAACAATATGTAACATTTTTTTTTATTTTGTGGTATCCAGGACACTGTCCTCAAAGCCATTCAAGCAGTAAATTGACAGTGCTCCTTTAACAAGGTGCGACTCCATCAAAAGTACTGTCTCTCAGACAGGATGCTCAACTGAGGCCCCCTCTGCCCATTCAGGTGGAGATAAAAGAACCCACATAATTATTTTTCTTACATTAGATGATAAAAGTCCTCGTGTCTTTTTCAGGGATTTTGATTCCTTCCCTTTGATCAATTACATCTTTCCCTTCGAAGTTATTATTTAGACCTTCTCCTTCATCTGATCAATCATTTAAATTATTGTAAGGCATTATTAGTTTCACTATTTTCCATCTGTATCATCTCATCTCCAACTCGTAGTGAGGACAGACTGCTTGTCTGTTTTTGATTTGAAATTTATGATTGGTAAGTTAAATCTAAGTCATATTTTCCTTTCAGCTTTAAAAAGTAACAAAGTGAAGACAGCAGCGGTATTATTGCCCTCTTGCCTTGCTTTGCAAGTATTTATGATGGAAGACCGCCAATTGGAGTCACACAATCCGAGGTGAGCAATGATCACGGTTACTCCAAGCCAATACCACAGGATTATGCAGCTGTTAATGTTAATGGGCCTTTTTGTCAGAAGCCAAATCTGTACGCAACTGCTAATTGCAACATGGACATAGTTCTTCAGGTTCAACAAAGGGTTATATCATGAGTCATACCATGGGGTAGCTGCTGCTTCTCTAATTCTTGAACATGGCAAGGGGTGCACATTCTTGCAATAATGATGTTTGAACTGGATCACCAATAACTCAAGAGAGGTAGTAGATTCAGTCTTTGAAGAGGCAATAACAACAGTTGCAGGAATTTCATCGAGCGCCTTTGATACTAAGCTTGGAACAATCCAAAATGTAGAACTGGATTTTGATCGGATGGCCTGCATTATGTGTATTTGGTACCTTGTGGAGGTAAGATAATCACAGAGTATTACAACAGTCACTGGAGTTGGCAGGTCAGCGGTGTCACCCTGCTTGTCTGGTCAACATTCACAAACACAATATAAATGCTGCAGATTTTTAAATAGGAAACACTAAAATTAAATTGTTGTCATTTCAACATTTGTAGAAATATTTGGGTGCACATCCTTCATCATCTGGACTGAAGACTAAAAAATAGCTGAGTTAAATTCTGGCAAGTTTAATGGCAATACAGTTCCTGATTGATGCAAATCTTGTTGATGTATTATACTGGTTGCAAAATGTAATTTAATGCCACAACTTTGCTATATTATTACCAAGGACTTCTGAAGATTTCTACAGATGTACCGTGGCGAGTATTCTGTCTGATTGCATCGCTGTCTGGTATGGAAGTACAATTAAAAAAAATCCAGAGAGTTGTTAACTCGGCCAGCAACATCATGGGCATCAGTCTTCACTCCATTGAGGACATCAACAAGAGGTAGTGGCTTAAGAAAGCAACCTCTATATCCTCAAGGACCCCCCACCATCCAGGCCATGGCCTCTTCACTCTGCTACCATCAGTGAGGAGGTAGAGGAAGCTAAAGACGAGCACTTTCTTCCCCTCTGCCATCAGATTTCTGAATAAATGATGAAAGACAGGCACTACCTCACAATCTCCCATTTTCTTGTTTCTTTTGAAAATGTATTTTCACTGTAACGCTGCAACAAGACAATGAATTTTATGACAATAGATTCTAATTCTGACAACTACAATCTACCTCCAGCAAAGGTGCGGGGCAGAGTGCCACAATCTACAATGAAATTCCTGGGCAAAGCATCTGTTTAAATTCTCAAAGTTGATCTACCTGAGGCAAGGTTGATTGGCAACATATCTTTATATTTAACCTTAGAGACTTCTGCATCACTCACATCTCTTGATGCAAAAAAGCAAGTGGCTTAATCTAAACTATAATTCCAGTCAACACTTGACAGTTTGATATAGAGGGGAAAATAATTTTTTTTCCATTAGTGAAGAAGATGATAATTGCAAAGCAAATTGCGCCGTTGATTTTTTTTTCACATTGTGGCATCCAGGACCATGTTCTCTGTGTTAAGGTTGATGTTGAGACTGTGGACTGACAATGTTTTGAGACAGCAAGTCCTGCCACTGCTAAAATTTAAGTTGGAAGTGTTCTCCAATAAAACGTGAGGCCTAATGTCCATATTCAGTTTGGGTGGAGTGGTGTTCTTGCTCTCCTGTGAAATCAGGCTTTATAAAAGCATAGAGAGCTAGGAAAGAAACTTGGTTCCAAGAGGAAGAACGCAATCCCAGTCTGCATGACACTTGTGGAAATTACATTTCGTAGGGTGACACTGATCCAGATCAAGCATTTTTTTTGGCCCTTTCTCTGCTTCCACATTTGTTCAACACCCAGAATGTGAGCCAGTCAAGATGCCACTTGGAAGTTTATTTTCTGTGGGGATTTCCAGAGAATAATCTAGAGCTATAAGGTCTTTCCTCTCCATGTCCCAAGCCGACAGTTGCTTAATTCCCATCAGGGACCTCTTCCCTTGCATTACTTGAAGGTACATGGGAAACTATGGCCATTTCTATTCACCATGCATATTAGGGTTGGAATATAAGAGGGAGGGGCAATGACACTTACAAATAATGTAGAAATGCAACCCCAGCAAACTGTTCTGTGGATTAAAGAATACTTCAGAGAGAATCGAATGCTGAACACTTTAACTGGGAGGGATAAATTTGTCAAGAATAACGGGGTGGTTGGGGGGTGGGGGCATGGGTGTTGGAAGCCAGCTCCAAGCTGTGATTTTTGGTTTAACTCTGGCACATTATCTAATCATTTGCAAGTCTTCATGGGATACTTTATCAATTTTTACAGGCAAACTACTCCGAGGGAGTCAGAGCATACATAATTAAAATAGAAACCAGGGATATCAGCAAGAACCAGTGTTGAACAACTTCCATTAACTGACTATGATTGGTTTTCAAATTATAATCGACAGTTGTATGAACAAAGGACTCTAAATGAAAACACCAGCTGTGACATTACTCTGCAAACAGTCATCTGAAACATGTGATTGGAAACTAACCACAGTATTTACGCAGACAATGACTGGTTTTTAACATATATATGTATGAGGATATATTGCTTCATTAATGGAACAGAACAGATGAGACATGACCATGAGGCATTTTAGGGTATCACAAACATAATCAGCCACATCAACACAGATGGGACAAGATGTTATAATTGGATTCCAATTCTAACATTTTAGTCTCATTGATATAACATGACATCAAGACTCAAAGCCCTGACGCACTGATGAGATTTGAGTATGAGAGGAGGATAGGTTAGTGCACTGCAGTGGGATCATGCACCAGGTGGCTGAGAACAACCTTTGATCAAGGAAAGCAATAGATGAATGGTCCAGGCATTACGCACCATTCTTCTGATTAAGGGCTCAAGACCTGCTGAGTTTCTCCAGCACTTTTGCAAACTGTATTAGAACCACTGGATATTTTGGAATTTGGATCTTTTACAATATTGAAATACGAAGTTCCTCCTCCGGAAATTTGTGCACAGGACCATAGGAGGCTCCAGGCAGCTTTCTGTTTATGTCACCTCATCAAGGGTTGCTAACCATCTAATAGGTATCATCGTATAAAACTTGATGTGTTTGAGGTTTGGGGAGATTCTTTTACTTGATCTCCCTTGAATGTTTGTAATGAATGAATGTTTTATGTTTATAGTTCAGACTCCAAATGACACTTCAATCAAAATGGTAGTGATATTGCAGCATTACTGCAAATGTAACAGTAGATCAGATTTTTCCAAACTAAAATAGTGTAGAATAAGATGCTACAAAAACAGGGTATAGAGAAAAGCACAATTAAAAATTACTTTTTTTTTAATCCTTAATTTTCAATAAATGCCTGTTCCAGAATCAACCACAAGAGAAAGCTTGTTCTCCATATTCTCCCCATCTGTCAGGTTGCTTCTCACACTCCTAAACTCGAGTGAACGCGTCTAACCTGTTCAATCTTTTCTCTTCAGGTGACTGAACCTCTTTGCGAGATTGGAATTTTCCTGACTTCTGTGAATTCCCAATTTATGGCTATTTCTGATTCAGTGTGTATTTGTGCCACACAAATGCACAATGTCAGTCACCAATGGACCTTTGCTTGCTGGTAGTATTACTTTAACTCTTGTTAAGATGATCAGAATGAGCCTTTGCGTCTCTGACTGGCAGGCCAGGGCACAGGTCTTGATCAGCAGCTCAGATATGATAAACCAAACCAACTGTGTTTGTTAACTGGATGAGGGTCCACTCTATCCATGTGTTGCTGCCGTCCAACCAAAAGGAAAGGTTCACGTAGGTGTGCGCTATGCTTCTGGGGAGATGCTCTGATCATTTCATTTTGCAGCAATCCTGGCTGCCTGTGCTCTCTACTTTGGTTCATTGTTGAGATTAGAAGGAACCTGATAATTGGCCGATGACACTCAACCAACAAAGCCAAAAAGCAAGTTCCTTTGCCACATCTTTCCGTGGCCTCATGTACTGCCAAACCAAGGCTACCCACAAATTGGAGGAACAACACCTTGTATTTCCTCTTGATATCTCCAACCAGATGACATGAATGTTGACTTTTCCGATTTGCATTAAACCCCTCCCCATGGCTCTCTCTTTCCTTATTCCCCTGTCTTCTTTCCTCCGTTATTCCCATCTCCTTTCCTCCACCTCCTCATCCCCTTCCTTTGATCAGAGCTACCCTAGGTTTTGCTCTCTGCCTTCTCCCTACCAATTTTCAGCTTTTTTCCCCTCTTCTGCCCTCCCACTTGTATCCACCTATGATCTCTTTCCCTGTACTCCTCCCCCTTCCCTTTCCTCACCCCCTCTCCCTCTCCCCCCTCCCTGTAGTAAACCATGGTAATGTATAATTATCTGGTTAAGCATGCCTATAGGCTGGTTGTACCTGTGGTCCCGCCCCACTGGCTCTTGTATAAATGTGGCTGTTCCCCAGCACCCCCTGCAACTTAGTGCAGAACAACTGAACAATAGGGATATGCTATGTTCTCAAGTGAATTAAAGCCTATTGATTTCTCCACAATAGTCTCCCGACTGATCGATGGTGTATCACTCCCCTCACCTTTTTATTCAGGCATCTGCCTATTTTTTTCCCCCTTTTTCCTGACAAAGGGCTCAAGCCCGAAACGTTGGTCACCCTTTACATCCTATCAATGCCGTGTTTCCCCAGCACATTTGTGTTTTTCACTAAGAACAGTTTAGAAGCTGTTGGAGTCAGTGTTGGCGGGAAATGGCATGTGTTTTACCTCTTGCACCTCTCAAAGCAGCCACCCCGGATGCAGCTGACAGAATAAAATCGCTCACATTCAATTTAGTATATTTTTATTCTTGAACCACTGGTGTCTGTCTCATTTTGTAAGTACAGGAAATTCCTGGCCAAAAAAAAACCCTGTTTGGTCACGACCAAACCTAGACCCAATTAAATCATGTAATTCAGATCTGATTGAGCAACGTAAGGATTTACTGTGACCCAATTATTCCTGTAGAGAGCCCAGAATGTCAAATGGTGGAGGAATACTTTACACCTGAAGTACTTACAGTACTTTTCTTCTGTGTTCCCTCTTGCATGTATCTTTGTTCAGAATAATCCTTTTGTGCTCTCACTTACCCATAAGCAAAACTCAGAAGGGACCACTTTAAGAAGATCTGGTTCCTGGGTTGGTCTCTAATCATATAAACTATGCTATAAGTAATGGCATCTGGTGGATGTGATTGACGAGGATTCTCTCTTGGGAAGTTAACAGAGTGCATCCACATAGGAAATGTCATTCTACACACTCCATGGAGAAGACCTCGCAAAAAAAAAATCATGTGCTCAAGTCTGTTTTTAAAGAAACTGCACAAAGGTCACATGGGAAGCAAATACTTTACATTAATAGCGCTTCCAGCATTCTATCATTGCTGGTTTCTTCATTATTTTTGACCGATCATCTTCATTGATGATTGATTATGAATATTGCTTTATTAATTAATATTTATGTGAATCTGAATATAGTATTACAGAAATGTGCACCAACTTTTCAAAAACTAGAATATTAAGCACTTTTAAAATTCTGGTACTTTTATGATCTATGCATCTATCCCTTTGCCAGCTCACTCACTACAACATCCCCACACCTATAGCACTTCATGTACTCCACACCATGCACTAAAACACATGTAGTCATGTGTCTCCCCACCTTCCCCTACCCTTCCACAACCCTGAATACACCCACGAGCACATTGGAAAACTGTCTACTTCTCTCTGCTTTCTGAAAAATTATTCTGAGTTCTATGAAAAGCAAGAACCACATCAGCTTGCATTGGAATTGTTCATCTTTATTGTTTATATCTCAGGATACATGTGAGGCAGGGAGTGAGAGAGAGAGAGTGTGTGTTTGAGCACAGAATGAGTTAGAGGGAGCAAGAGATCCAGTAAGAATGATCAATCCATCAAGCCCTGCTTAACGTTTTGAACCCTGAGCTGAAGCCTTGGTTAAATCATGAGGTTTTTCTTGTTAGGGTAAAATAGATCATTGGATGCATATATGCACGGCCTACCTCTTGCTTAAGGCATTGAATTTTCTTCCTTCCCTACCCTACCAGCCCCCAACTATATCTCAGGAGAGACAATATAAGAAATCTGTCAAAGGCTCCCCACTAATCTCTCCAAGGTGATTATACCAGTCCGAGGGTTTGCCAAACTCATGTCTTAATCAACATTAATTTTGTAGGTTGTTGCAAGTATAATCACTGTGGGATTTCGGATGAAGAGTCCATGCTCCTCTATGTTCAATCAGTTGATCTCTAGTCAAGATAAATAAATCTCAGGTTTTCGCTGTTTCCCCTAGTTACATCGACCGCCCAGAATTCTGTCACATATCATTGCCCTTGGCACTCAAACCACTGCTATGTTATCAACAGCATGAATATTCTCCAGAAATTGTGGCAGCTCCAGCTTTGCAATTGGCAGGTCAAGATGCAAATCTTCACATTGGGTACAGTAAATAACTCGAAAGCCTGAGACTGAGTCACTGATCTACAGGCTTTTATTCACAATGGACAAGGACCTCATCCCGTGCCGTGACCCGGGGTTTCTGGGGAAGGGTCAGGGTGATGAGGACTTTATACAAGGTCAAAAGAGGGAAGAGCCACATGTACAGTCACAGAATGGGGCGGAGCCAGGAAATCAGAAGTACAGCAGTTCACCCTTTTCACCCTTTGGTTTTATTTTAATTATCCAGCAGGGTGACGTGGGGCACAAAATCTTACAGGTTAAGCTGGTCCAGTGGCTTGATCTCCCATACTGACTGGCAGAGAGCCAGTTGTAGTCGGCGCTGCTGTCTCCTCCCAGACCTCCAGCGCTGTGTTGACCTGCAGGGGGCACGACGGCTCAGCCGGATTGACTGGGGTGGGGGTAGGTTGCAACGGAAGGAGGGGGTACTGCCTGGTGGGTGTACTCCTCAGGGGGTACCCCACGTGCTTGAGGTCCTGGATGGAGACTTTTCCTCATGCCCATCTGGATAGGCTATATACGCATAATGGGGGTTCACATGGAGGAACTGACCCTTTTGACCAGGGGGTCAGTTTTATGGCCCCTCATGAAGGGGCCATATCCTGCCCCTGATGAAGCAGGATTGGCCCCAGAGACGTCAGCCAAGAGGGTAGGGTGGTCTGCGATGCGGACTTCCTTGTGAAGGAGAAATTTTTTTCATGATGGGTAGCATTAGTGGCAGTACATAGCAGAGAACAAGTGGCATGACTCGCTATGGAGGACCTCCTGCCAGTGAGAGAGAGAGACAGTCCCTGGACTTTAGGGCAAGGAGGATGGCCTTCCACATGGTGGCATTCTCTTTGTCTCTACCTGGAACGATCCCCTGGCTTTTATCAAGTGCGCTCTCTCTGGCTGGTAAAAATGAGGCTTGTACTCCACACGTACCCTGGGGGTTGTAACTCTTGGTCCTGGTGGTAGTGGTACCCCTGGCCAATAGGAATTGGCTCAGCTTGTGTGATCCCGAGTCGCTGTGGATGTACGATGGGCACCTGAACAGGTTGTGCAGGCCCCAATGACTGTGATAGTGGTTAATGTCTGCGCAGGGGATGGCAAAGGGGAGCCATCAATACTCATCAATAACCATGAGGAAGTATGTATTGTGGTTGGTGAAGGGAGGGGTGCCCTTGAAGTCCATGCTCAGGTGCTCAAAGGGGCATGTGGCTTTTATCAAGTGCGCTCTCTCTGGTTGGTAAAAATGAGGCTTGTACTCCACTCGTATCCTGCAGTCCCTGATGTCAGAAATAAAACTTCTCACACATGAGTCTCTTTAAAACTGATGACACGACAAGCTTTATTTACAAGTCTGCAGAGTTGGACTCAACTGGCTTCTCACCAGTTAAGCCCCGATACATACAGTGCATTGATTTTTATACCCTTATTGTTTGCCCTTCCCCTTCTTATTAATACTGTTTTAATTGGTTAGTATTGCAAAAGCATTCTAAGTATAACTGCATTTTTAATTATCACGTTCGTTACGTACGCTGTGAACTCTACATACACTAAATTCTGTTTCTCACCCTTCTTATCAATCTTTTGTCTCCTGCATGTCTCTCACTATGACCATGAAAAGATATGTTTTTAAAAAAACATATCCAGCTGAACCTTCTGTCCTTGGCTGCTAGTAAGCTCCCTGTCCGTTCTGGCTTCCCTTTTTATGATTAATCATCACATTTTAACTTAAGTCATTTTAACCTAAATTCTCTATATAACAATCCACCCCTTTCTCTCTTTAAAATGTGTGTAATATATATAGATATGAATTCATCCGTGGACCCCCGCAGACCCAACAATTGGTTACATTAAAAGTTCCTGCAATTTTAGTTGCAAGATCTACAAAAAGGTTATCTCCCCCAACTGTATTACCGAAACTTTCATGGTTATTTGGATGGACTCGAACTAAGTCCGGCTGTCTTAAAGGGGCAGGCACTTTCGAGTGTGGAGTGGAACTTTTCATTGGAACAGTACGCTGGTGTATGCAAAACCAGAGTCCATCAGGGCATGGTGGGCCTGAGTCACCCTTCCAACGGTTAAGAGGGAAAGGAGTGGTATTAGGAATCTGTATATAATGACCCATATTATTTCCTTCTTTTTCCACACAAGGGGTATATGGATGTTGGGTGGTATTTTCTGCCCAGCATTTCTCAGGAACTGAGGTATGGGAAATAAAATTACCCTCCTTTCTTCCCCAAATGTGGTCCTGAAACAGGACCACTGTGTCTCTGCATTTCTTACATTTCACACCTGATAAAGACATAGGCAAACTAAGAAAAATCAAAGAACATAACAATAACATTGTGAATCAAGTCTTTCTGCGAAATCGCAAGGTAAGAGGTTTTTCTCCAGGAACACAAGTCCAATCTGAGTTTGTATCAGGGTCCTGAGGCGCCTCTACAGGTCCCTTAAATCTGGATGCGTGCGTCCACCCCTTCTCTCTTGTTCGTGCTGCAGCCTCTGTAGTTAAGAGAACTTGGTATGGACCTTCCCACTGGGGCTGGAGTTTTTCAGTTTTCCAGGTCTTGATGAGAATCCAGTCTCCTGGTTCCACTTTGTGTAAAGAAAAGTCTAAAGGCGGTGTTTGTGCCAATAGTCCTCTCTTTCGTAAATCTGTAAGAGAGCGTGACAGTGCCTGTAAATAGTTCCTAACAAATATATCCCCTTCCCCCAAGGTGGGACACCCCTCAACTGTACTCCAGAAGGGAAGCCCAAACATCATTTCATAAGGGGACAATCCTACATCTTTTCGTGGGGCAGTACGAATTCTCAATAAAGCCAGGGGCAGACACTTTATCCAAGGCATTTTAGTTTCCACCATTAATTTTGTCAATTGCATTTTTAGGGTTCCATTCATACGTTCAACCCTCCCTGAGCTTTGTGGATGCCAAGGGGTATGCAATTTCCAAGAGACCTGTAATGCATTACAAATCAATTGCTGGATTTTTGAAGAAAAATGTGGACCCCTGTCTGAGTCTATAGAATCCATTATACCATATCTGGGGATTATCTGCTCTAGGAGGAGGCGAGCTACTGTAGAGGCTGTAGCATTTACTGTTGGGAAGGCTTCCACCCATCAAGTAAAGTGATCTATTATCACCAACAGATACTTCCATCTTTGGACTTGAGGTAACTCTGTGAAGTCGATCTGGATACGTTGAAAAGGGCGTATGGCTAATGGTTGACCTCCCATGGTCCCTGTCCTCATTACCTTGTTATTAATTTTTGTGCATAGGTGACAATTCTGCACCTCCTGTTGGGCCAAGGTGTAGATTCCCTTACACACATATTCTCGAAGCACTGTGTCACATAAGGCTTGGGTGCCCCAGTGGCTCTGATGATGCAGGTGTTTTAAAATATTGCGAGATATTTCTTTATTTAGAACCATTCTTCCATCTGGTGTCTTCCATGTTCCATCAGGCAGCTGGCTTGCGCCCAGCTGAGCCATGTCCTTTTCTTCCTTAGCAGTGAAAATGGGAGCCTTCTTTATGCCTTGTCTTATTGGGATTAAGGTCAGCAAACGGACTTCTTGTTGCATGGCTGCCCTTTTGGCTTCTTCATCAGCCAGTCTGTTTCCATCAGAGGGTATCTCCCCTCTGATGGCTTGGTATGTAGACCACTGCTATTTCCTGGGGTAATGTCAAGGCTTCTAAAGTCAGAGTAATCATCTGTTCGTGTGCCAATTCCTTTCCTCTTGATGTAATTAGACCACGCTCCTTCCAGATCTTACCAAAGGTATGCACTACCCCGTATGGGTATTTGGAATCAGTGTAAATCGTTCCAATTTTCTTTGCCAGTATTCTGAGGGCTCTCTGCAAGGCATATAGTTCACAGGATTGTGCTGACCAGCTTCCGGGTAGTCTCGTGGATTCTACTACTTTCCAAGTATTTCCTTCTATTATAGCATACCCACTTCTTCTCATTCCGTCAACACATCTGGCGGAGTCGTCAATGTAGAATTCATATCCTTCTCCCAGCAGAGTATTGCAAAGGTCTTCTCGGGTCTTGGTCTGAAGATCTGTCAACTCGACACAGTCGTGCTCCACCTCTCTCTCTGTTTCACTGCCGTATAAAAAGTGAGCTGGGTTGCAGCTATTAATCTTTGCAAACTGTAGATCTTCTCCGACTATTAAAATGGTTTCATACTTTAATATGCGAGAATCAGTCAGCCATCGATGGGCAGTTTGTGTTAATAAAACACTCACAGAATGGGAGGTGTACACAGTCATCTTTCCTCCAAAAGTAAGTTTACGTGCTTCCTCTACCAACAGAGCAGCAGCCGCTACTCCCTGGATACACATCGGCCATCCGCGAGACACTGGGTCCATCATTTTGGAAAGGAAAGCCACTGGGTGTCGCTGACCGCCTTTTTCCTGTGTTAAAATTCCCACAGCTGTTCCTTGGTTATGAGTGACAAATAGCTGGAAGGGCTGTTTTAAAGAGGGCAGAGTGAGTACTGGGGCTCGTGTCAGGCGATGCTTCAAGTCCTCAAACCATCCTTCCTCCTCCTGGGTCCATTTCAATGGATATTCATTTTAATTTGTCAGCTTTTCATACATAAACTTCACCAAAGCTGAGTAGTCCTCTATCCATAACCTACAGTAACCTAAGAGTCCCAGGAATTGTCTTATTTCCTTCTTATTACGGGGTAACGGCATTCTAGTGATTCCCGCAATCCGTTCAGGGGTAATCCGTTTCTATCCTTTACTTATCTGGTGTCCCAGATATACCACAGTTCTCTCAACGAACTGTAACTTGTTCCTGGACACCCGTAGACCCTTTTTCCCCAGATAATTCAAGAGTCTAATTGTATCTCCCCTCATTTCTTGTTCCTTGGGTCCTGATAATAGTAAATCGTCCACATACTGCATTAGTTGGGAATCATCAGATTGTGGATAGTCCACCAGGATTTGTTCTAGCATTTGTCCAAACAGGTTCGGAGATTCAGTGAACCCTTGGGGCAATACAGTCCACCGAAGCTGTCTCCGTCTGCCTGTCCATGGATTTTCCCATTCAAACGCAAACATATCTCTACTTTCCTCTTCTAATGGACACGTCCAGAAGGCATCCTTCAAGTCGATAACACTAAACCACTCATGGTCTGGGGGAATCCGACTCATAATAGTATAGGGATTAGGCACCACTGGGTGGCGGGTCTGAACAATAGCATTCAAACTTCTTAGATCCTGAACTAGGCGATAGGATCCATCTGACTTTTTCACTGGGAGTATAGGGGTGTTATAAGGTGACATGCATTCTTCTAATAGTCCGTCTCGTATTAGAGTCTCAATTACCGGCTGTAGCCCTTTTCTCCCTTCCAAAGAAATAGGATACTGACGTTTCCTTACCGGCTGATGACCTGGTATTAATGTGACATGTAAAGGTGGGATGTCCAGACCTCCTCGATTTCCCTCCTTATACCAGACTCTCTCGTCAATCTGCCGTTCATCCTCTTCCTTTAGAGCACAGAGGTGGACTCGCACTTCTCCGTCCACAGGGAGAGCACCCAAACCTAGGAGAGCCTGTAAGTCCCTTCCTAGGAGGTTAAATCCAGCCGACGGTAACAACAAGAGGTCTTGTACCCCTTCTCTTTCTTCCAGTTTCACTGTTACTTGGGGAATTATTGATACCATTCTGGGAGCCCCTTCTATCCCAGAAATTGTCAAATTACTTTTTACAGGCTCAGTTCCGACTGGCACATTTATTACACTACTTCGTTCCGCTCCTGTGTCCACCATAAACACCACCTCTTCTCCCTTGGGACCAATTTTTAGTTTTACCAGGGGTTCCCTCTTATACTTGGTCCCTAACATTTGGAACCCCTGACCCCCCTAATCTTCTTCCATAAGTTCGAGGGCACGCAATTCCCTCTTGTATCGGGGGCATTCCCTCTTAAAGTGTCCTTCCTCATTGCAGTAATAGCACTTAACGAACCTCCGGGGTCTTCCCTCTCTTGGATATCTTGGATTGTTTAGAGGAAGGTTTTGTTTTCTTTCCCCTCTGGATTCGGCATTCATCTGTCGGATAGTCTGTACCATAACCTTTGTCGCCCTCTTTTGATCTTCTTCTTCTCTCTGCACATATACTTTTTGCGCCTTTTTTAACAGGTCGCTTAGGGGTTTTTCGCTCCAGTCCTCCTCCTTTTCTAGTTTCTTTCTAATGTCCTGCCATGATTTGGAAACAAATTCAATTCGAATAAGCTGTTCACCCATTGGTGTACTAGGGTCCACGCCAGCATACTGTTGAACATTCTTTCTCACCCTCTCCAAAAAATCAGTAGGGGACTCATCTTTCCCCTGGTGGTTCCCAAATGCCTTGGTGAAATTGTGACCCGTTGGCACAGCCTCCCGTATCCCTTTAATTGTCCACTCTCTATATTGTCTCATACTTGCCAATCCCTCGGGTGTTCGTTTGTCCCACCTGGGTTCATTTAAGGGATATTTTTGTTCATGGGGTCTGGGGTCCCCAGGTTGTTCATATTCCCACATGAGGAGGGCAGCCCGTCGAATCATCTGCCTCTCCTGGGGTGAGAATAATGTTCCCATTATTGCCTGCATCTCTTCCCACGTGTATGTGTTTGGTCCCAGGAATTGGTCGAGCTGTTCAGCCAGTCCTATAGGATCTTCCAATAACTTTTTCATTTCTTTCTTAAATCCCCGCACCTCTGTACTAGTTAGGGGAACATTCACATATCCCGTTCCCCCTCCCGGTCCTCCCATAGGAACTTCCCTCAGGGGATTTAGGCTTATTGAAAACTTTGATGGTCCTGGACCAGTCTGGGATCTTGTCCAGGGTCGGTTTACCGGTGGAAGTTTAGGGTCCGACTCCCTTAATTCATCCTTTTTTCCCCGGCCCCTTTCGGGGCAATCAGATTCATCACCTTTCCCCTCCGGTAATGAGCTTTCCTCGGGCGCAGTAGGCACCAGGGGAATATAAGGAGGGGGAAGGTTGTCCAGAGGTTCCCACTTCTTTTCTCCCGCTACCCTCAATTTAAAACATTTTGTTAAGGATCCTGGCCAGGGAACCCAACAAAATGCATATGCTGACTCTTCTTGATTCACCTTTGGTCTCGAATTTACATATATGTTTAATGCTTGTCTAACCCAATCCTCATCAGATCCAAATTTCGGCCACCAGACCGAGGAACCTTTAATAGGTTGTTTCGACCAAAGGAGACAATATTGGACCATCTTTTTCTTGTTTTTGTCTCGATATCTTTTACTATCCCAATTTTCAAACATTCTCCCCAAAGGGCTGTCAAGGGGAACTCCCAGGAATTGTCCTGAATTTTCAGACGAGCCCTTAGATTTTGATCCTCCCATTTTCCCACCTAGATCTGTTTATCGTTGCTGAGGACCCTCTCGTTCTGGACCCTACTCCCTTCTTCTCAGACGCCTCGTCGTAGGTACTGTCCCTCCTTCGGTTACCGCTGAGGTTTCCCTGGGGTTGACCCCTCTCTTCTCGGCACTTCGTCGGAGGTGCTGTCCCTCCTTCGGTTACCGCCGAGTTTCCCTGGGGTCTATCCTAGAGTCCCACGACAGGGTCCTCACGCCACGACAAAAGCTCTATACCTGATCTATTACATTAGGTTTTTTATCCAAACAGGTGTATCCCGTTACACCTGTTACCCAATCCCCACACCACAATCGTAAGTCGTCACTTACCGGTGTCTTCCCGGGGATTGAACCGTCACCCTTCTCCTCTCCGTCTTGTCGTGTCACCTTGTCCGGATACCACTCGCTCAAGCCGCCCGAAGCGACGAGCAAGGGACTAGGAGCCGCTGAACTCAGCGGGGTGCACCACCTCCGATGTCCCTCTTCTCGCCTCCCCTCACGGCCGGAGTGTAGATCCCGGACGAGCCCCCATTTGTCAGAAATAAAACTTCTCACACATGAGTCTCTTTAAAACTGATGACACGACAAGCTTTATTTACAAGTCTGCAGAGTTGGACTCAACTGGCTTCTCACCAGTTAAGCCCCGATACATACAGTGCATTGATTTTTATACCCTTATTGTTTGCCCTTCCCCTTCTTATTAATACTGTTTTAATTGGTTAGTATTGCAAAAGCATTCTAAGTATAACTGCATTTTTAATTATCACGTTCGTTACGTACGCTGTGAACTCTACATACACTAAATTCTGTTTCTCACCCTTCTTATCAATCTTTTGTCTCCTGCATGTCTCTCACTATGACCATGAAAAGATATGTTTTTAAAAAAACATATCCAGCTGAACCTTCTGTCCTTGGCTGCTAGTAAGCTCCCTGTCCGTTCTGGCTTCCCTTTTTATGATTAATCATCACATTTTAACTTAAGTCATTTTAACCTAAATTCTCTATATAACAATGAGGAGCTTAAAGTCTCTGTATGTCATGCCCCATGTAATCAGCTTCACTGTAGTGTAGCAATGGATTTCTGCATGTTCGACTTTGAGGCAAGGGCAGCTTTGTAGGTGACTGATTTAGCCTCAAGGGAGTAACATTGGACCATGTCTGGATGGATAAAGCTCTTGGTGTTATCATTGATGGAGATGTCCATCATGGAGCAGATGCATTGATGAGGGCTGTTCTGGCCCAGCAGCATATGTCTCCCCGGGAGTTGGCGGGGTCCAAGATGGTGGCCTCCATGCCATGGCGTGGTCATTTCTGGAAGACACTTCCGTACAAGATGGCGGATTGCCAGATTACACACGCGGCGGCACTGGGGCTGGAGGGCTATGATTGGCATGCTCTTGCATAGTGGCCCTTCTTCCTCCACTTGGAGCACGTTGCATTTATCACTGGAAAACGTGTTCAGGGGTGTTTTGCCTGGTCCAGAAGTAGTACTTTTGGTGCTCCTGGGAGACAGTGGCTATTGTGGGCTCATTAATCAGGCATGGTAGCAAACCTGCGACCTGTAGACCCGCATCCCAGGATGGTGACCCCGTGTGGGCCTGTTCACGTTTTCACATTGCAGAGGGTGATCTCCAGCAACTGTATAAGATTGATCTCCCCTTTTAAGTCTAACTTACTCTGCTCGACTATCTGCTGGCACATAAAATCAGACCTGATTCCTGCAACATAGACATCCCGGATCATGTCCTCTGTATTTTGGGTGGCCGATGCTACCGAGAAGTTGCACACCCATGTGAGTCCTTGCAGGTCCCGGAGGAACTCATCGCCCGATTCGCCCAGTTCCTGTATGCGGGTGGCCAGCATATGTCTGGCGTATACCTCATTAACTTTCTCCCTGTATTGCCTCTTGAGCATATCCATTGCTTCCATGTATGTGGTGGTGTCCCTGATCATTGAGAACATGCGGGGTCTGACCCAGGAAAAGAGAAGATGCAGTATGTTTGCGTCAGTGGCTACGATGCTGGCTGAGTTTTAGAGGAAGACAACGAAACAGCGTAGCCAGAGTTCAAAGCTGTCTGAGACTATGGGTCGATCTCCAGCTTGTCAGGTTTCAGGAGTTGGTCCATTATTAGCAATTAAAAACAAAAAAAATTGTGACTAAAATTGACGCACAGTAAATAACTCAAGAGATTGACGGTGAGTCACTGATCTACAGGCTTTTATTCACAATGGATAAGGACCTTATCCTGTGTCGTGACCTGGGCTTTCTGTGGAAAGGTCAGAGTAATGGAGGCTTTATACAAGGTCAAAATAGGGAGGGACTGTAGGTACAGTCACAGTTCAGGGCGGAGGCATGTAATCTGGAAATCAGGAATACAATACAGTTCAGCAGTTCACCACAAGTTGATGGCCAGAGATATCCCAAATGAATCCATCTCTTGACTTCTTGCAGAGCTAAATGGCTTTTCCCATTCTGAGATTTGGGGTGGGGGGTGATGGTGGGAGTCTGTCTGCTAAATCAGTGGGTGCTTTCAAGATGCCTTGTAAAATGGGGTTAACTAGGCAATTTGTCCGGATAGGGCCACACTCACAAGGCAGCTTGAAAGGATCTGACCTGGTCAGTGGACTCCAAATTCAACCGGATCCTTGCCATACCTCAGGAGTAGTCAGGGAACCCAGTTAAATTTACCTAGGTCTTGTCCACCAGCAGCCTGTAAACAAAAATGGCTGACCCGGTAACTCCTGTGATGTCAGTGCTTGCACACTAGCATCTCATGGAAAAACCTGATGAAATGTCTGCCGAGATCGATGGGGAGAGAAGGGTTGCTGCCAATGGAGGGGGGCCACAATTGGGGGTCACTGCCGCAGGGGGGTGGAATACCGTGATCGGCGAGGATGGTTCGGCTGTCGCAGGGCAAAGGGGTTAGTTGCCATGGGGACAAAGCAGATAGCTGCCGCGGGGTGGGGGGGGAGCATGATTGGTGGTGGAAAGGGTAATTGACAGCTGATGGGAGGGACGGTGGAGACTGACCACCGATAGTTTACGTGATGCTTCACCTCCCACATCATTGCAGAGGTGGGATCCGCCTTAAATCGCCTTGTAAGGGATTGGTTAAAGTGGTCTGTGAGTGGGAAGGGAAGGTTGAGAATCACTGCTCTAGACCCAATTGTTACTGAAATATTTTGCTTGAGAAAAATGGTCATTAGCCCATTTTCAGTGGAGTTATGAAACCATGCACATAACGAGTCAATTAGGTACGATTAAAACAGTAATTTTCAAACTTTTCCTTTCCACCCACATACCACCTTAAGCAACCCCTTACTGATTACAGAGCACTGATGCCATAGGGATGACTTAAAGTAGTACGTGAGTGGAAAGAAAAAGGTTGAGAGCCACCATGCTAGAGGAACTCAGCAGCTCATGCAGCGTCCTGAGGAGATAAAGGTATATAACTATCTGTTCTGGCCTGAGCCCTTCTTCAAGGTATAGGCAAAAAGCTGGCAGGTGCCTGAATAAGAAGGTTGGGGAGGAGGAAAGAAAGGGCGGGGGGGGAGGGTGGAGGACAGGCCAACAGGCAAAAAGCCATAATTTCACATGGATAGGAGGAGAGGAATGTCGAGAATTGATTGGGGAAGGGGTGTAGCTCTGTGAATGCAGAGCTAGAGGAAAGGAGGAAGAGGGAAAGGCAGAGAGAGCTTCTGTATCTACCTCCCAGAGATAGCAGTGAGAAGAGATTGTGACCAGGATGATGGAGGTTCTTTTATGATCTCAGCTGTCTTCTTGAAGCAGCACCTCACAGATATCCTCAATGGATGGTAGGCCAGAGCCCATGATGGACTTGGGAATGCTTGCTACTTTCTGCAGCATTTTGGCTTCCTGGACACTCAAATTACCAAACCAGGCCGTGATGCAACCAGTTACAATGCACCTGTAGAAGTTCGATAAAGGTCAACAATATACCAAATCTGCTCAGACATCTTAGACAGATGTTGATGTGCCTTCTTCAAAGCTGGCATGAGGTGCTGGCTCCAGAAGAAGTCCTCTGAGATGTGTATTCCCATGAACTTGAAGCTACTCTTTCCACCTCGGTCCCATCAACAGTCCCTCCGCCTCACCTTAAAATCCACAGTGAGCTCCTCGACCCGTTGAGTTCCTACAGCATCCGCAATCTCTTTTGTCTCCTGAAACATTAACACTGTTTCTAACCTGCTGAGCATGTTCATTTTCTTTTCACTTTCACTCTGCAGCGTGCAAGATAGCCAAGTGGAAGAGTGAACATGCACTCAGCGAAATATCCGATTTCACGTGGCTGTTGAGAATATGTGGTTCAGGTATCAAGGAAAAGGAACATTTTTAAGTGAAAGGGGGTTATATTGAAATGATACGAGCACTTTATGTCGTGTGTTTTGCTTCCTCTTTTATAAATTAATATTTTACCACATTTTAGATGTCCTTTGTCATGAACCTGTTGCTCTGAGTTTGCTATTTACCAATTGATTAATATTTTAACTGAACTTGAAGCTTCCTTTGTGTAATTAGTGTTTATTATGTTGAACATTTTGTACATTTAACCTGCTTCCTATGATCCAAATTCCATGCTCGCTGCATTAGCAACTATCAAAAATTTGACAGGCCACCTCAATTGATTACTGAATTGTACATACAAGAAATCACTTTCAATATCGGACCACTATAACTTGCAAAAATTGAAAAACTAGATGAAGGTGATGTGAAATAAAAGCAAAACTGGAAAAATTCAGGTCAGATGAAGGGCCCCAGACCTGAAAGGTTAACGCTTGGTCTTTCTACAGATGGTGCTGGACAATGCTTTCATTACTATTGATATTGGAAATGCCATACTGAATAGAGTTACAAGACCAGACTTTGATGTCTCTTCATTGGAAACATTGATCAAGTATCACCCTCCTGCTTCCCTGACATCCTCTTGGTGCCTCATTCAAGTTGCCCTTCTAACTAATTTCATTAGAAATGATGTTGAATTATCTGCCACTTGTCTCCGTTGACTCACTCATTCACTCTTCGTTTACACAAGAGGTACAGAATTACTCTGAGACTTGAAAGGCCACTTTTGGTTTCAGGTAGTCAAAAGTTTTTCACATTGTTTGGGTCATGCTATAAGGACACTGGTGTATGCACCTCTGAGGTGCTGTCTCGAAAGGCAGTACAAGTATATTTGGAATGCGAATGGGAATTGCCTCTTCTCAAACTATTTCAAAGGCTGGTGCACTTTGCAACATCTTCCCCTCGCTGGGATAAGTCTCTCTGACTCCCTGGTCCACTTTTCCCTCCCTACCTACCCTTCTACCAGCTGTAGCAGTTCCAGTTGGAATTGTAGAAGGTGCAATACTCCTCTGTACATCTCCTCCTTCCAAAGCCATGAACGGGCCTTCCAGGTGTAGCAGAGTTTTACATGTACCTCGTCGAACCTAATTCGGTGCACGTGTCCACATGAGGGAGACCAAATGTAGATGGGGTGAGTGCTTCACCAAACACTGGTGCTCTGCTAGGAGGTGCAAACTAGAACTTCCAGTTCTTCTCTGCCTCTTCCATTCCCGGAGATCATCGCACCACATTTCTCTTGGACAGCATAAAACCAAATGTCATAAACATTGATATTTTTCTGACTTTGGGTGACCCTCTCTTCTATCCTGTTCAACAGTTTCCATTTCTTCTTCACCACTCCAGTTCTTAATTTTCTCTCTAATGCATTCCCACCCCCACAGCTGCCCTCTCCCTGTGGTTTCTTCCTCTACCTCTCTCTTCACCTCTCCCACTTTCTTTGGTCCAGTGCCCTATTACCACCTGGTTCCTCCCCAACCCTCCTCCCCTATTTTTTCCCCCTGTATTATACTTGATATCTCCTCTACCAATGTGATAGAAATAGCTCCTTTTGGTTCATTTACGACTCCTGCATCTACAGTCTTTGTGGTTCTCCCTGCTGTGCGCAATTTGCATTGTGTGCAGCAGGGAATGTTCAGATTTAGTGTCCGAGGACATACATTACATCACATATAACCCTGAAATTCTTTTCTCTGTGGGCATGGCAGAATTACCACTTATTGGTAGTGCAAAAAAAACTGTACACAGTGTATTCATGTAAACAAATAAAGAACTGTGAACCGATAATGAATATAAACAAACTGATTGCATAAAGAGAAAATAAAAAAAAGAAAATCAATAAATTGCACAAGTAGGAGTCCTTAAATGAGTCTCTGATTGAGTTTGTCGTTAAGGAGTCTGATGGTGGAGGGGTAGCAGCTGTTCCTGAACCTGGTGGTGTGAGTCTTGTGGCACCTAGACCTCTTTCCTGGTGGTAGCAGCAGTGAAAACAAAATGTGAGCTGGATGAGGTGGATCCTAGATGATTACTGCTGCTCTTTGACAGCAGTGTTCCCTGTTGATATTCTTGATGGTGGAGAGGCTTTTGCCTGTGATGTCCTTGGCTGCATCCTTTACCTTTTGCAGGGCTTTGTGCTTGAGGTATTGGTGTCCCCAGACCAGACCCATGATGCAGCTGGTCAGCACACATTCCACCACAACTCTGTAGAAATTTGCCAGGGTTTCTGGTGTCATGCCAAACCTCAGCAAACTCCTGAGGAAGTAGAGGTACTGACGTGCTTTCTTCATGATGCCATTGATGTGTTGGGTCCAGGAAAGATCCTCCGAGATAGTGACCTATAGAACTTAAATATTTTCATCCTCTTCCCCCTCTGATCTCCCAATGATCTCTGGATTGTCTATTTCTGGCTTTCCTTTCCAGAAGTCAACAATCAGCTCCTTCGTTTTGGCGACATTAAATGCAAGGTTGTTGTTGGTGCACCATTCAGCCAAATTTTCAATCTCCATCCTGTAGGCTGACTCATCCTTTACTTTATACAACCCACTAACATGGTATCGTTGGCAAATTTGTAGATGGTGTTATTGTCGCACCGAGCCACGCAGTCGTAGGTGTAAAGTGAATAGAGCAGGGGGCTGAGAACACACCTCTGTGGTGCTCCAGTACTGATGGAGATTGTGGAGGAGATGTTCTGGTTGTGGGTCTGGAGGTGAGGATCCATGATCCAATTATGCAGAGGGGTGTTGACTTCTAAGTCTTGGTGTTTGCTTATCAGTTTTGAGGAGATAATGGTGTTAAATGCTGAACTGTGGATGATACAGAGCATCCTGATGTACAGATATACATCTTTGCTGCCCAGGGTGTTCCAGGGTTTCGTGTAGAGCAAGTGAGATGGCATCTGCCACAGACCTGTTGCTACACTAGGCGAACTGGAATGTATCCATGCCACTGCTCAGACAGGAGCTGATATACTTTCATAGAACTTCTTTACTGTGATGTAAGTGGTACTGGTCGATAGTCATTAAAGCCTGTTTGAAACAGAGGGATACAACACCTACTGGAGTGAGATTTTAAAGATATCCATAAAGACATTGGTAAGTTGGTCAGCACAGATTTTTAATACTTGGCCATCCGGGCCAGATGCTTTCCTTGGATTCACTGTCCTGAAGGCAGCACGCACGTCATCCTCAGATACGGACAGGATGGGTTTGTCAGGGGATCGAGTTCCTCTAGGAGTGAAGTTTTTCTGTCTGCTACTTCACCAGATTTAGTTTAGTGTCAGGTTATGGCATTTAGGGCCTGCTGCAGCTCCCGCGTGTCCCTTATTGTTTCAATTTTCATCCAGCATGTCCACTTGGTCTGAGAGATAGTATTCTGTAGGCCATACCTGCTCCTTCTGTACTGTTGTGGATCTCCAGACAAATGTCTGTGTTCTGGGTCTCAGATGGTTTCAGATTTCGTTGTTCATCCAGGGCTTCAGATTAGGGAAAACCCTGAATGATTTGATGGGGACACACTCATCCACAGCTGTTTTGATAAGTTTTGTGACAGCCCTGGTGTAATCATTCAGATTCTCAGTAGAGTCCTTGTGTACCACCCCATCCGCTAACTCGAGGAAGTCCTGTAACCATTCTTCAGCCTCTTGTGACCCCCTTCTTGTTGTCTTGACTTCCGGAGCATTCCTTTTTAGGCTCTGTCTTTATGAAGTCAGAAAGAGCACAGCCAGGTGATCCGACTTCACAAAGTGTAGTCACGGGAAAGAACGGTAGGCCTCCCTTATCTTGGTGTAGCAGTGATCGAGGGTCCTGGGATCTAAGATTTATAGTGTCGAGCTGGCTGTCTCTGTCTTGTTTACTGACCACATCATGCAGCTCTGCAGGTTCCTGTTTGTAATCAACATCTGGAGGGATATAAACTCTGATGAGAATCACTGATGAAAACTCTCAGGGTAGATGGAAGGGTCTGCATTAAATCGAGATTTGTTTCAAGGCAGGAGAGCAGGAGGTCAACATTACTCTAATGCCTGTGCACCACCCAGTATTAACAAAAAAAAAAGTACACACCTCCTCCTCTCCATTTTAAGTCCAGTCGATGAATGGTGAAACCATCTGGTCAGATAGTGGTGTCCAGTGTGTTCTCTGTTAGCCAGGTCTCGGTGCAGCAAACAACTGAGATTTGTCTTTCAGTGTTAGTGCAAAAAAGATAACAGCTATCCTCTTCATTGGTCAGGATGAAGGTTGGACTCAGAACGTGAACTTGCTCTGCCAATTTAGACTTGATGCAATGTAAATACACCCGTAAAATAGCACACAACAAATGAGCAAACCCCTAATTGAAGCATCACTTCATAACAGCTTCTAAGGTTGCCTAATCGTTAATTATAATCAAAGCCTTCTTATTTACGACACATCAAAAGCCCATTTCTATTGATACAGCTTTTTCCACTTGAACAACTGCCCGAAGTTGTAATTTTCAGCCCTTATATGTAGAAAATGAATTATACATTCCAAGGGCTTGCACCGTATTTCGTGAGGACTCAAAGAGATTTTGAAACGTGATTCATGACCACATAGTGATGCAATTAGACAAGTTGACAAAACAAGGCTTGTCACATGGGTCAAATGAAATAACCATGCAAGAATGAGTTCACATTTATAATCCACCTTTCATGATGCCAGGATATTGCATCATACTTTACAGCCATTACATTTAATTGGAACAAAGTCCTATGCCAGCCAACAAAGCCTCGCAAATAACAATAATCGCCAAGTGTTCCAATGCTTCATTGAACAGAATATAAGTCAGAGCAGGTGTGTAACATTGACATTTGTTGATCAATCAAATCTCCCTCAGAAAATCCCTGCTCATGGCCACCATAGTCATCAGGACTTCTGTTTTTTTTTAATTTCATTTTATTCCTCTCACATAATAAAAGTAGTTTGTCCATTCCTGGCACTGTCTTCATGGGTTTGATGTCAGACATTGATAGTCTTGATATTCAATTTAATGTTGAGCTTTGCTTCCAACATCATGTCCTTTCCATCACAATGACCGCATGTTTCCATCCCCATCGTCTCTCTAGACTCCACCGAGGTCTCAGTCCAGCTGCTGAGGAAACCCTTTTCCATGTTTTAGTCCATCAAGACAATTCCAATGTTCTTCTGGCCTTTTCCCAGTTTTCACTCCCCCTGAATTTGTGCACATTCAAAACCATATTTCCACTCTCCTGACTCAAACCAATTTACATTTATTGATCATTCCCAAATTCCCTAAGCCCTTGAACATCTTGTTCCAATGGCTCCATGGTTCTTATCTCTGTAGGTTACAGGTTTCGGAGATTCCTGCTGCCTTCCAATTTGAGCTCCATTCTCTGCATCATTGGAAATTGCGCCTCCATCTGCAGTGACCCTCAATTTTGGAATTCCCTCCCTGATTGCTTTTCATTCCATACCTCTGGAAACTTCTATTGACCATGTCTTCAGTCAGGCAGCCCAACACTTAACTAGCTTTTGGCCTTTGCCAAACTTTGTGTGATCACTCCAAGGATATTTTGCTGGAATAAATGTGCTATTCAAATGCAAATTATCATGCAAGATTTCTGAACTGGCAATCTCTTGTGCAACTCAATTGAAACAGTCATTGCTCTCCACTGAATTAATTATATCTGCACAAATGGGGTGTATATTGAATCCACATTAATAATCGGAACATGATAAAAATAACTTGATTTAGTTTGGTTTGTCTGAGATATATGCATGTGACTTTAAAACGAAGGCAGCCCTCAAAGACTACTTAATGAC
Organism: Narcine bancroftii; assembly: GCF_036971445.1. Taxonomy (NCBI): domain Eukaryota; kingdom Metazoa; phylum Chordata; class Chondrichthyes; order Torpediniformes; family Narcinidae; genus Narcine; species Narcine bancroftii. Next base: position 179,370,443 of record NC_091472.1, read on the forward strand.
ATCTGAGCAGAAAGATATAAGGACATTTGAATATTTATTCTAATCAGATGCACACTGTTGTCTGCTTCTAGAATCAATGTTACAAAGATAGAAGAGTTGCCTTTTATCTATATTTTTGAAATCTCAATTTGTGGTGTCAGGGGAGGAGGTCACACTGTTACCTCGCTCAATAGATGTCACTGATCAAACACAGGTTATTGCTATGGTGTTTTTCTCAGCTCTGTCTACATGATGGTTATCATGGCATAAAAGAAGGCAGCACAAGTCTTGAATATTGGGAGAAATCCTGTAGATGCTCCCATCTCTTGAATTACAGAGTTATACAGATCGGATTAGGCCCTCCGGTCCAACTTGTCCATATCCACCAAGTTGGCACTCTGGGCTAGTCCCACCATTGCGGCAAGAGGTCTATATCCTTCTCAGCCCTTCCTATCCACATACCTGTCCAAATATTCTTGGAATTCTAAAATTGTGTCCACTTCTCTAGCTTCCTCTGGTAGTTTATTCTCTCCACTCTCACCTAAAATACTTTAAATTGAAGAATTTTCTTGTGACCACTGGTTATGGCAAATTTCCCGCTTTTTTTAAGCAGAACTGAAAATTGAAGACATCACAGGCAAATGGAAAGAACTAGGATCAACTAAATCATGAAGAAATGAAGAGATGAAAGGAAATCAAAACACATCATGTGCTTTGAAAGTTTGAATTACTGAAAAAAGTGTAAATATTTGATCAGACTTATATTTCCAGTTCACATGATCATAATAAATTCATGGGTTTTGTTGTAAATGAAATGACCATGTAAGCAATAACGTCCTAATGAGCATCCTTTGAAACATTGAACACAATGAGGTCAACCATTGAGATTTTCATGTGTCCTGAGGATCAGGTAATGGGTGAGATTGTAAATGCAATGATGGTGAAACTGCCGGTGCTTGTTGAGATTTCTCTTTTATGATTTCTACACCGAAATAAAGGAGAAATCTCATAAAAGATTTGCATATTTACCGCCGGAATGGTCATTTACACAGGAAGCCTTCCTGTGTCACGGAGTTTGATGGAGGGTGAACATAGGTGGATGTTGTATTCATTACCCTCATTTCTTACAGAGCGCCTACAGTCTATTTAGACTGGAGCCGCTCTGTAAAAATGTGTAGGGTTTTTGGTGGAGAAATTACAGGTGGAAGTTATCAAATAAATTTCCAGATTTATTTTGCTTCTCTGCAGCTATGTAAAAGTGCCTCTTGAAATTGTGAATCAAGTCTTGGCAATGATGGGGGTGGGGGGGGGGGTGGAGAATGGAAAAGGCGAACAAAAGGAGCGAGAACCTGAGCAAGCAGGTGAGACTGGGAAAGGAATACAGGGGCAGTAGGAAAATTCAGTGTTCAAGGAACTGTCATGGACAATGAGCCAGAAAACATAAGGCTCAGAGAATAGCATGTATTTGGTTTTTATTTGTTAAGTAGGTGAAGGTGTTATTTCTTGTCCACCTTTAATTATCCCCACACAGGGACATATAACCAAGTCTGAAATGCTGTGATCCTAGTGCAATGCCCAAAAATGCAGAAGAAACTCAGCAGGCCACACAGCATCCATAGAAAGTGAAAAGATATAGCTTGAGCCCTTTGTTGTTCAGGTGGTTGGGGTAGGGGGGGGGAGGTAAGAGGGGCAGGGGGAGGTGCACAGGCCAACAGGCAAATGGTGAATATGGGTGGGAGGGCAGAATTGAAGAGGTGACGGGGGAGGGAATAACTCTGATTGGCGAGGGAGGGGGTGCAGAGCTGGAGGGATAGAAAAGGGGGGTTCATATGAACTGGAGGTCGATTGGTTGGAAAGTGCCCGGGCACAATATTAGATTTTGATCCTCCAATTTTCAGGTCGGCTATTCGTGCACTTGTCCTCACGTGCAGGGCAGAACAGATTTCGGGAGACTTCAAATGATATTAGGATAATGATCGTGTTGGGATTCAATGCCAGTGGTTGCAAGAACACCATCAAATCAAAATCCGCAATGTTCAATGGCTCTCTCTCTGGTGAATTCCAGTGAGCTAATCCAATGGAGCAGGTGCTAAAAATTCATCTTGGAAATGCCATCTCAACAATAGGTGCCTTGTCTAATAACTCTGCAAATATCCTGCAACAATTGTGCTTCTTTTAGATGACAGAACCGTGATCTTCAGCGGTGCGGGACAGAACAAAAAGTGGATATTATCAGCTACATAAAAGCCCGCCCTTTGTTTCTGTTTAAGTGAAACAGCTTTCCAAGCACCCCCAGTGCTGATCATATTAATAAATTGACATCCACCGGTTAAAAACAAAAAAATGCAGGCGGTTGTAAAGAAACCGCACGGGTCTGTACAATTAAACGGATTTAAAGATGGATTGTTTCAACGCAAGCGTATTTCCTTACCATTCAATATTTTTCGTTGATATTCTGAATTAAGAGAATGGTTATCTTTGAGCCCGTGTTGTTGAGTTAATAAGTAACGAAGTGTGGGTTCAGGGATTGTACTCACTTCAAGTGCTTGTTAAACTCAATAAACACATTAAAACAGTCTTCAACACTGCCAATTTCCTCCGAGCAAAACGGTGCCGCTGAGGCTAAATTAATAAACGAAAGCTCATTCAAAAGGATGCTTGTAATTTTGTCTTAATTCCCGCTGCCCGGTTAAATTCTTCCCATTTTCTCCGCACGTTTGGGTCAAGGTACGAAATGATCGTTTCAACTCCGAGCTGCTTTCGCCAATAACAGTTCCGCAACTTGTCCTGGGCTGGAAATTGCCCCTTCATGTGGCTCCACGCAACGACGAGAATCTTAACGCAGTCAGGAAATGCCTTGGTTTTCCCCGAGTGGCATTAATCACCTGTGAACGGCGGCGGGGAGATAAGGTTAAAGTTTTCATGGAATTAAAACAAATAACTTTAATTCCCCTTCCCTTGTGTGTTCAAAGTGAAGGAAACAAAATTCAGCTTGAAATCAATTTCTGGCAACCAGCTTGTTGGAGATGGACAGGTCGTGGGGCCATTTCCAGTTGTGCTTACGACTGCTGGGGGTGACAGCGTCACCGATACAATTGGAGATATCCCCACTGTCCACCCGCTTCAAGATGTTTGCATATTGTAACTAAATTCCACATGAATTCTGTCTGATCGAATTGCAAAATATAATTTCGGTTCGATCAGTAAAATCGTTTTAAAAATAAAACGATCTCCCCCCCCCCCCCCGATGTGGTGCGAGTAACAGCAGAGCCCAAGACTGAGTCTCCACGACGACTTGCACCGCTTTGTGCGTGAAGGGGAGACCTCGCAGCTTGAAGCCGTCGTTGGAAGTGAACGAAGCGTCGCCTTAAAAAAATGAATTCATACTAAGTTTACAGCACGCTAAAAGTAGGAACAAATGCACCATTAAATTTTCAAGAGTACCGACTGGCTAAGCTTATATCAGATGACAAAATAAATAGCAGACATGGAGCATAGATGGCATTAATCCCCCAGACCGAGCTAGTTTTATATTCAGTACTCGATAAATATTTTCATTCAGGTTCAGCGCAGAAAGCTGCAGATGAACCAGCCCTCTCACGCTTTCGTTATTGCATTTGCATGGACTGCGATTGAGTTCGGCGAAAAGTTTCCAGTTTACTCAAGTAAGTTAATCGGTCGGAAGTTATTCTTGCAGTTTTCCTCCGCCGGCACGGCGCGAAGCATTTAAAGGCCCCCTGATTGCTTTAATATTTCTTTTCCTCTTTATCTGAGCAGAGCTCAGGGATGTTGGTCCATGGGCTGAGCAGGGGTGGCCGAAGAGGGGGTGGGGTGGTTACCAGCTGGCCTTATGGACCATGAGCCCTTAGAGGGCGCTGTCAGCACAGGCTCGGGGAGTAGGCTTCGCTCTGGAGGGGAACAAGCCCACAAAACGGCCGATGTCCTCTCATTGTGTCCAGCGTACGCCCACTATTTGAACCACTTATCAGGGCATTTAGGATGATGGGGGAGAGTCATTAACAATTTTCAGTTCTCCGATCTTCCTTGTTATATAAAAAAAATTCTCATTGCACAGAAAGTTTTCAGTAAACAGACCAGAAATTTTAAAAAAAGGCTTAACGTTTCTTTCGCTCTCCAGAGGATTAGCGCAGGCTGCGTTTCAAGGATTGTGCACCGATTTTGCAATCAATATTCATCTCACATCAGCGGTGGAGACCCAAATCTGTCTTTCTCCAAACAAATCTCAGACTGCCTGCCAAGGAGCAGCAGCCCGTTTAAAATTATTATTTGAAGTTATTACCAGAAAGGTGGTCAGGACACCCTGGAATCGAGCAGAAAGCGCCAGTCGTTCATGAAAATAAACTAGTCTTCAATTAACTCGTTGTTCTGTCAACGCACCAGGAAGGGAGAGTTAAAACGGGATAAGAATGAAATGGCCCTTATCAATGCAACTTCGAAATCCAGAGAAAATAATCTCGGAAATGTGGAAGTCGCGTTTATTTTGAATGGTTTCGTTGTGAACTGCATACACATTAAACACTGCTTGTTGTTTCTGCAAAGTTGCTGGTGTAAAAATCATGTCACCTCCCATCTTGACAATAAAAAAAACCCCAATCTATTTTAAAGGACAGTAATTACACGGGACTGACCATTTTACCGGCAGGCTCAAAAATTCTCCTTCCACTGCAATTATTAATAAATAACTATACTGAGACTTTCTCAAGTTACAGATTTCGCGTCACTTGTCTGGTTAGGAACAGACGCCCTTTCTCGTGCAAGTAGCAAGAAAATCGATGCGATGCCCTGTTTACATACATAATTTAGCTGAGTAGATACTGTTATTTTATATGGAATTTGTTTAATGGAAATCAATAACCTATACTGGACTGGGGAGTTATGGAATATGCTGGCGCTCATACCATTCCAAGGAGCTGCGACACCAATGTTTTAATTTTCAAGCAGCAAGAAGACCCTATTGAAGCGCATTGTTCGTGTTCAGTTCCTTGCAATGAATGGGACTTTAATATTGATGATATTAAACTTGTAGCAAGTGTACCCAGATTAATGGGCAAACTGTGACGATCAGAACCCTGGATGGGTTTCTTGTTCAGCATTGTCTATATACTGGTTTGATGATCGTTCATTAATTCCTGGCTGCGTCTTACAAGGACCGCGCCGAGTTTGTCCACCCCCCGACCCATTAAGAAGTTGTGTTGCAATATTGTGTATATTGTTTCGCCTGCACTGACACGAGATACTCGATTTTCGGGCACAGCGAAACTTTGGAAGAGAACGCAAAAATAAAATAAAGAGAGCCGATTTAAAATATACTGGAGGTGAAAGCTCTCGCCTCTGTGTGCGTGCGATCCTCGCCAGGGACCGACGAGCTCCTCCTCCAGACAAGACCGATTTTAAAAGGGAAAAACAATGTGCATGGGTTTCAACAAAATATTAAACATCCGTGGGCTTCAGGGCTAATTAATCATAAAGAACGGTCCTCGTTGGTGAATTTGAAGGAGTTGTACGTTTACCTCCTTCCTTATTTTAGGAAGAACAATTTCATCCAAGAGACAGAAAAAAAAGAAATGATACCGAGTTACTGGCAGAAACGGAAGAACACGCAGGAAAGGAAAATTTTTAAAAAATCTTAACGTGACCAGAAATGTAAAGCAAACTATCGGCGAACGGTTACCAGTAGAAATGGTTCAGAAATGTGTGATTGAGGTGTGGTGTGATGAATAACTTTCGACTAACCTTTATATTATTTTAGCTTGGAGTTGGTACTTATAAAAAACCTTCCCTCTTCGAAATAAAGTCTGGAAAACACGACTGTTTTTTTATATATAATTAATGGACTATCAACTTTTGTCACACTCTTTTATTTTTTAAAAGCTCACGGTCGCGTGTGTCCGACTTGCAGTAAAACTTAATGAACTTCGGGGAAACAGTGGCCGAAGAGGAGATAAACGTAACATTTGCGGCCACTTGATTCTGGGAGATTTACACAGCGGCTCCTTTAAATCTGACTCTTGCGTCCGGGAAATATACTGATTTGCCGCCCCCAGTAGCAGGAATTTCTCCCTCCCCAGCAAATATTTATTTACCCAGAGTGGAGTATTTTACTTTCAACAAAATGCCACAGCAGCACACGTCGCCCTATTAAACATTAATCCTGCATGTTTGCTTATTTGAAGTTCCTTTGGCCAGTTTCTGAATCTAATAGATCTCAAAGTGATCCCGTGCGAGCTCGAGTGTTTATTTTGATCAGATTTCTCTACAAACACATTGTGTGTGTGTGTGGGGTGGGGGGGGGGGGGGGGGGGTGGGGAGAACCTCCAGTGATACTGCCCAGACTTTCAAATGCATGTCATAAACAATTGACAAAGTTGCAAAACCCCAGTGTTGCAGCCGGACCCGCCGATCAGCATTTTTCAAAAGAGATCTGGCACATCTGAAAGAATGAATAATTCACGTTCCGAGCAGGGAAATACCCAGAAATATTGATTTCGTGGCTGCAAAAATGCTGTGATGAACGTGCGCGGCCCAAATCGACTCGGCTCATCTGGAACACGATTCCCGTAACAAGGCATGTCAGTGGCCTGGTGACCGTTCCAGGTTGCTCGTGTTTGTGCTATTCGGCGACTGCACCAACACCCGCCCTTGTCAGCGGAGGGGCCGCCGGGGTCACGGAGGAACCGCGGGCGGCACTTTGCAGAGATGCATCAAACCCTCGATTACAGCGAGACGGAGAGAGAGCACCGAGACGCTCTCTCTCCCCCCTACCCCATCCCATGAGTGTGGATGACGCCGAAACAGGGGGGTGGGTGGGTTTGGGAATGTTGTACTTTGCTCGGCACTGCTCGGGGATACATGGCAAATGTTTACCGACTTAAAGGGACAGAAAGCTCAGCCTGCGGCGCGGGGCTGTCTGATCAGGGGGTCATCATTCATCGCGTTCTCCGGGGGTAGGAGGGGAAAGGTCCCGAGGATTAAAACAAAAGGCCCCGACACTTTTTTCTTAAAAAAAGGACGAAAAGCATGGTGAACAATGAGCATGTTATACTTTACTACGCATATATTAGTAGCTTTCTGCAATAAGTTGACGTCGGGGTCTGCAGACAGACTTCGGGGAGCAGTGGCTTGATATTTATTCACCCACTGCCAGAGGTCAAATATGAAATGACTTTAGCTGAGAGGTCGAGCACATGCGAACGGCGGGGATGATTTCAACGCAACTAAAAGGTTGAAGGGAAGGATTGGATTGGGATTGAAAGAGAGAGACGCCGCCTGATCTGCGGAACTGCGACAAGAGGAAGGTCGATATCATTATCTTTGCTTGGAGCTAAACTTTGTGGGTGGGGCCATGAAAGCCAGTTCCCGATTCAGCCTCAATAATTAAAAAAAACCCTGCACTCGGCGAGCAAGAATTTTCCACTTTACCCCGCCCCTGTTTAGTTAAATCGGCTGTCACTTTCTTTGCTCGCTGCTTCTAAAATTGTATCAACGTGCTCGACTCTCATGGGGTCTCTCTCTCTCTCCCACCCCCATTTAAAACGATGCTGTATGAGAATTCTTAATATTTCTGAATTTGGGGGGAAATTACTGATTTCCCATAAATATTCCGGTGGTTTAAGAATGTTCTTCCTTTTGTAGTGTAATTTTCAGAGCAAATCATGAGTATAAACTATTTAAATCACATCACTGAGCACGAAGATTGAGGCACATACGACTGCAACAGAAGCAGAAATAATGGAGAAAATTATCAGTTTAAAAGGCCTCTTTAATACTGAATGGGCAGAGGGAGACAGGATTTCATAAAATAGTTCTTGAGTCTAATGACGGACATAAAAATAAAAATTGTTACAAAAAAAACCCCAGGAACTGGTTACTTTCCTTATACTATGCTTATATTGTGGAGTGAAACACTCCAATACATTTAATTCAACAACATCATTTTCATGGATTCAACAACAGAAGCAGGGTGTAAAATGTTCATGTGAAATTGCTTTCAGTGTTGATTTCACCTTAGAAATTGAAATCGTGCACCCAGTGGAGTGAAAGGGCATCGGTGACTAACTTCTCGATTTCTGCTTTTCCATGCAGATCTTAGAAGCAGCTGGTTTCCCTGCGATGAAGGCCTTTTAGCTGCAAGTTATCACCTTCGTTTGCAGATGTTTTCCCCAGTTTTTAGATTGAAAGCATGAGGATCGGTGAACTCCGATATAAAACATCAAGTGATTGCAAGGAGGAATCAATATGTCGGACCAGGTAAAAAAAAATCTTCAAATTGAATGAGTGTTGATTTGCTGCATGTCCTTGAACCTATTTTCTTTTTATCTTTGTTTTTTTTCTGTCATAGCGTATTCTGATATTTGAATTAGTTTGTTCACTGGATATGCTTTCATGTGCAGAACACTGTTAGTGGACTTGAGGCTATTGATGGCATCAGTGTGTAGAAACCTGAATGAATGTCACGCTTGAAATATAGAAACTGGGAGGGGTCATCTGTCAGCAAGGTCTCCTAGGTCACTGGGATACTTAAAACATGACCATTTTGAAAGCATTATAAGAGATACATAAATATTGTCTCCAGGCTAAATGCCACCTGGATTAATGCGTAAATAAATTCAATGTCCTTTTTCTTAGTCAACAGGAAATCAGTTCATGGTACTGTCGAAGGGTTAAAATTTTACCATATTTTGAGCTGAAAAATTCAGCTTTTTATATTTTTTATTATGAGGAATGGAAGAGAATAAATTTAAAAAAAGAGCTGTTATATTTCAAACAGTATCCATCTGGATGGGAAATGTAATTTCTCCAGGAGTTTTTTTTAGTAGTTTTATAATAAAATTATGGTGAAGCGAAGTACAGTGTACACTGAATCTGACTTCTCTTCTAAAATAAATTATTGACCTATGGAAAATTAAGCTCTATCAGCTGCTGAGGTTTATAAAGTACAATGCTATAAAGTCTGCAGCACAGCCCCGTATTTCAGATTTCATATTAATTACCAGAGTATATACATGACATTTGATACAACCCTGACATTCTTTTTTCCTGCAGGTGAGGGAGAATTACCACTTAATGGTAGGGCAAAAAAAAACTGTACACACGTAGACAAATAAAGAACTGTTAACAAACTGACTGTGCAATTCAGAGACAGAAAACCCCCAATAAATTGCAGAAACAAGAGTCCTTAAATGAGTCCCCGATTGAGTTTGTCGTTGAGGACTCTGATGGTGGAGGGGTAGCAGCTGTTCCTGAATCTGGCGGTGCGAGTCTTCTGGCACTCTTTCCTGATGGCAGCAGCGAGAACCGAGTGTATGCTGAGTGGTGAGGGTCTTTGATGATTTTTAGTGTTCCCGGTAGATGTTCTCGATAGTGGGGAGGGTTTTGCCTGTGATGTTCGGGGCTGTGTCCACTACCTTTGGCAGTAAACATTTGATTCATTTTGATTTGGGGGTACCACAATACTGACACGTGAGCATTGGTTTCAAGTCATCATACAAGCCAGCTATTATTTTATTAATAACTTAATTTTAAATTAATGCTATTGCAAAATTTTCTGTGACTGATTAACCATTGTGATTGGTATGATACGGGACACCCATCCTGATCTAAGTGCCTATGATGTAATGGTGCCTGTACAACAGATATAAAAGATGTATCCTGCAAGCTTTTACAAAGATTATATTTAATTTATAATGATCCATTATTTTTTTAGTGAGCTGCATTTTTATAAATGGTTCATTTCTGGTGGCCTGTCAGAATTGGATTGCAAAATTAATTAACAGGAAACTGCTACAGTTGATATGTAACAAAAATCGTACACTTTTTTTTAAAACATCACGTGGGAACATGTGAAAATACCACAATACTGAAGAAACTTAGCAGGTCAAACAGGATATTTTATAGTGTAAAGATAAAGATACATCACCAACGTTTCGGGCCTGAGTCGTTCATTAAGGTTGTTTGGCTTGCTGAGTTTCTCCAGCATTGTGTTTTTACTTCAATCACAGTATCTGCACACTTTTGTGTTTTACATCTGGGAACAAGCCACTGAATACCTCTGAATTTATATTGTATATCGCGATACATACCCATTTTGACCTCACAATGTGGTAGATGAAAACCGAAGCGTGACCTTATTTTCCAGGAAATCTCCATTCTTGGTGACACTGTTCTTGCAAAACAATTGTTCTTTCCTTCACCAGTTAAGTAACTGGTGGGGGGGGGGGGGGGGGGGAAATGGTAATCACCTCAAGACATTTTTTTTTAGACATGCAGCACGGGAACAGGCCCTTCCAGCCCGTGACTCCGTGCCACTCAATTAACCTACAACCCCCTTATGTTTTGAAGAGTGGGAGGAAACCGGGGCACCTGGAGGAAATGCACACAGACACGGGGAGAATGTGCAAATTCCTTATAGACAGCAACAGATTTGAACCCAGGTCACTGGCACTGTAACAGTGTTACGCTAACCACGGCGCTAACTGTGCTGCCACTTCCTGTTCAGATTCCATGACAGGAATGCCTACAAATGGCATAACTTTGGGAACACCCATCCATTTTCATGCTACAACAACAAAAAGGTCACATTCTTTTTGTCTTTTGAGATTGGCAATATTTGAAGGAATTCACGAATGAATACATTAAAGCATTTTTAGCCCGCTGGTCTACTCACGATACACCTATGACTGTGTGACTTGGCACCATCGCAATACCAATGACAAATTTGCTGACAATTCTACGGGTTGGATGTAAAAGTGCGATGAGTCAGTATATGGGGGGAGATTGGGAACGTGGCTGAATGGTGCACCAACAACCTTGCACTCAATATCACCAAAGAGCTGATTATTGACTTCAGGAAGGGAAAATCAGAGGTGTACGATCCAAGGATAGCTGGGGGATCAGATTCAGATTTCCGATTTCTTGTCAGCATTCATACTTGATATCACATACAGTCTTGAGATTGGTTTTCCTGCAGGTGAGGCAGAATGACCATTTATTGGTGGTGCAAAAAAAAACGGACTCAATGAACACATAAACAAATAAATAAATATTAACAAACTGACTGTGCAATAGAGAGAGAGAAAAAATCAATAAAGTGCACAAGTAAGCGTCCTTAAATGAGTCCCTGATTGAGTTTGTTGTTGAGGAGTCGATGGTGGAAGGGTAACAGTTGTTCCTGAACCTGGCTGTGTGAGTCTTGTGGCACCTAGACCTCTTTCCTGATGGTAGCAGCGAGAACAGAGCGTGCACTGCGTGGAGTGGATTCTTGATGATTGCTGCTGCTCTCTGATGGTAGCATTCCAATGGATGTTCTTGATAGTGGGGAGTGTTTTACCCATGATGTCCTGGGCTGTCCTTTCTTTTGCAGGGCTTTATGCGCAGGGGCATTGGTGTCCTAATATTCCCCATACCAGACCCTGACACAGCCAGTCAGCACACTTTCCACCACATATCTGTAGAAAATTTCCAGGGCATCCAATGTCATGCCAAAACTTTGCAAACTCAGAGAAACTAGAGATGCTGATGTGCTTTCTTCACGATGCCATTTACATGTTGGGTCCAGGAAAGATCCACCGAGATTGTGATTCCTAAGAACTTAATTTGCTCATTCTTTCCACCTCTGATTCCCCCAATAATCACTGGATCGTACACATCTGGTTTTCCCTTCCAGAAGTCAACAGTCAGCTCTTTGGTTTTGGTGACATTGAATGCAAGGTTATTGTCAGTGCACCATTCAGCCAAGTTTTCAATATCCTACCTGAATGCTGACACATCATCTGTATACAACCACTACCGTGGTATGGTCAGCGAATTTGCAGATGGTGTTGTTGTCGTAGTGAGCTACACAGTCATAGGAGTATACCTAGTAGAGAAGCCCTGTGTGGCTTCAGTATTGATGGAGATTGTGGAGGAGAGGTTCTTATCAATCTTCACTGATTGTGGGCTAGAGGTAAGTAAATCTAGGATCCAGTTACACAGTGAGGTGTTGAATCCCAGGATTTGGAGTTTTCTGATCAATTTTGAGGGGATGATGGTGTTAAATGCCGAACTGTAGTCAAAAAGAGCATCCTGATGTCTGCATCTTTGCTGTCCTAGACCTGTTGCTACAAGATGTGAATTGGAATGGATCCATGTTACTGCTAGGACAGGAGCTGATATGCTTCAACAATAGTGTTTCGAAACACTTCATCACTGTTGATGTGAGTGTCACAGGTCGATAGTTATTAGAGATGGAGAAGGTGAGCAAATTTAAGTTCTTGGGAGTCAAGATCTCAGATGATCTTTCCTGGACCCAACGCAGCAATGGCATTGTGAAGAAAGCACGTCAGAACTCCTACTTCTTCAGGAGTTTGCGGGTATTGGATATGACAGTGGTAACCCTGGCAAATTTCTACAGATATGTGGTGGGAAGTGTTTTGGTTGGCTGTCTGGCATGGGGACACCAATAGCCCTGAGTGTAAAGCCATCAAAGAGGTAGTGGACACAGTCCAGGGCATCACAGGCTAAACCCTCCCCACCATTAAGAGCATCAACCTGTAATGCTGCCGTTGGAGAGCAGTCATCACCTTGCACATGTTCTATTCTCGCTGCTGCCATCAGGAAAGAGGTAGCGGAGCATCGAGACTCACACCACCAGGTTCTATTTTTGTACTTTAATGATTTTTTTCATATTTATATAGCCCAGTCAATTTGTTTACTTTTTAATTGGTTTGCATGTATATGTGTCTTTTTGAGTACAGTTGTTTTTGCACCAGGGTTGTATGTGCTCTGACAATAAATCTGAATCTGAAACTAGCAATGATTAACAACTCCAGACATTCATTCTAATTAGCAGAATTCTTGTTTGCAAACTTAATACTATGGATGAGCTGCCATTTTGAATAACATTCGAAAAGATGAATTTCCAAGGAATAAAGTTGAGACCTATTCACAAAATTTAGTGCGTTATCAAATAATAAAGTAAATTACTACCCAATAGATGACCCCTTCAAGGGTTTCAAAGTTACTTTTGGTGTTTTATTTTCTTGACGTTGGTTAGATATTCAAAATATTGAGAGTATTTTGAAAGACAAAATGAGGAAAGAGCAAGAATGATAAAGTTGAATAAATTTATTATTGAAGCTTCAAATAACTGTTCCAATTGACTTAGAATGGATGCTGAGTTCATATTTACAAGAAAGCAACAACTATTCTTATTGAGTGAGTTTCAGCAGAACCCAAGTAGAGTTTGGACTAATGGAACCTGACCTGAAAATGGATTGCGAAGATGGATGCAATCTGAAGCATTTCATCATTTAGGTGAGCTGTAAATTGAACATCCTCAGTGAATATTATCAAATCAAGGCTTGAGGCTCACCGAAAGAACAGTTCTAATTTATGTTTTGAAGAGAGCCTAGCTAATTACTTGTGTTTCAGAGCTAGACTTGTTGTAGTGTACTTTGAAATTTTAAAACAAGTTATCTTGTGAAAAATAGATACTGATTCTTCTGGAATCAGTGCTTTAAGGTGACACATGATGAAAGATTTCATTGACTGGGAGGAGATATTACTGGATTCTCTAATATTACTGATGATGGTGATGAGTAATTAGTCTGAGCAGTTTACATCAATCAGGTAAATATTTTTGTTTGGGAAATTTGGAATGCTTGAACCACATCCTGCCAAATAAACGATACTCAGCTTGAGAAAAGCTTTAAGTTCACAAAAAAAAACAAAAGGTTATAATCTTCTTTAATCTATTAAATTCAGCAAAACAAAATTGATGTTTCACGGAATTATTTAATGAACAGATCCGGATTTCACATGAGGCAAAAATGGTAAGATTTTTTGAAAACTTTGAGGTCATTTTTTTTAACGTGTTCAGAGATTCAAAATGACATTGCCTTCTGCAGCCTATCATTAATCATTTGTGACCCTTTTGAGAAGTCCTTCACCAATACAGAGTGAGGAACGTTAGTGACAAGAAATGGAATCACAAAAATACCACAGAAGACATTTGGATGAGGGGAACTGTCAAGGTAAAGTCACCCAATCTCAGGGCAGAAGTCCATCCACTATAATGTGGTCTTTGACTTGATGGATATCGCAATCCAAATGGCCAGTGGTCTCCACCCCAAAGAGGGAGAGTTTTTCATGTGTAAGATTTATTTAAAGAAACCTGTCTTTAAAAATGCTATAACTCTATTGATTCCCCAGAATTTGCAGGGTTGTTCAAGGCAGCCTTACTCTATTTCTTCAGATTAGATACAAATGATCCATTAATAAGCCAGCAAATGCAGGGGACAAAGGGATCAAGATGGTTTCCTTTCTTCCTTAAGTACTGCTTCTGGTTAGGAGATGCAACTGGTCAAGAGTGAAGAACATAGGTGATATATTTTAGAGCATGGTTCACTGCAGAAAAATCTATAAACAAGAGTCTTAGCTAAATGTTACTCTATGCAATTGAAGGAAAGAGTACAAATTCAGGCCTCTCTTAACCTGAAGACATCCCAAAGCACTGCTTCACTGATGAAGTATGTCAGGATATAGCCCCAATGATAAGGTAATACAATAGATAATTTGTGAACAGCAAAGTCCCAGAAGCAACAATTGCTTTTTGGTATTGGCCATTAAACTAGGAAAGACCTTGTTCATTCTTAGGAAAGACCATGCACATCCTTCAGTAGAGAGCAGATAGTGGATTTGTTCAACCTCTTTCTTGACACCAAATGATTTGCCTTTGGTCACTTGCATTAATTATTCGAACTGTGCATTACATCCTGCTTCTGAGGGACAATTTCAGCTATTGCTATATTGCAAGTTTAATGCCAGGGGGCAAAGTTGAATGTTTACCTCAACATTGTGCCAATATAGTACTGAGAGAATGCATTGCTTTTGGGATACTGATGGAAGCATTCGACTTTGAATTCCAGCAGATGGATTACTTAGCTTCAGACCCAATGATACTGGTTGAAACCGAAACCTGGTAATGTTTTCTGATCATTGTTGATGTGTGGAGTTCTACCACCTATCCAAGTTGTGAGGCTTTTGACATGACTAAATGTTGCTAAAATGGGGTACTTTTTAGAATGCAGCAAATAATTTAAAAAAACATGAAGGTTAATTAACAAATAAACTAAATAAGTTATGGGCCACCGTGATAATTTCCGGCCATTCACACAAAAGGTACGTTGGATCCTGCACCAGGCCCTTGTTGACACTGCATTTCCTCTGTTAACAATGCTCATTCTTTTACCACGTTAAAGTTGCTACGTAAATGCAAATGGCTGTTTCCCAGCGTAATCCATCGGCTACTCTGCACTTATCAGAATTTCTTCGCAATGCAAGGCCAAAAATACTTGGAATGCAAGCAACAAAATTCATGGAAAAGTAGATAGCATGACCTCGGGTGGGCATCTGTTGATAAGGAGCTTGTTGGCTTGCAGTGTGCTCACCTGTGTTGAGATTTATCTTGGAGGTAGCCGGATGCTAGCTGGAATCAGTAGTAAAGATTGACACGATTCAGTCCATTAGTTATTCAAGCAGTAAAAATAAAAATGAAATATCAGGTTAGGCCATAATATGAATTGTAGAGTAAAGCAGGAAGTCATAAAATATGATGCTTAACCTTTTAAATATTGCATCGCATGGGGCACTAGTATTTAGACTACATAGAGAAAATTTCTACTAATAATTGCTGGCCACTTCTCTAACTAAATCTATTAACATATGTAAATTGAGTGAATGGGTAAAGTATATTTTAATAGATCTTAAAAACAGGGTGAAGTAAAGTGAAATTAGTCTGATAAAATGCAACAACAAAATCAGTGGAGAAACGAGTATTTCATGACTTTCACAACTGTTTTCCAGCCATTCTTTGGAAAAGAGCAGAAAAAATATAGAAACCTTACTTTAGTTTATCAAGTTTATATTTTTCTTGACCAAAGTTGCAAAGTATGGGAGTTCCAACTCATAGCACCGGAAACCATCTCAAATGCATGTGGTCTCAATTATTTAGGGGAGGCAGCAATAGCAAAGGCAAGATAAAAAGTCTTGTTCATTACGATTTTCCTGGGACTTAAATATTTAATTTAACGCTTTGCCAGCAAAATTTCTCCAAGGAATACTTCTGTCTCAACTCGGTATACATCCCATTCTTGTACATATCCCATGATGCATGATGGGTCAGATGATATATTGGTATCCAGCAGCAGGAATTTTATTTGATTACAACACAACACTAGTAAAACTCAGCTGTATATAACATGGATACAAGGATAAATGATGTGATTTTCTCTGTCAACTATCAGGTAATTTTCCCTAACCAGACTTATGGGGCAGACAGATTTACTTCCTCTTTACTTGCACATTTTAAATGTGTTTCCTGAAGTGAATTAGAATGAACAGGGGTTATTTTGCTGAAAGCAGAGTTTAAATGGGTCCTGTGCTAATAAGACAGGCCTGCAAGCAGTCTGGGTTTAACCACAATTTTTGTTCAATTTACTGATTACCATAATTTGAACCTACCATGTTGGGCTTATGCAGACACAAGGAGGTTTGACACTCAAGCATTGATGAGTTACAATTTTCATGGAGGAGTGAAAGGTAGGCTTCACTCACGCTTCAATGTGTAAGCTTACTGGTCAGCAACGTCAGGGTTCAGAATGGCTTGCAAGCAGCACAGCAGGTAACACTGGGAACCCTGGGGAGGTTGTTAGAGAAGGGATTGCAGTTCCCTCATCTGGAGAGGGAGTTGTCTGGCAACTAAAGGAGTCTCTTTCATCCAACTGCTCCTCTTTCCAACAGTAGCTGGTGCTATTCTTTATGGCTTCCCATCTCAACCAATAGAAGTCCTTGGGAGCAACTATTTTGCAGGGGCTTCAAGGTCAAAATACTGCTGTTGAGGTCAAAGTGCCAGCTTTGGTGAGTGTTTGGCTTCAGTGAGGATTTATTTTACTTTTTCTCTGTGGAAGGGACTTGCAGCAAAGGATGCAGAAGTTTGGACCATGGTACACTCCTGCAGGACATGGGATTTCAGGGATAGCGATGTAACGTGCATCCAGCTGCAGCTCCTGCCAGACTACACGGAGCAGTTGGAGCTGCAGTTGTAGTTGCAATGGAGAATCTGTATTTGGTTAGTCACTCTGCAGGTACCAAGAGAAAGGAGGTGGGGGACCAGCTGGAAGGGCAGAGATGGCAGAAAGGCTGAGTATTGTGTTCAGTTCTGGTCACCTAATTGTAGTTTGTCGTTGAAGCAATGGAGAGGGTGCAGATGCGATTCACCAAGATGTTGCCTGGATTGGAAAATAAATTAATGTAAGGCAAGGTTAGCGGAGGTTGGAATTTTCTCTCTGAAGTGAAGAAGGATGAGAGGAGACTTAATAGAGGTCTAGAGATTCTGAGAAGTGGAGAACCAGTGCCTTTTTTCACAGGGCAGGAATAGGCAATGCCAGAGGACATCTGCACAAAGTGAAGGGAGGTAAGTTTAGGGGAGACATCAGGGGTACTTTTTTTTTACACAGAAAGTTGTGGGTGCCTGGAAATCTTTGCCATGGGTGGTGTTGGAAGCCGAAACATTAGGGGAATTTAAGAGACTCTTAGACAGGCACATGGATGTTGGTTATGAGGTAGGAAGGGTTTAGTACTATTTGGTAGAAATAGATAGGTTAGCACAATATCAAGGGCTGAGGGCCTGTAGTCTGTTGTAATGTTCTGTGTTCTGAGGTGCCTATGGCCACTGCAGGTACAGAGAGAAAGGAGAAACTGGAAGGGCAGTGATAGCAGACAGGTTGTGCAAGAGGTGCCTGTGGTCACATCCTTCTCAATCATGTGCAGTACTTGGACACCATTGAAGGGTATAGCACCTCGGAAGAAAGCAGCAGTAGCTGAGTTTGTGGTCCCATGGTTGACCAGGGGGAGGGAAAAGTCCAGGTGAGCAGCACAGGTGGAGGCTTCATTCACGAGGAGAACTGACCACTTCTGATGGTGAGCGCCAGACTCCAAAATGATGTTGATTCCTTTATGCCAGGGTCAGTGATGTCTTAGATCTGGATCTGAAGTGAGTGAAAGTCACAATACCCATTGGTACTAATGAAATGGATGGAAGGAGGGATGAGGTTCTGCAAAGTGATTTCTGGAAGTGAGGGATTGAATAAAAACCAGGACTTCAAGGTCTCAGGATTGGTGCTGTGTGCTGGTGAGCATTAAAACAGGGTAGGACAGATGAAGGCATAGTTAATATGGGTGGTTCTCAGCTACAAAATTAATTGGGATTGCACTTGAGGTAGATGGGAGCCATACAAAAAGGGCAGGTTGCATCTGAACTGGAAGGGGCATGGAGTAAAACTCAAATGGCTGCAGACACCGTGATTGAAGTAAAAGACACAAAGCTGGGGAAACACAGCAGGTCAAACAGTACACTTTATGTGACAAAGTTAAAGATACATAACCATTTCGGGCTAAGTGGTAATCAAGGAATCCTTGCAAGGAGGTTTGGACAACTTTTGGAGTAGGGTTAAACTAATTTAGCAGTACGGGGTGGGGGTTGGGGGTAGCAGTGCACCAGGTGGGGAGAAGAAAGTAGAGGATAAATCAAGAAAGTTCAGTGAGCAGAGCAAGACCTGGAAGTCTCCGTGACATTTACTTTCATATAAAGCCAAGGTAGGTGAGCTTAGAGCATGGATTAATACTTGAATTTTTATTATTGCATTCACAGAAATGTTTTGGAGGGAAGGGGAGTTCTGACTGCTTAATGTCCGGGCACATGGAGGTTTCAGATGTGACAAAGAAATGCAATAGATGAGCAGGGGAAGGGTGGGCAAGCTCATTAGAGAGAACACAAGGGCAATATTTCAAGAGAATACCTTGGAGGAATTGTTCAATGAGGATGTATGAGTAGAATTTAGGAATACGAGAGGGGCAATCACTTTGTTAGTGTTATGCTATAGCTCTCCCAATAGTCAGTGGCAATTAGGACAGATTGGTAAATAAACCACAGAAAGGGACGACAGTGCTTGTGTTATGGTAGTGGGAATTTTAAATTTTCCAAATACTGAATGGGATTGTCTTACCACCAGGCCCATAGATGGGGTAATTTAAAAAAAAATGCATCCAAGGAAGTCTTTTGTGATGCTATGTGAAGAGTTCGACAAGAGGCTGTGCAGTATTTGACTTTACCTCAGGAAATGAAGTGGGCAGGGGGTGGAAGTGACAATGGGAGAACACTTTGGGAACAATTGACCATCATTCTGTGTTCCAGTCAAGGAAAGAAATAATATTAGTCCTCAAATTAAAATCTCAAATTGGGGTAAGAGAGATTTTGATACTACAAGAGAGGTCACAGACCATCAGCAAATGCTCATTGGAGAAATTGCAGCTGACAAGCCGGAGTTATTTAAAAGAAAGTTAGCACGAGTTTGCTGCAGTAGGGGGTGACAGGCAAAATCGCAAGATGCATCAGATGACAAGGATATTAATGATTTGATCAGGGGAAAAAAGGAGATATTTGGCAGGTACAGACAACAGGGAATGACAGATTTTCTTGAGGAATGAAAAGCGTGCGAGAGAAGAAAGAAAATGGGAGAGAAAAAGAGGCCATGAACGAGCCTTGACAAATGAAATTAAGGGGAACATCAGATATTCTCTTGGTATATCAAGGGCAAGAAGGCAGCCAGGGAAAGAGCGAACCTAAACTATAATCTATGTGTGGAGCCAGGCTTTATGGGCAAGGTGATAAATGAACATAAATGAATCTCTACAAAGGAGAAAGCGATGGAAGATGGTGTGTTCAGGGAGTATATTGTGGATTATTTGGATCAATCACTGCTAAGGAGGAGGTAGGTGAGACCAGAACTAGGGGACACAGCCTCAAGATTCAGGGAAGTAGATTTAAGACGGAGATGAGGAAAAACTGTTTTTCCCAGAGAGTAGTGAACCTGTGGAATTCTCTGCCCAGGGAAGCAGTTGAGGTGACTTCATTAAACATATTTAAGGTTCAGTTAGATAGATTTTTACATAAGAAAGGAATTCGGGGATATGGGGTAAATGCAGGTAGGTGGAGTCGAGTCAATGATCAGATCAGTCATAATCTTATTGAATGGCGGAGCAGGCTCGATGGGCCAGGTGGCCTCCTCCTGCTCCTATTTCTTGTGTTCTTATGAGTTGGATGTAATGGGAAGCATAATGTTGACAAATCCACAGGACAGTTGTGGTCTATCCTAGGTTGCTATGGGAAGGAGG
This sequence comes from Narcine bancroftii, assembly GCF_036971445.1. NCBI lineage: Eukaryota > Metazoa > Chordata > Chondrichthyes > Torpediniformes > Narcinidae > Narcine > Narcine bancroftii. Next base: position 179,390,651 of record NC_091472.1, read on the forward strand.
AGATAGTTGGTAGACAAGTGGAGATTTTTACATATCTGTTAGCTCCAGGTGAGGAACCAGAAGACTGGAGGATAGCAAATGTTGTTCCTTTATTTGAGAAGGACAGCGAAGATAAACCAGTTAACAAGTCAGAATCAGAATTTATTGGCATGAACAAGTCATGAAATTTGGTGTTTTGCGACAGCGTCATAGAGCAAACATCATATTATAACCATCTTACAACATTACTATAAAAAATAAAATAAAGTAATAATAACAGTAATCATGTACGAAAAGTAAGGCCGTGTCTTTGGTTCATTGATTATTCAGGGATCTAATGGCAGCGGGGAAGAAGCCGTCCTTGTGCCCTGAGTGCTCGTCTTTAGGCTCCTGTACCTTTTCCCTGATGGTAGCAGAGTGGAGAGGGCATGGCCTGGGTGCTGGGGGTCTTTGAGGATAGAGGCTCCTTTTTTAAGATACCAACTCGTAGATGTCCTTGATGGAGTGAAGTCTGGTGCCTGTGATGTCGCAGGCTGAGTTAACAACCCTCTGGAGTTTATTTTTGTCCTGAGAGTTACCGCCTCCATACCAGGCAGTGAAGCACCAGCCAGAATGCTTACCACAATACACCTGTAGATGCTTACGAGAGTCTTCGATGACATACCGAACCACTTCAGACACCTCACAGAATATAGCAGCTGGCGAGCCTTTGTGATAGTATCAACGCAGAGGCTCCAGGACAGATCCTTCTCGGAGATGTTAACACCCAGGAATTTGATGTTCTTGACTCTCTCCACTACTGAGTCCTCGATGAGGACTGGGTTGTGTTTCCCTGACTTCCTCCTGAAGTCCACAATCATCTCCTTGGTTTTGCTGACATTGAGCACAAGATTGTTGTTGTTACAACTGTTCAACAAGCTGATCTTTCTCCCTTTCTGTAACAGCAGTCAAGAAATTATCGCCGATATCCTAAGAGATTGGTAGAGGCTGATCAGGGGTTGTCAGTGTGGGAAATCCTATCTTACTAATTTGATTTTTTTTTGATGGACTTTTGAAAGGTGTTTAATGAGGTCACACTTTGTAGGCTGGTCCAGAAGGTTTAATTCGCATGGGATCTGGAGTGAGCTGGCAAAATGGATCCAAAATCAGCTCAGTGGTAGGACACAGAGATTGTGATGGCAGGATGTTTCTCTAATTGGAAATCAGTGAGTTCTTGTGTTTTGCAGATTTTAGTGCTGAGACCTTTGCATGTTTATTTGCAGTGCCGTCCATAATGTTTGGGACAAAGACCCTTTTTTTCCTTTATTTGCCCCTGTGCTCCACAGTTTTAAATTTGTAATCAAACAATTCACATGTAATTAAAGTGCCCATTCCAGATTTTATTCAAGGTTATTTGTATACACTTTGCTTTAATCATGTTGAAATTACAGCATTTTTTTAAATACGTAGTCATCTCATTTCAGGACACTGTAATATTTAAGACATATGGATATGGCTTCACAGGTGTTTGTGAGTACTCAGGTATGTTTCATTGGTGCAGGTAGAAGAGAGCTAGGCTCGCTTCTAAGCTGTTGATCACCTTTGGAGTCTGTAGATGTAATTTTTCAACATGAGGACCAGAGTTGCGCCAATGAAAGTCAAAGAAGCCATTATGAGGCTGCAAAACAAGAATAAAACAGTAAGAAACATTGGCAAAATCTTTGGATTACCACAATCAACAGTTTGGAACATCATTGAGAAGAAAGAGTGCACTGGTAAGCTCAGTAGTCACAGAGGAGCAGATCTTCCAAGGAAGACCACCATTGCTGATGACAGAAGAATTCTCATCAGAATGAAAAAAGTCTCCAAACATATATCCAATAGGTCAGAAGCACTCTTCAGGAGGCAGGCATGAATACATCAATGACCACTGTCCGCAGAAGACTTCATGAACAGAAATGCAAATACTACACTGCAAAATGCAAACAATAGCAAAGGTGATATACTTTGGATCTTGGGCAGTTCCTTTACACCTTGCCACCATTCTGATACAGGTTAATCTTGATCTCATCTGTCCACAAGACCTTCTTCCATAACTCTGCTTGCTCTTTTAAGTACTTCTTGACAAACTGTAATCTGCCCATCCTTTCTGTGGCTAATTAGTGATTTGCATCTTGCAGTGTAGTTTCTGTATTTCCTTTCCTGAATAAAATCTGGAATGTGCACATTAATTACATGTGAATTGTTTGTTTACAAATTTAAAACTGTGGGACACAGGCAATAAATTAAAAAAAAAGGTTTCTTTGTCCTAAACATTATGGAGGGCACTTTATGTGTTAGTAGGAGCTGTGATTAGTGAGTTTGAAGATAACACAGAAGTTGGTGGTGTTGTGGATGTTGCATGATATTGATCAGTTGGTCAACTGGAGATGGAATTTAATCCACACAAGTACAGTATGATGCATTTTAGTAGGTAAGTGTGAAGAAGGCTTGTGGCATGCTTGCCTTCCTATGTCAAAACTTTTCATTATATTGCTTAGACCGCACTTGCAGTATTGTCTGTGTTTTGTATCCCCAGTCTGAGACTTTCTGTGTTCCCACTGTGTTTACAGTTGTGATCTCACCCTTTGTGTCCACCTGGGTCTTATCCTCACTCTCTTCCCACTCTGTACCCCTTGGCTGATCCTCTGTTTTCCTCTTGTATCTACCTGCAGGTAGGCATCACTGTGTTCTCTCTGTGACCCCAATCCTCTCTCCCCCTCAGTCTGTGTTCCACCATACTCTATCTGTGTCATCCTGGTCTCTCCTTCACTATTTTTCCAGTTTATTCCTCTGGTCTGGATGTGGCTGTCTTCAGTCTGACTTGAGATGATGATGTTCTTCCATATCTCCTGGTTTGATCTTCATTATGTTCCCCCTGCATCACCCTAGCCTATAGTGGCCAGGAATATGCCAAACTTCATAAATCTGTTAGTCATTTGATAATTGAGTAGTATGTGCTACTGTACCCACCTATACATTCTGGACCTATCCCTACCAGTCACTGACCTTTGGTTATGATACACAGTACAAATGTATACATGAAATGTTACTTGTTTGACATTTTGTATACAGGCTCTTTAAGGAACTGGCACTTGGCCTTGTTGAACATGGAGTTATTCAGCATGGAAACAGCCCCATTGGCTCAACACGTCCATGCTGGATCAAGGAAGGCCTTGAGCTGTCGTTCAAACTGATCAGTTCCTTTTCTTGTGCTGCCAATAGAATTGCTCCTTCTTTGTCACCTGGTGCTCCATCGTTATTGTGACTTGAGGAATCCCCCAAGGTGGTCATGCACTACCAGATGGCGTGAGCAATGACTGACATTTCTGGGCGAAGGAATTATCTTAGCACACTCTCAAATGATGCACAACAATGAGTGAAATATTTTTATTAAACATCGCTGTACGTCTTTCTGCTGTTTATCTGCATCTGTGTTTCTTTAGGAAACCATGATATTAACTATGAACTTGAATAGTTTTTCCTTCTATGGCAACAGATCCTATGCTAAGCAGTCAGATTTCCTTGATTGAGTTCGAGGCCAGTTTACCTTTTATCTCCAGGGTCTTGTAATTTCTATTTGTTTTGCCAGATATAAAATGCACACATTGAAATGTTGAGTTAGTTCCACCCTGTGGTGTTCCACCTGCACTTACTGGGAATAAATTCATGAAATGCAACGTACAAGTGGTTTTGTTGACAATTTGCATTGGGACTGCAACTTGCAAGATTTATATTTGATGTTCAAAACATCTTCCGTGCTGCCAATTAAAGCTGCTTTTTAGGAACAAGAGCATGGATGTACATTTACCAAATGGATAGTATGCTCTCTGTCTGGCTTGCATGCTGAATCTATGAGGTCATACAAATTCACATGAAGCTTTCGGGAAATTAATTTAGAGTAGGTGTATTTGAGGTGGGGCGACTTTGACAATTCTTTTGACTTTCTCCTGCAATGTTTATTGTGGGAAACACCATTAAATCATGTAACAACTTTGATTTGGGCATGAATGATTTGTGCTGCTACTACCATCCATCAACAGTAAAAGGAATATTCTTTCCTCAGGTGCTCTGTCAGTACTTGTTGCATCTGGTTATGCCCTTCAACACACTCCTCCCCAAAAAAGTAAGCTCAATCTATAAAGACCAATTGCATTTATCTTCAAAGCATGCTGATGTATTCATCACCTCAAACCACATGGTTCATTTTCTTAAGGTAGCAATATTTTAACGGGCAGAGGGAAGTGGAGCAAGATTCGTCATCTCTCTGATCAATGTTAGTGTTGATAAACACTGGGGGAGGTAAAAAGTAAATGATTCATTGCAAAATACCCAGCTCTGTGCTGGTATAGTAGCTCCAGTTTTCCTGTGTCTTGATCACTGAAATTCATGATTGATGATGACATTCATCCCACCATCTCCACCCCTAGATCTTATCCCATGCTCCCCAGAAAGTTAATGGTGGGAGATTCAACAATATTAATATTTGGGGGTGTCGATTAGACTCACTTTTTTTCTTTTAATTCTTTTTGAAATATAGACATGCATTAACAAATACTTCGGCCCCACGAGCCTGTGCTTCCCAATTATGCATCATTAACCCACCCACCCACCCCCACTCCATAGGTTCTGAAGGGTGGGAGAAAACTGGAGCATCTGGAGGAAACCCACGCAGACACGGAGAGAGCATACGAACTCTACTGGTAGCTCTGGATTTTAACCCAGGTCACTGATGCTATAACAGCGCTGCGCTACACGCTACGCTACCTGCTTCTTGGTGATCGTCTTTGCTTTTATGATCTGTAATGTTCTTTTACAAGGTGGGCTGTATGTTTGCTGTGGCTTCCAATCTGCTTTCTTCGCCCCCTCTTTGAAACCAGAATTGGCTTCTTGGCTTGGCGGTGATAATAGAGTGAGGGACATATCAGGTACAGTAAAGCCCCTATTATCCAGAATTCAAGCAACTGGCAGCCTCCAGCAACTGCAAAAAAAATATTGTGGAAAATATATTGACAAAATGTACGCCATTAGTTCGCCAATCTACACAACACGCAATCTCAAGCAACTGTAAAATGGACTTATCCAGCATTTACCAATCCCTCTTGGTGCCGAATACCAGGGGTTTTACTGTATAAGATTATAAAGAGTGCAGGAATGGAATCTTACCACTGCTGGTGGTTTACAGCATTTTGTGGATACCCCATTTGAAGTTGTTGCATCTGTTCCGAGTTTGTCTGTCTAATGGTTGTGTTGCACAACACGACATTTTGTCAGTTCAGCTTCTCAAGTTTGCGTGACTTGGTGAAGTTTAAACCTTCTCAACGTGATAAGGTGCCATCTAAACTGCAGCAAACAATTTATCTTGCCGATTAAAAAGAACTTCCCAAGGAAAACTTGAAGGCGTTGTATATAAAAAAATCACCTTTTTTTTAACCCGTGAAAGGTGCAGTTTTCAAAAGGCATGTTTTTACTTTAATGTCCCAAAGGGTTTTCACCAATTACCACAGCTGGAGACTGTTCCCAATCTCTTTGCACTTCAAAGAACTGAAATAAAATAAATGGCAAGTCCTCCTCGTAGCCATCACTTCTAAATTCCTCAGTGTAAAAAAAGGAATAAGAAGCCGTGCTGGAATCAGATGTGGTGTGAGTTATTGCTGAAAGGTTCCATCACGTCAGTGAAGACTAATCTGTTATAAAGCCACATTATGCTGTGCTGTGCTATGATACATTGTGTCCTTCTGATAACCAGGCAATGTTTGTGGTTGTCTTGATTCATTCAATGTTCTTGAACTATTAAGGAATGAAATGGCTTTAACAAATGTAAGTTAACATTAAATATAAAATATTAATAGCTGTCAGTATGTGAGGAATGACTCAGAAATAATATCTTTATGAGTTTTTCCCAGGAGGGTTCCCTTAACTGTGCTGTACTTCATCCAATTTTTGTTATCTCTTCCAGCATAGCCCTGATAAATGTTATTTACTTTTTTCTAAAATCAAAATATAGAATTGACTCATTTAAAAAAAAAGACAAACATAATTTTGCAGAAAATTGTTACCAAGCATAGGAACATGTTCGATTTATAAAAAGTGCACAGCTAAACGGAAGGAGCATCACTAATGCCACATCAGCGATAGCATGAAGCTGGAGTAGGTGCTGCAAATTTAACATGATATTGACTTTCCTAGTTGATCGTGTCACGCTGAGTGGGCTTTGCTTTGGACCGTATCACTTAAATCCATCACCAAGTTGAATGGGTCAATGAAAAACATTATATGTTTTATTTATATGGAACACAAGAGTCCATTCATAATGTCTTTATATTAGTGTGAGGATATTCTGACTTCCTCTCATTGAATAATAAATGACGCACCAATCTCCCCAATAAAAGGTGAGCAGTTGGAAGAAGGCGGGTGATCCAAACACACTGATAATACAACGCAAGCACTCAAAATTTCTTTGTCGTCTCCCCAAAGTTCTGCAAAATCTCTCAAAAAAAAATCTACTGTGCAGAGGTGGAAATTTTACTGATCGTATGTAGCTAATTGATCTTGTCTTTTTGTGATGACAAAGTCATGCCAGCTATGTGTACAGGTACAGAGAGGGAAGCACCGTGTCGATATTTAATTCATGCCATTAGCACTCACACATGCACCAACCAAACTCCAATACGTAAACCCACTTTGCATGCACAAAACTAACATTCACGCATGCGCACAAGAATTAAGATGGCTCCGCCCAGCCTATGGAACCCAATTTAACAAAGTAAGAATGCACATTTTGGCTCTTACATGCTCTGTATCCCTGTTTGTCATCAGGAACTACACTCACAATCTGGCTCACTACTCCTGGTCCAGTCCTTCACAGAAAGCACACGAGGAGAAGCAAGACTGACCCCACCCCCCCCCCACCCCAGGAAAGGGTGGAACTGCTGTATGCCAATCTCACATATGGCTACAGGGAGTACCCGGATGGCAGGGAGGACACTGTCTCCATCAGGGATCTGGCATCCACTGAAACAGCGGGTCTGTTGCCTCATGTGCCCTGCGAGCCATGGAGCACATTCTCACCACCACCAATCAGGGCCTCGGGGGATCTGGTTTGACAATTTGACAAGTTTGTCAAATTGTAGCGTGAATAAAAGCTCTCACGACTGGAGGGAGGGCCTGGGGCTCTGGAGATCCTGGTGGAGTGCCTTAGCACCGGGGGGCCTTGAACTTCTTGGGTCTCCTAGTCTCCTTGTGAGGGAGGAGAGGTGGTCTGGGTCTCCAGCTCAATGGTGGAGGGGGATGCATTTTCCCCTTGAACCAGATCACCCGAGGCCCTGACTGGGGGTGATGAGAATGAGCTCCGTGGCTCGCAGGGCACTTGAGGCAACAGACCCTCTTTTTCAGTGGATGCCAGATCCCTGATGGAGACGGTGTCCTCCCTGCCATCCGGGTACTCCATGTAGTCATACATGGGATTGGCATACAGCAGTTCCACCCTTTCCCGGGGGTGGGGGGTGTGTCAGTCTTCCTTCTCCTCACGTGCTTTCTGAGAAGGACTGGACTAGGAGTAGTGAGCCAGATTGTGAGTGTAGTTCCTGATGCCAACCTTCTTTCAAAAGTGAATAGGAGTTTGTGAGGAGTAGTGTTGGTCACAGTACATAGTAGCAACCGGATGGAATGGAGTGCCGTAGGGAGGACTTCCTGTCAGCATGAGTCTGGAAGGCCTTTTGAATTCAGGGCCAGTTTGACAGCCTTCCAGACCATAGTGTTCTCCTTTTCAATCTTCCTGTTTCCCCGGGGGTTGTAACCAATAGTCCTGCTGAGTGCGAAGCCCCTCACCAGCAGGTACTGAAGTAGCTCATCACTCATAAAGGATAAGCCCCGGTCGGTATGAATATAGCTCCAAACAGCATGAAAATGGAATCTGGAGCCTTTATGACTGACACAGTGGACATGTCTGGACATGGAATAGCGAACGGGGATAGAGGAAGAAGGTGTTCCCATTCGTGGAGGGGGAGAGGTCCCTTAAAATTGACACTGAGCTATTCGAAGGGCCTGGATGATTTGATCAGGTGTGCCATTGCGGGGCAATAGAAGTGTGGCTTGCACTCGGTGCAGACCTGGCAAGACCTTATCATTTCCCTGATGTCTTTCATGGAACAGGACAGATTGTGCGCCTTCACAAAATGAGCCATGCAGGTAACCCTTGGATGGCAGAGCTCATTATGCTTCGACCGTAGTTGTCCGGTGTGTGCAGAGGCACAGCTTCTTCTGGACAAGGCATCTGGAGGGTCATTAAGGACTCCTGGCCAATAGGCAATGTCATAATTGTAGGTGGAGAGCTTGATCTTCCACCTAGCAATCTTGTCATTTTTGATTTTTCCCCTTTTGACATTATTGAACATGAATGTGACCGAGTGCTGGTCAGTGAGGAGCGTAAATCTTCTACCAGCCAGGTAGTGTCTCCAGTGCCTTATGGCTTCTATAATGGCTTGAGCCTCCTTTTCCACCAATAGGATCCAGAGCTCGTGGCCTTGCAAGGCCAGCGAAAAAATTGCAACTGGCCTGCCTGCCTGGTTGAGGGTAGTGGCCAGGGCTATGTCCGAAGTGTCACTTTCCACTTGGAAAAGTACATTCTCATCTACCGCATGCATGGCGGCTTTTGCAATGTGGTTCTGGAAGTAGTTAAAAGCCATTTGAGCTTGTGGTGATACACCACTAGCTTTCTGCAGGGGGAAACCTGTTTACCTGCAGAAGAACACTGGAGGACAAGGCAACACCTGGTTGGCTGTCAATCAGCTGACCTGAATGGACCAATCCCCACCCGGTCGGCTGCCAATCACCCTCCGAGAAATAAGCTAGATCCGAATCCTCGAGGTCAGTCTCAGAGCTTGCACAGCATTCTATGTGGAAGTTTATGTAGAATAAAGCCTGTTGTTTATGTTTTGTGTCTGCTTCCTGCTCGATGGTGCATCACAGGGCTTCAACCGAGAGGGGGAAATTAGTGGCTTTTAAGAGAGAGTGAACCTTATCAGCATATTGTGGGATCCACTGGGCGTAATATGAGGAAAACCCCAGGCAGCTCCTCAAAGCCTTTGTGGTCCTGGGGATGGGGAGCTCTAACAGGGGGCGCATCCTATTGGGATCGGGACCAATGATATGATTCTCCACCACGTATCCAAGGATAGCCAGACATGTAGTCCTGAACACGCACTTGTCAGAGTTATAAGTGAGGTTCAGGGTGATTTCTGTGTGGAGAAAACTCTGGAGGTTGGCGTCATGGTCTTCCAAGGAGTGGCTGTAGATGGTCATGTTATTGAGGTAGAGGAAGGTGGACTTCAACCCATACTCATCCACCTTTCTGTCCATCTGCCTCTGGAAGATAGAAACCCCATTAGTAATACCGAAAGGGACCCTCTGGAATTGATAGAGATGACTGTTAGCCTCAAAAGGACGGTCCTTGGAATGGATTGGCAGCTGGTGATAGGCAGCTTTCAGGTCAATGTTGGAATAGACCTAATACTATGCAATATCATTCACCATGTCTGAATTTCGATGGAGGGGATAGTTTGGCTATGGTCAATTACTAACCTGGACTAATTTTCCCCTTTTACCACTACCACTTGCGCTCTCCACAGGTTGGTGCTGGGTTCAATGATACCATTGTTGAGCGGATGTTGTGTCTCAGACTTTATAAAATCTCAGTCTGCTGTGCTGTACCTCCTGCTCTTGGTAGTAATAGGTTTGCAGTCTGGGGACAGATATGGGAAGGGGGGTGGGGGTCGATATTCAGTGTGGAGAGGCTGCATATGGGTTCTGATTTTAGGGGTCCTCTGTTCTGAACAGTTACGGGGGGGAGAGGACCAGAATACAACAAGGTCATACTTTTAAGGTGAACCAGGAACAGGAAGTCCAGACCCAACAACACTGGAGCATACAATTCATCAAGTATATACAGGCAAAATTTACAGAATTCTGCCCCCCCCCCCATTTAAATGACAGATGCACTGTACATTGTTGTTGAATGCACATAGAATGCAAATGAGACATGAGGATTATGTGGTAATTAGAAGGACACATCTTTAGGTTGTATTTTTGAACAGTCTGTGAGTCTATGAAGCTTTCAGTAGAGCCCATGTCGATTAGGTATTTAGTGGAATGTTCATTTACCTTCACAATCACTATGGAATTACTGAGCTGGTGAGGTCTGTCCTGATTTAGGACCATTGATGCTAGGACCCCGGAGTGGCCATTCAAGTGGCCCCCACCATCCTGGGTTGCCCTGCTTGAATAAGATGGTGTCAACCTTGTGGCATGGCAAAATGGCCACCCTCTTTCCTCCTCTGATGTTGATGGTACCAAGTTAGAATTTGGGTCACAGCAAGATGGTCGCCAAACTTTTTTGGGCCATTTCCTCATGGCCACTGCCACCATCTGTCAGCATGTAGCACAGCAAGTCAGTTCGGGTGAATTTGGGGCAGACGGCTTGGTGCTGGAATTGGATCTGGGAGCGGTGCAGGCCATGGACTTCCCCAGGCTTCCCCTTACACAGCAAACCATTGCCCAATGCCCGTTTTGCCACAGCTGGAACACACTAAGTCTTTAGCTGTGCAATGAGATCCGTGAAGCTGGCTCTTGCCACAGAAAAAGCACTCCTTGGCATGGGATGTGGCAGCCATTATGGCAGGGGTAGCAGGAGCAACCGGTCCTCGGAATGGCTCACCTGGGTGAGCGAGCTCACTGGCTTCAAGGTTGTCGTTCTCAAGCTTGGCCTGTTCCAACGATTTGGCCAACTCAACGTGACTAGCCAGGCCCTTCTTGCCTGACTTGAGCAGTCGCTGCCTCATGTACCTCGAGCGGACCCCCGTGACTAGAGTGTCCTGGATCTGTTCTTCCTCACGAACGTGGCCCATAGCCACTTTGTACTTGGACTTCTTGGCAAATGTCCACAGATCCAGCAGGCAGTCATCGATGGTCTCTCCTGGCTGCTGGTGATGTAGAATGAGTTGGTGCCTCACTAGGAACTCATTTTGTGACTTTAGGTACTGAGACTTCAATGCCTCGACGGCAGCGTCATATGTAGTGCAGTCCCTGATGACTGCATACCCTTTCGTTCCTACCCTGAAAACGAGTGCAGACCTCCTGAGTTCATCGGTGTGGAAGACATCTCTGGTCATTTTCAGGTAGGCCTGGAAGCAGTCTAGTCAGTACGTGAGCTCCTCAGCCAAGTCGGGGGACAGAGGGTCTATCAGCAACATCCCTGGATTGAGCAGCGCTTCCATCTTCGAGGGAATAAGCTAGTAAAATTGTTGTGCAAATTCAAGCTCTCACGACTGTAGGAAGAACAAACGCTTCAGAAGGGTTCTGGATTTAGGTGGGAAACTAGGGTCATAAGTAAGCAGATGGATACGGAGCCAGGTGGCGGGGCCAGCCACCAGCACAACACACTACACAGCAGAAATACAATATAAACTGCATAATTTTTTTATTCTTCTATCTTAAAAATGTGGTTATTTGTGCGGATGGAGGTACGATGCATAGGTCACAAATTGGGGAGTACCTGTATTTATATTCATGTAAATTGGGCATTGAAATGCTGCAAACACCAAGGTACACTGATTCTAGTTTCTCATTACCATCAGTGTGTTGCTGCCAGATTCATTCAAACTGCTGCACTGTGAACTTGTAGACACAGTTACTAGTTCAGGTACCACTTCTTTGGATGAGTGAATTGCAGTTATTGACAAAGTGAAGATATTTTGACTGATGGAATCAAGTTGTGCATGCATCGTGTTTCTGGTCAAAATTGAGTTCAGAAGAAACTAAGTAAGATCATGAAAGAAGGTAGATTTTGCAGTGATCCTTTCTTTCCAATGGTTAATTTATTGAGTAATTTTTTTTAGTGTAAGCTGTTGCAATAGTTTAACTGATTTGGCAATGTTAATCTTTTTAGGGCATCGACAAATTGTGTTTAAAATGTTGCATTGACTAAGCTGCCATTGCGTCAGCTGGCTTCATAAGTTTGACAGCAAGATGAGGCAATTTCCAACTCATTAGATGGAATTGACCCTCAAATAACCTTTAATGTAATTAAAGGGAAAGTATTGCTGGAATGGGCATGCTATCTGAAATTGAAATTAAGACACTATCATCCCTCAAGTCCAGCTAAATGCGCAAGTTTTAAAAATGGAGAATTCACTCATGTCATACATTTTTTTCTCATTCAACTCCAAAGAAAATAGCGGGTACTTTCAACATTAGTAGCCAAAATTAAACAGTTGATGTCAGTGACACAAACTTCCTCAGTTAAAACCATGTAGGAAATTGTATCATTAAAAATTGTAACATAAGTAAACACCCTCTATAAACAATGCAAGTTTGCCTGCCCCATAATACACGCATCCTTGTGAAGGATCTGAGATTGTGTAAACATGCACATGTATCCTTTCAATAAATGCGTTATTAAATCTTTATTTTCTACCTTTGGATCACTCTAAAGTCATTTTGACACATTCTTTTTTCAAAATAAAAAATAAAATAATTGATGCTTGGTTGATTTTGGAATATGTTCCAACAAAACTGATTACCAGTTTTATCTATTTTCAAACAGTTTGGTTTCAAAATTGATACTTTTTTGCTATTTGATAATTGCATATTTGCATTCTCCTACAAAGGCGAGAAATCAGACTGCTCAAACTACAGGGGAATCACGTTGCTCTCCATTGCAGGCAAAATCTTCGCTAGGATTCTACTAAATAGAATAATACCTAGTGTCGCCGAGAATTCCCAGAATCACAGTGCGGCTTTCGCGCAAACAGAGGAACTACTGACATGGTCTTTGCCCTCAGACAGCTCCAAGAAAAATGCAGAGAACAAAACAAAGGACTCTACATCACCTTTGTTGACCTCACCAAAGCCTTCGACACCGTGAGCAGGAAAGGGCTTTGGCAAATACTAGAGCGCATCAGATGTCCCCCAAAGTTCCTCAACATGATTATCCAACTGCACGAAAACCAACAAGGTCGGGTCAGATACAGCAATGAGCTCTCTGAACCCTTCTCCATTAACAATGTCGTGAAGCAAGGCTGTGTTCTGGCACCAACCCTCTTTTCAATCTTCTTCAGCATGATGCTGAACCAAGCCATGAAAGACCCCAACAATGAAGACGCTGTTTACATCCGGTACCGCACGGATGGCAGTCTCTTCAATCTGAGGCGCCTGCAAGCTCACACCAAGACACAAGAGAAACTTGTCCGTGAACTACTCTTTGCAGACGATGCCGCTTTAGTTGCCCATTCAGAGCCAGCTCTTCAGCGCTTGACGTCCTGCTTTGCGGAAACTGCCAAAATGTTTGGCCTGGAAGTCAGCCTGAAGAAAACTGAGGTCCTCCATCAGCCAGCTCCCCACCATGATTACCAGCCCCCCCACATCTCCATCGGGCACACAAAACTCAAAACGGTCAACCAGTTTACCTATCTCGGCTGCACCATTTCATCAGATGCAAGGATCGACAATGAGATAGACAACAGACTCGCCAAGGCAAATAGCGCCTTTGGAAGACTACACAAAAGAGTCTGGAAAAACAACCAACTGAAAAACCTCACAAAGATAAGCGTATACAGAGCCGTTGTCATACCCACACTCCTGTTCGGCTCCGAATCATGGGTCCTCTACCGGCACCACCTACGGCTCCTAGAACGCTTCCACCAGCGTTGTCTCCGCTCCATCCTCAACATCCATTGGAGCGCTTACATCCCTAACGTCGAAGTACTCGAGATGGCAGAGGTCGACAGCATCGAGTCCACGCTGCTGAAGATCCAGCTGCGCTGGATGGGTCACGTCTCCAGAATGGAGGACCATCGCCTTCCCAAGATCGTGTTATATGGCGAGCTCTCCACTGGCCACCGTAACAGAGGTTCACCAAAGAAAAGGTACAAGGACTGCCTAAAGAAATCTCTTGGTGCCTGCCACATTGACCACCGCCAGTGGGCTGATATCGCCTCAAACCGTGCATCTTGGCGCCTCACAGTTTGGCGGGCAGCAACCTCCTTTGAAGAAGACCGCAGAGCCTACCTCACTGACAAAAGGCAAAGGAGGAAAAACCCAACACCCAACCCCAACCAACCAATTTTCCCCTGCAACCGCTGCAATCGTGACTGCCTGTCCCACATCGGACTTGTCAGCCACAAACGAGCCTGCAGCTGACGTGGACTTTTTACCCCCTCCATAAATCTTCGTCCGCGAAGCCAAGCCAAAGATTTGCATTCTGAAACTGTTTCAATCTTTGAGTAGATCAGGATGAACTGGTTCACTGGCTGCTTGAATATTTGTTGAGAAGTAGGGATCTTGCATTCATAAAGTGCTCCTTGGGACTCCTTGCCTTGGACATTAACTCATGGCTAATTATGTTTTCTGGAAGTGTAATTAGTGCTATTTTGACAAAACTCTGACAGCCAATATTTCAACAGCACCTAAGAAGAGCGAAAGGATATTGACCTGATGAAGATCTACTTTTCAAAAGCAACTCATTTTAATACAAAGGCCGATATTGATATTATTATTTTCCGTCTGGACACCCTCTCGCCAGATGGCATGAACATTGACTTCACTGCTTTCCATTAAATCTTTCCCCTCCCTCATTTCCTGCCTTTCCAGTTCTTTGACCTACACAGCCCTATCCCTCAGGGCTGCTCTCCCCTCCCTCCATTCTCCACCTATCATCTCCTGCCCTGCCACCCCCCTTGCCCCTCCCGCTCTTTTATTCTGACACTCACCGGCATTTTCTCATACATTGATGAAGGGATCAAGCCCGAAACATCAGTTATATATCTCTGCCGTTGCTACATAAAAGACGCTGTTTGATCTGACTGAGTTTCTCCAGCATTTTGTGCTTTTAACCTATATTCATATGGCTTGCTTCACAACCATAAATTGTTTCACAGATGGCCAGACTGCAAGCTTCTTTCTTCTTAGGTACTCCATCGGAATGAAAAGCTTCCATTCCAGCTCCTCTACATTTGGGGTAGGTGATGCCTGATCAGAGGAGAGGAAGGCAAGGTGGTGCATTTCTCTGCCATTTAGGCTTGGCCTTTGTCTGTTCCTAATGCACAAGCCTGAAGTTCTCAATACTATCTCTGAACCTCCTCCTCCTGCTTTGAATAGTTGTAGGCCAGATACTCCCATGGGTTTGTGAGCTTCATTATCAACATCTACCTTTGCTGTGAGATTGGTCTTGAGATCTGCAAAGTGGTCCATATAGGGCAGTGTTGTAGAATTTAAGATCTTCCATGTATATGTTTTGGCGAATTAGTTAACTGCTTGGATATCTTTCTCTTTTTTTATTAAGCCCATGGCACCTGGTATCCCAGGCAGTCTCCCATCCAAGTACTGACCAGGCCTGAAACTGCTTAGCTACCGAGATCAGACGAGATTAGGCATTTTCAAACTGGTATGGCTGTAGGTGGATATCTTTCTCTCAAATGCAAGCAAGGTCTACCATCTGCATTTTGATCACTGAGATTGGGCTGTATTCCTGTATTCCCCATTAGTTTTGAAGATTATCTCCACTCCTGTGGGAAGGTTGTTGGAGGTGAGGTGCAGCAATGCTCCAGAAGGGTTGAAAAAATTGCAGGGAGATGTTACAGCCTTGTTTGATGTCACCCTGCATTGAGACTGGCACTGTTGTGGAGTCATGGGTTAGATTCAAGGCCTGCATTTCATCATGAAGCAAATGCAAAATGGTGAGAAATTTCTGTGGGTGGTTTCAGGTTTCAGATTTATTGTCAGAGTACATGCACGTTATCACATACAACCCTGAGTCTCTTTTTCCTGTGGGTGAGGCAGAATTACCACTTATTGGTAGTGCAACAAAAAACTGTACATCTGTAAACAGACTGATTGTGCTACACAGAGAAGAAAAATATCAATAAAGTTCAAAAGTAAGAGTTCTTCAATGAGTCCCTGATTGAGTTTGTTGTTAAAGGACTCTAATGGTGAAGGGGTAGTAACTATTCCTGAACCTGGTGGTTCGAGTCTTGTGGCACCTCTACCTCTTTCCTGATGGTAGCAATGAGAACAGAGCATGTCCTGGATGACGTGGATCCTTGACGATTGCTGCTGCTCTCTGACAGCACTCCCCATATATGTTCTCGATGATGGGTAGGATTTTGCCTGTGATGCCCCGGACTGTGTCCACTACCCTTTGCAGGGCTTTATGCTCAGGGATATTGGTGTCCCCATACCAGACTGTGACACTTTACCCCACAGATCTGCAGAAGTTTTCCAGGGTTTCTGATGTTGCATTTAAAGGAAGTACGCCACAGTCCCACCCAGAAACAAGGTTGATGAAGGTATGTGGAACAACGTCATCAAGAGAAGAATTCTAGTTTGTCTATTGTTAAGTTTTTGAGTTGCAGAGGAATCTTATGTTCTTTAGGTGCAGCAAGTATTTTAGAAAGTGAACAAAGTTGTTGTTTATTGCAACGGAATAAGAAAGCAGTGAGATTATGCTACAGTTATATGGAGCAGGTGAAGTACCATGTCATGTTATGGTCTCCCTAATTCACAAATATTGTAAAATATGCATAGTCAAGGGGAAAAACAGTGGCGCAGCCAAAGCTGCTCTAATGGCAGATGGTGTCACTGGTGCAGACCCACGGAGACTGGGGAGCAAAGTCTCAGCAATTCCCGCGAGGTCCAACCAACCAGTCCGACCGCTGTCAGCTCTGTACAGGCTATAATCAGCCTATTAAAGGAGTCGATGGTGGTTTATTTAAAAATTCTGTGACCATGGGGTCTGGCCCAAAATGGTGGCACCAATGATTGGCAGCAGTCACAGGGGGGTTGCAGATTCTGGCAGAGTGGAGGGCTGACGTAGGGCACCAGAAGATGGAGAGGCCACCCCTGCTTGAGATGGAGAAGCAGAGGAAACGACCCTTGGGATGATGACCGGGCGGCTGACTAGTGGCTGAAGAACACACAGGATGCGGGCTGCTCGAGATGAGGAACTCCCACAGGCTGCATCTGCTGGTGAACTGCAGTCAAGGGAAGCGTGCCAAGCTGCAGTTTGCTTGAGACTGGCGGATGAAGAGATACCTGGCATCCCAACCGAGGTGCAAAAGGGCGCTGGAGGCTTCCTGATTGTGACAGGCATCTGGAGCTTGGATCACTGATCATGCAAGCTGTTGTCATGGAGGCTGCAGGAACGCTGGAGGCGAAGCCATGGATATTGAATGACTCGGGAGGGGTATTGTTTGCTTCTTTTCCACTGGTAGTAAGGGGGCTGATAGTGAATCTTTGTTTGTCATACGGTAGACTAAAGAAAATTTTTATTTAATATCACATTTTCTGTTTTATTACATGAGAATCTTGAACTAAATTCTTAAGTAGCAGATACATGAATCCTTATAACAAGGGACAGGGTAGTGAATGTGGAATGCTTTTCACTGAGAAAAAAAACCGATGAGAAAGGATTTAAAAAATTTTTTTTTTGTATTGCTGATGTAAAACCTACAAATTGCATCCGGTTTCATCTTGCAAGAGTGAAACGTCATTCAATTTTAATTTTTTTTAAATTTAGAAATACAGCGCAGTAACAGGGCATTCCAGCCCACGTGTCAGTGCCTCCCAATTTACACCCCATTAACCTACACCCTGGTACATTTTGAAGGATGAGAGGAAACTGAAGCCCCTGGAGAAAACCCATGCAGACATGGGGAAAATGTACAAACTCCTTGCACACAGCAAGGGATTCGAACCCCGGTTCTGATCACTGGTGCTGAAGAGGCATTGCGCTAACCATTACACCAAATGTGTCTATATGAATTTTAAAAATTGTAATGCATTTTTCATTGATCATCACTTCAAAGCCCTCTTTATTAAAAGTAAAAGTGCATAGAATATGTTAATTGGATTTATTTTTCGCCGTAGTTACCTTAGGCTGATTCAGGTTCAGATCTGTGCACTTGATGTGGGAGTTCAGTTACTGAAAGCAGAGAATCATAGCAGCGAGTTGCAAGAGTATTGTGGGTATAGAATCACCAGTAGCTCTCCTCTTGAACTTAAAATTGTCCTCAAAGTTCTCATGGATCAAACCTGAGATCAGTCTTTCGTTTGAAATGCTAGTCTACTGATTTGTAGTATTGCATTTCCATAATTTGTAATATTTTGCACCTCTGATCGATTAGTTTAAAAATCAACAGGGTTCAATTTTCAGGTTAATATACTGAATTGATATAATATGGACAAAGTTATAATGAGAGAATAAGCCTGTCTGATTTATGAAGACAGAAATGTCTTCGGCATGCTTTAGAAGTTTGTATTTTCTCTATTTATGCCAGTCACAAGGTCATAATGACAGACAGACAGTCTTTACGCAGTATAAATATTTATCTAAGAGTGACCCAGCATAGATATGTCCATTTTTAAAAAATTTCAGACGCCTTTCTTTCAGTATCTTGGTGGTCCAGTTTCCTCCCACCAACCTCTAGCCAACTCCCCTCCCCCTTGCCTTTTCACTCTGTAGATCTGTTGCTTTTTTGAAAATGAAAATCTTTGTCCTATTGATTTATAATGTCATAAATATTGTTTCTGCTTTGTGTAATGTACACTTCCAGTCTATTATCTTTAAAATCGTGTGCTCCACAGAGGTTAACTATCAGTTTAACTTCATCTGAAAGTGGATAATTGTTAAAAAGCAAAAAAAAATGCTATTTCCTTGGTGGGCTATTAGATAAACTGAAAAACTAAACTCTCCCACTGCTGAACTCCCACACTGTTGGATTATAGATCTGTGAAGACATAAAAAAAATATATACTGATAATATAAGCATGTTCCTTTTAGGTTTTTCTGTGAGCTCTGAGTTCATCTGCAGGGGCAATTTTTTTTTCCCACCTTTGAGTGCACTCCGAGCTGAGTGGAGCTCAGGTTGGACATTAGATGCAGGATAATGGGCTGCTCCAAGCTGGCTGACAGCTGTGAGTTTCCAGAGGTGCCCATCAGCTGCTTACAACTCCCTTTGATTTGGACTAGCCAAATATGGATGTCTGAAATGACTTGGAGGTTAGGTGCCGGTACACATGGCTTTGCAGTCCACCAACAGAGCACTGATTTAACCTCAACTTAACATCAGTCCCCTCATCAGATTCAATGAGGTTGTCAACCTAATGAAAATTTAAAAAAAAAACATTTGAATTACTTTCTACAGATCATAGAATATTACAGCAGAGCACAGGCCCTTCAGCCCACAATGTTGTGCTGACCTATAAATACCTAAAAATAATGAAACCTTCCCTACCTAATAACCCTCTATTTTTCTTTCATCCATATCCCTGTCTGAGAGTCTCTTAAAATGCCCCTATTTTTACACCCTCCACCACCACCACTGGTAATACATTCCAGGCACCCACAACTTTCTGTGTTTAAAAAAAAAACAACGAAAAAAACCCAAAACCTTATCCTTCATGTCTCCCATAAACCTTCTTACCATCAGTTTGTACAGATGTCTTCTGGTGTTTGCTACTCCCACCCTGGGAAAAAGGTGCTGGCTGTCTACCTTATCTACATCTCTCGTAACCTTGTAGACCTCTATTAAGTCACCTCTCATCTTCCAAAGATAGAAGCCCTCTCTCTGCTAACCTTGTCTCATAAGACTTGTTTTCCAATCCAGGCAACATCCTGGTAAATCTCCTCTGTACCCTCTCCATATCCTTCCTGTAATGAGGTGACCAGAACTGAACTTTCTTTTGCTTAATTTCTTAATGTTGTTTTGATTTTTACAGTATTTTGAATAAATATTAGATTTAATAGATTTTTAAAAAAGTTTAATTATTTAACTATATTTGGAACTTTTTAAATGTCTCTAAATATTGGATGCATTTTCAAAAGTTAGAAGGCAGCAAACTGCAAAAGGCAGAAAATGTATCTGGGCCTGAGGCCTGAGGATGCTCCGCCTGAAGATGAGCCATAACTTGGAACCTGCTGTGCCTTACGGGGTGCGTCTTGTTTACAGGGAACAAACTAATTTAATTCCCGCACAGTCAGAAAAAAATAAATGCAGATGGACAGCTTTGGTGGAAAATCGGCAAGAATGCATGACCATTAGGTCCTCTACAAAACACTACAAAAGTATTTTTAGATGTGAGGCCTTCAACTTGAAATGTTAACTTTACTTCACTCTCAGCGGCAGCTGCCCGGCCTGTTGAGTATTTCCAGGATTTTCTGCTTTTGTAAACATCAATTAATACTTTTGAAGTAAATTCACTCTTTGCAACGTAGGAAATATGGCTGACAGCATATCTAACAAATATCACGATATATTGAAAAAATAATCTGTTTTAACAATGTCCCTGTTTCTCTTGGAATAATTCCACAGGATCCTCTGTGGCTACAGAGAAGGCAGGCAGGCCAAGGTTTAACATGTCATCTGACAATGGAACCTTTGACAGTGCAGCACTCCCTCAGTACCAATTAGATATCAATCCATATTCTGTTCACAGTTTCTGTCTCTAGGGTAGAACTGTGATGAGCACATTCTTGCCTGGAAATTAATCCCTGTACGGTCATGCTAAATGCTCTGTGTGGTTGTGTCAGCATTTTATACTCTACTCATTCAATTGATTACAATGCAATAAATTTGAAACATTGAGTGCAACTTGCTAATGAGGCTATTTGGCACATTTTGCAATGGATATCAAGGATGCATTTCTATCCAGCAAAGCAATAATGAGCCCAATAGTTGTTCGTATGATTTGTCTCCCAATGAGGCCTTTGTGTAATTTACTACATAAAGCTGCTGTCCCTTTGCCCTATTGAACAAGTAACTGATACAACTTAGTTACTTTGAGAAGATCTCACCACTTAGTAATCATTATGGCATTCAGAACATGTGTACAGAGCAACATATATCCACAATCTGCCAATTAATTGTGTCGGCAGGTGAGGCCTAAGTGTGGCTGCAAATCAGCACTTTTTTATGCAATTTATTAGAAAATGTCCCAGTGTTGAAAAGAAAGACAAGTGATGGTGGAGGCAGTTTGGCTTTTGTCAGAATTATATCCTTGGGACAAGAAGGGAGATTTCGATAGCAAAATACCACACACAGACTGTAATGATGACTGCCCAAACGTGCTTGGGAATAGTTGGAAGCACAACACGCAAATCTATGCCCCTGAATGGCCACTTTCAAACATTTTAATGGTAATTTTATTTTTAAAAGTGCTTTCAGTCAATTGAATCAAGTTTGAGGAACAAAAGTGAATCCATGCAGTTATATCTTGTAAACTATATACAGATGCAGGGAGACAATTACTGAGGAACTCACTGTTACCCTGCTCCTGGCATAGCAGGGTTCTTGTGAAATACTGTGCTTGCATTAAGTTCTTCGGTTAGGACAGTTTCACTGTTGATTTATACATTTCACTTGGGAGGTAAAGAATTATGAAGCAGTGGATGAAATGGTTTCCATGCAACGTATTTATTTCAGTAAACATGTGCTCTCTGCTTTCAAAACTATAAACTTCATAATCTCTAATATTATTGCTGTTGTTAGAATTAATTCTATTTTCATTGTTAGGGCCAGATTTATTAGCATAGCAGTCAGCGTAATACTATTACAACACCAGTGACCCGTGTTCAAATCTGTTTGTATGCTCTCCTTGTGACTGGATACGCTTCCTCCTGGTCCTTCAGTTCCCTCCCATGCTCCGAAGATTAGTCACATGGGTGCAATTGGATGATGTGAGCTCATGGGCTGGAAGAGCCTGGTTCTGTGCTGTCTCTTCAAATTTAAAAAAAATTCCTTCATTGTATCGCCATGTTGACAGCAGAGCTGGCTTCTCATCCTGGCTCAGGTTGCATCTGAGAGCATTTTGTGTGGACAGTTGGTGGGAGCCCACTAATGTTCAGCTCCAAGGTTGGGTAACCAACCCCCCTTCCTCCTCCCCTAGCACTTCATCTTCTGGCTAATGGCCTTTATTTAGTCGAACAATGCAGTGGATTAAAAATGGTACCCAGAAATGATAGCTCAATCTTAACACTGTGATTGTGGTAGGATCCTTCTGCTTGTGCTGTGTGGAAATCCATGAAAGAAAGTTTGAAATAAACTTTCCTGAAGCAAGCTTAATGACTCAGGATCTTAATTTGTGTAATAATTCCAATCTCTGTAACCGCAAGAGATTACCATCAGCGTATGGGATATCTTTTGATGATGTTCCTAAAGATGCCATCAAAAGACTATAATACCCTCATCTCATGGGAATAGCTGGTCCTTGAGTAAAATCCAAGAATAGAGCCTCCAATTGCTCTGAGAACCTGGAGTCCCTTCTCTGGGAAATCACTGAAGACCAGTGAGAACAGTGAAAAGAGATCCCCACTTTCCAGATAATCCGCCCCCCCCCCCCCCATCCACCCTGCCCACCACATCCCCCTTCACGTGTTCAGTGTCTACAAGTTCATTATTCTCAGCAGAACTTGGTGAAGAAAGGGAATTTTGGACTTTGACCAAAGAAAGGTTTGAACATGGGTCCCTGGTGCTGTAATAGGGTTTTCTCTTTGGAATGACAAAGGATGAGAGGTGACTTAAAAGATGATGAGGGGTACAGTGAGGGTGGGCAGCAGCGCTGTTATCCTGGGGTGACAATAGCAAATAGCAGAGGAGACCTGTTTAAGGTGAGTGGAGGAATGTTTAGGGGAGATGAGAGAGGTAAGTTTTTTTTAACCAGCAAATTAGTTGACATTAGGAGGGAGAAAGCAGAGATGCTTTTAGATGGATCCATAACAAAATCTGTCAGTTTTGATACAAACAGAGAAAGCAAGTTATCTGAAATTGATGTATTTGGAAAACGTCTGTTCATTTAATACTGACAGCAAAATATAGTTAACTTTTTCCTGGGGCAAAAGCAGCAAATGCCAGAAGACAACTGATTAAGGTGAGCGGAGAAATGTTTAGAGGAGATGTCAGAGAGTGGTGGGTGCCTGGAATGTATGGCTGGAGGTGGTGGTGAGGGCTGGTACAATAGGATAATTCAAAAGACTCTTCAACAGACACATGGATAAAAGGAAAATAGAGGGTTATAGGTGTGAGGAAGAGTTGGATTAGATTGTCATGGAATTGGTTTTGTTACAAGATCAAACCAGCAACCACAAAGAAGGCAAATCACACAGGGGTAAAGATGAACAATTACTTTATTAACAAAATTTCATCTTCAAACTTTAATTCAAATTCCCCCGCTTTATAACAATGCCCACTGGTTAATATACAAATTTCTATAACAATGCACAACTAATAAATTCCGAGCCTAAATATAACATATGTAATCAAAGTCTAAGTTATATTTCCAACCAGCCCACAGAAAAAAAAACTTAGACACAAAACAAACACAAAACACATAAGACTCACAAAACTTCAATTATTATCGAAGTAAAGATCATAAACAAAATTTAGTTTGTTTGGAAAACTCGAGGCAAAAGATCTTTTAGAGAGAGAGAGAGAGAGAGAGAGAGAGAGAGAGAGAGAGAGAGAGAGAGAGAGAGAGAGAGAGAGAGAGAGAACAAAATTAAAAGTGGTCTTATTGTGTTGCTTGCCGAGAGAGGAACAAAGGTTTAGTCCAGATCTTCTGGCTGCCTTCGGAATATTCCTCCCTTTTAAAATGCCCAACATTCCAAACTACCTCCCAGACAATGACTCTGCTGGGGCCTCTTTCCTCTCTACAGCCACACCTAGTGGTGGTTTGTCTTCCAAGTCCAGAAATTTTGAGATCATCTTCTGCACATGCCCAGTCTGTCTCCCACTCTCTCTGCAGTCCACCTTCACCTTGGCTCTCAAAGGCAAACTGTCACCTTCCAACACAAAACCACACAACACATAGGCCAATACACAACACAGAACTCTGTAACAGTTTATAAAGGCCGGCACCACATTGTAGGGAAAAGTTTCTGTACTATGGTGCAATGCTCTATGAAAGAGAGAGAATGTCAATACATAAATGTCTGTCACTTTGATATTTTTGGAACAGTTGAGAGGATTCTGTTTCTATTAAAGTTCCCATTCTTGTTCTTCATTGAGATTGGGGCCTCATTCTGACAGCTGCTGTTTTTACAGTCTGCATGAAGGAAAATTATGTAGCACCCTGCCATTCCTCTATAATCTAGCAGTTTTATCTGTCATTCTGGCAAAACCTTCCAGCAAGGATGGCCCTCTGGTTTATGCTTTCATCATATTAACTGCTTCTTAAGTGGCCCTGTCAACTCAAACTGCAAAGCTTTCATCTTTGGATCTATTATCCTGTGCTCCTTTGGAGCAACAACAAGCCTTTCAGCCACCAGTTGTGTTATTTCACAGATGGAAATGCACAGATACATATGCCGGAAGGCATATGTAGGGATTGCAAAGCACAATTCATCCAGGCTCATTGGAATCTAAGTTAAGTTGTGCTCCTATCACATTATCTTGATTGTAACGCCCAGCCAGTACCAACCCATTGCTTGCAGCATGAGTGCTGATTCACTGGAACAAATGATGGCCATCAGTCAAAAGAAGCTAGTAGTTACTGGTCCAGCTCCTGTTAAGGAAGAGAGCCTCAGAGGCTGACATTGGTGGTGACAGCAATAACTTCCAAACTCAATAGAGGTAGCACCTGAGCTCAGGATCATGTCATCATCAAGCAAGAGCGCCATCGATTGGATAATTTGCTGTACTATTCCATAATGACACAAGTTACTGGACTATTCAAGCAGTCAGTGGATTCTTCCCATTTTGTAATAGAAACTGAGTTATGGGCCACTATAGTCTTAACTATCCTAGCAGACGGTCTTAGCCACAAGACTGTTGCTACATGTCGTCACTCCTTGTAGAACATCAGATTGCATAGGGAATGGCCTTTGGGGAGTTAGAAAATGGATGGATCTCTGCTCCTGGTGGGATTGCATAGTCTGGAGCTCCTGTCTGGAGCCTTTCTTTCCCTCTTCCTACTGCTTCTCCTGGTAGCTTGTCATCAGGCTCTCTCCTCCTGCTCCCTGACCTAACAGCCCACCAAGCAATCATGATCATTGATACAGAACTTATGAACCTGCTCCATTAATACATTCACAAAGTGGTTGGACTGGACTGGAGGATCAGTTTTTGAGGGAGAGAGGGATGGACTTGCAGGGGACAATTTCAACATTGGATACCTGACAGCCAGCATTGCCAAAAATACTTGTATCCTGGAAAATTACCTAATCTTAGCTGATTCTTTTTTTAAAATAATGCAGCCCAGGGCCTAGATTATATTGAGCATCAGCTGTTATATTAACCAGTGGCCTGGGGAGAGAAAGCCATTGGCCCAGAGGGTGAAACTGTTGTTCATTTTGAAATCTTTCTTAAAGCTTTTTTGCTGCATGGGCCACATTTAACTGATAATTGACCTATTTTCAAGTTCATTTATTTGTTCCTGAAATTTCAGAATGTCTGAAATTTTCAGGCTAATCTCGTCTTTAGGGACTTTATTTGTTACGTGTCAAAATCTAATCTAAAACTTAATTTGAGGAGCATTAATCGTCAACTCAGATCTATCTTATTCATTCTCTATCCTAAACTGAAGAGCTTTCCAGTTCATTTCGGACCCAATGTGACTTCTGAAAACTTTTTCTTGTTTAGCTTATCTCAATTCCAGTTACCTGCCAATCCCAAAGACCATAGTTATAAATAATTCACTTTATTCAACATTTGAATTATTTGGAGGATTGAATTCCAGATATCTATTCCTGTGTGAGTCAAGAAGTTTGGATTGACTCTGATTTTAATATTATATTCCTTTTTATCGGATTACCTCATCACTTCCTGAAATAACCTTGCTGGGAGTCTTTTTCATCAAACATTCCAACACAGCCAAGTTATTACGAACCAAATTCGTTAAAGTTATTGTTGTGATATATGCATTAAAATCATTTAATGCCCCACTCTTTCCATCAATTGCTCTATTGATACATCAGATGGGTTGCACCGTTTTCACTCCCTGCACCACTGAATCCCACACCTGCTGTGTACTAAGTCGAAAAGCTCTTACATGGGCTTTAAGTGGTTGTGCATGATCCCAAACTTTGGCCACAGTATGGTATCCTGGCATGCATTGTATTTATAGAAGTAAATTGGCTGATATTGGAGCCAGTTATGACTGAACCTACTAGTATTGTAGGTTTGTGCCAATTTTTCACTTAGTTGTGCCTTAGGAATAATAAATGCTAATTTATAGAGTGGACAGAGCAGAATTATGTGTCACTGAATATATAAAATTGAGCTAGGCATTATGGGAGTGGGGAAGACCATTGGAAATTAACATATTTATTATACTTTGTTCGCACTGACTTGTTTCACTTATAGAAAATAATCGGGTTTTTTACTTGCATTATAAAAGTCACCATAATGTTTTATTTCTATATTTTTAAACTTCTTATCCCATTGATTTTGACTACTTGTTCCCATGTGCAATACAATTTTATGTAGTAAAATATTAAATGTAAATTTAAAATTTAAAAAAATTGTAATTATAAATTTAAATGTTAAATTTTGACGTACAGCATGGTAATAGGCCCTTCTGGTCCATGAGCCTGTGACACCCAAGTATCCCAATGAACTTACAACACTGTACATTTTGAAAGATGGGAGGAAACCAGAGCACCCAGAGGAAACACGTGCAGAAACCGAGATGAGTCAGCAAACAGAAGGGAGATTGAAAAACTTGGCTGAATGGTGGATTAACAATGACTTCAAACTCAATATTCACCAAAATCAATGAAGAGAAGGGAAAACCAGAGGTGTACAATCCAGTGATCACTGGGGGATCAGAGGTAGAGGGGGTGAGCAAATTTAAATTCCTGGAAGTCACTATCCTTGAGGAACTTTCCTGGACCTGACACACTAATGTCATCATGAAGAAAGCACTTCAGTGCCTTGACATCCTCAGGAGTTTGCTGAGATTTGGTATGACATTAGAAACCCCAGCAAATTTCTGCAGATGTGTTGTGGAAAGTGTGCCGACCGGTTCTATTATGGCTTGGTATGGGGGCACCAATGTCTCTGGGCGGAAAGCCCTCCAAAAGGTAGTAGAGACAGCTCACTACACAACAGGCAAAACTCTCCCCATCATTGAGAAAATTTATGTGGAATGCTGCCATCTGAGAGCAGCAGGGATTATCAAGGATCCACACCACCCAGGACATCCTCTGTTCTCACTGTTAATGTCAGGAAAGACGTATAGGGGCTGCAAAACTCATATTACCAGATTCAAGAACAGTTGCTACCCCTTCACCATCAAATTCCTAAACAACAAATTATCAGAGACTCTTTTAAAGACTTATATTTCACATTATTTATTACTGAATATTTTTTTGTCTGTGTTTGTTTGTTTGTCAGTTTGTTTACATGTCAGTCCTTGTTAACATTTCTCTCTTTTGTATATATATATTTTTAGTACAGGTTACACTACCAATAACTGCCTGCCTGAAGGAAGAAAAGAATCTCAGGGTTATATGTGATGTCACGTACAGAAAATAGACTGACAATGAATTTGAAGTTCAACTGAACTTCAGCTTTCGTTTCTAAAATCAACAGTGCTCTCATGTTTCTTTCCCCCACAGTGACCATCACTAAGAAAATGTAATGAAGTACAGCCAATCAAAATATGCCTTCATCGTGTGCCCTATTATGAGTGATAATTTGAAACAACATACAATATCGTCATCAGCTGCACTGAACGGTGCAAATGTAATCACGGGAAATAATGCACTGTGTTAACAAAGAGCGATACAACTTATATTGGAAAATAAACTGATTATTAATATTGAAATATTGACAAGGAATACTGTAGATAGGATATATTTGGGAATGAGGTGTGAATAGTGATATTGGTCTCAATTCTTACTTTAGAACATCAGAACATAAGAAATAGGAGCCATCCGGTCCGTAGAGTCTGCTCCGCCATTCAATAAGATCATGGCTGATCTGATCATTGACTCAACTCCTACCTGCTGTTTCCCCATATCCCTTAAATTCCTTTTTATGTAAAAACCTATCTAAATGAACCTTAAATATGTTTAATGAAGTAGCTTCAACTGCTTCCCTGGGCAGAGAATTCCACAGGTTCACTACTCTCTGGGAAAAACAGCTTTTTCCTCATCTCCGTCTTAAATCTACTCCTCCAAATCTTGAGGCTGTGTCCCTTAGTTCTGGTTTCACCTTCCAGTGAAAACAATCTTTCTGCCTCTATCTTATCTATACTTTTCATAATTTTACATGTTTTTATAAGATCTCCTCTCATTCTTCTGAATTTGAGTGAGTATAATCCCAGGCAATTTAGTCTCCCCTCGTAGGTCAACCCCCTCATCTCCAGAATCAACCTGGTGAAGCTCCTCTGGACTGCCTCTAAGACCAGTATATCCTTCTTCAAGTATGGAGACCAGAACTTTACACAGTACTCCAGGTGTAGCCTCACCAGTATCTTGTACAGTTGCAGCATGACCTCCCTACTCTTGAATTCAATTCCTCTAGCAATGAAGGCCAACATTCCATTTACCTTCTTAATAACCTGTTGTACCTGCAACCCAACTTTTTGCAATTCATGCACAAGCCCTCCCAAGTTCTTCTGGATGACAGCATGCTGCAGTCTTTCATCATTTAAATAATAATCTGCTCTTCTATTTTTCCTACCCAAGTGGTTGACCTTACAACTACTAACATTGTACTCCATCTGCCAAAACTTTACCCACTCACCCAATTTAACTATATCCTTCTGCAGCCTCTCCACATCCTCTGTACAATTGGCTTTTCCACTCAATTTAGTATCATCCACAAACTTGGCCACACCACACTCTGTCCCCTCTTCCACATCATCAATGTAAATAGTGAATAGTTGCGGGTCCTGCACCAACCCCTGAAGCACCCCATTTTACTGCTATCTGCCAATCAGAAAAACACCCATTTATCCTGACTCTCTGCCCTTCTGTCAGTTAATCAATCCATGCCAATAAACTCCCCCCGACTCCATTCATCTGTATCTTATTGATAAATCTCTTGTGCAGCACCTTATAAAACGCTTTCTGGAAATCCAAATATACAAAATCAACCTGTTCCCCTGCATCTACTTGACCCATTATATCCTCAAAGAACTCCAGCAAGTCTGTCAAACAAGACCTGCCCTTTCTGAGTCCATGCAGCATCTGCCTGATGGAACGCTTTCATTCTAAATGTCTCTCTATTTCATTCTTAATGACAGCTTCAAGCATTTTTCCCAACTACAGATGTTAAGCTAACTGGTCTTCTGCTTACATCCCTTTCTAAAAGGTGGTTGCCTTCCAATCTGCCGGGACCTGCCCAGAATCCAGAGGATTTTGGTAAATGACTATCAGCACATTGACTATAACTCCCACCATTTCCCTCAGTACCTTGGGATACATTTTATTAGGACAAGGGGATTTGTCCGCTTTCAGTTCCATTAGTTTGCTCATCACTATCTCTTTTGTAACAATTATTTTATTGAGACCCTCACCTCCCTTTGCATCCCTGATGCCACTTTTTGGCATGCTGGACATGTCTTCCTCCTTGAAGACTGACACAAAATATCCTTTCAATACCTCGACCATTTCCTCATTATTCAGTATCAATTTCCCTTTATCATCTTCTTAGGTACCTATGTTGACTCTAGCCACCTGTATTGGGAATGGATGTGGCTGTCATGTGACAGCACTGCCCCCTACCTCATCAGAGGACACACCAGCTGCCAATCAAGGTTTAGTTCCGCCCCACCCATTAGTGTACACCTTGCTGTTGGATCCATGTAAATGACCTGGACTGGACTTTCCATCCTACCTGAACTTGGCCTTGGGCCATTGGCTGTAGTAATTAGATTAACCCTCCTGGTTCTGAGCCATTGGACCCTGCTAATGACCTAGGCTTGAACTTCCAGCAATATAAAAGTGCCATATGTTCTTTGTTCTCCCTCTTTGTCAGCTTGGGATGACTCTGCTTCACTCCAGGCCTAGAAATGTGGAAGGGTGCTGAAGAAACTGTTGGTAAGATGTACACTGTTAAAAGCGTTGGGAGTGTTTAATTAGTGTCCCTTGTAGAATAGAGCTGTGCCTGCTCTGAGTGATTTTTCCTTGATCATTGTATGTACCAGTTCTGTCTGTGTGTGTGTGTGTGTGTGTGTGTGTGTGTGTGTGTGTGTGTGTGTGTGTGTGTGTGTGTGTGTGTGTGTGTGTGTGTGTGTGTGTGTGTGTGTGTGTGTGTGTGTGTGTGTGTGTGTGTGTGTATTTTGCCTCCACGCTATTTTCTCCATGTTCGTTATTACTTGTCCGCTATTTCTTTTCCACAGCTGCTGTAAACTGTACGTGTGCATGTGTGCTGTATCAGTTACCATTTCCCACACTTGCCTTCTGTAAATAAAATCCTCTTCCCTTTCCTTATTTCTCGTTTAATTGTCCTTGTTGCCTTTTAAAGCTTTCCCAATCCTTTAGTTTCCCACTACTCTTGGCTACTTTGTACACATGAGCTTTTAATTTTATGCTTTCCTTTATTTCCTGAGTAATGAGAATATATTTTGAGTACTGTGAAAAATCTCTTTGAAAGTCTTCCACTGTTCCTCAATTGTTCTATCAACTAGCCTGTGCTCCTAGTCCATGCTGACCAATTCCTCCCTCATCTAGTTGTAGTCTCCCCTGTTCAAGGATAATACACTAGTTTTAGATCTAACTATTGCACCCTCTATCTGTATGAGAAATTCAATGGTACTATGATCACTTTTTCCAACAGGGTCCCTAACTATTAGATCGTTAATTTTACCTTTCTCATTGCACAATACTAGATATAAAATAGCATTCTCCCTTGTTGATTCCTTAACATGCTACTCAAGAAAGCTATCGCGGATGCATTCTATGAGGTCATCCTCCAGACTAGCTTGACCAACTTGATTTTCCCAATTTACGTGGAAGTTAAGGTCCCCCACTGTCATTCCGTTCTACATGCCTCAGCTATCTCTTGGTTAATTGCCTCTGCCGCTGCTATTGTTATTTGATGGGTGATAGACAACTCCCACCAGTGATTTTTTTTTTCCTTTACCCAGATGGACTCAACATTCTGCTCCTTGGATCTTGTATTATCTCTCACTATTGCCCTGATCTCATTCTTGATTAAGAGCACCAGTCCAGCTCCTTTACCTTCCTGTCTATCTTTTTGTATTACCTGATACCCTTGAATATTTAATTCCCACTCATGCCTACCATGAAACCATGTTTCTGTGCTGGCCACTAAATCATATGCCTTGGCAATAATTTGCAACTCAAGTTCACTAACCTTGTTTCTAATCCTTGTTTCTATCCTTCAGATAAAGTCCCCTTATGCTCATTGTCCTTTTAGAATCTAGTGACCTCTGCATCCTTTACTTTTGCCTTTTCTGCCCTCTATTTTTCTTTTTCTCTTTCCTAAAGCTAGCTTTGGTCTCTGTACCACCTTCTTCATTTTTTCTTTGTATGTTCCCACCCCCCGCCCCCCGCCCCATGAGTTTAAACCTTCTGCACAGCACTAGCGAAAAAAAAACCCTTGGATGTTGCCCCTGCCCAGATGTAGCCCATCTGGTCCCATCTGCCCAAGAACTAGTTCCAATTCCTCAAGAAACTGAAACCTTCCCTCCTGCACCAAGTTCAAGCCATGTATTCATTCTAATTATCCTGCTATTTCTACACTGGCGAGCTCGTGGCACTGGTAATAATCCTGAGATTATTACTTTTGAGGTGCTACTCCTTAATTTATCTCCTAGCTCCTTGATGAAGGGCTCACGCCTGAAATGTTGATTATGTATTTTTGCTACATGAAGGACACTGTTTGACCAGCTAAGTTTCTCCGAAAATTTGGGGTTTTTTATTGCATATTGGCAGGTCCATGATACTTGGTGTGGGAAAACTGAAATTCCAAGAGAATGTGAAAAAGTTGAAGAAAACGGCTAAACTTTCACAGAGTCGTCTCTCCCTGAGTATTTCACAGGTGATCTGTCAGAAAGGCATCAACCTCAAAATGATCCTTGACAGCTGCTCTGGCTGCAGATATTCCTTTAAGCAAGAGTGTTGAAAGAACAGCATACTGTACTTAAATATTTACTTTCACACCATACAGATCAGTCCTCGAAATGACTGCTTGTCGATTGACTTAAGTGAGAGCTCTTTAAAAATAATAAATGTGTTCTCAGCTTTTCTGACTGATCTTTGGGACTTTGAAATAGTTGCACCTTCCCCTTCTTACACCCTGTTAATTGGATACATTATCCTTTCTATGCTTTCCACCAATGCCTGAGTTGTGCGTCGGTCATTTAGCAGGGGTGTGCATGGATAGGCATGCTACCATCCATAGGTCAGGTTCTGAACCACAGCACCACAGAACTATACCACACCACAGCACAGAAACTTTGGCCCATCTAGTTTGTGTCAAATCATTATTTTGCCTAGTATCAATGACCTGTACCCGGACCATGGCCTCTGTGGCCGACCTATCCATGTAGGTATTGGCAGCAAACGCTCTCTGTGGAGCTGCTGACTGAAAAGGAAAGAGTGCAATCTAGCCTAGTGGCTTCCTTTTCATTCTATTGCAATGTCTAAACACTTAAAATACCAATGGCCCCTTTAGCTGGTGACAATCATTGATGATCTCCTCCCCCTTGACAAAAGCAACTCAAAATAACCTACCACTTCCTCATTGCAAGGATCTGTGGATTCTTTTAACTTGTACTCAATCCCTATGTAAATCATTGTGCAAACTCCTTTGTTTCCTCTCTCCTGATTTGCTCTAGGGTACATTGGACAAAACGAGATTTTGTAGTGCATACAAAACAATTCTCTCTGTAAAATAACAAATGTGGAAAAAAATCATATTGAAGATTTCCTTGAAGCCATTTTAATATACTGCAAAAGAAGCTTCAACATGCCTGCATATAAAATACAGTCCCAATCTCAAGCCGACAAGGGGGAAAATAAAGGTGTAGATTTTAAATTTACATTGAGCCTGAAGGAATGATTGAGCATAAACTTTACTGGATGGAATTCACAATTCACCTTGGGCAAGATCTTTTACACAGTCTCTAATCATTGCTCTGTCCTTGTGGCACATAGGCTGTGCGCATTTGTGTTATTTTGGCATAGCGAACAGCCTCTTCTCTGCAACCATGTTCTCTGTCAAAGCCATTGTTCAACCCAAGCTAAAAGTTTAGATTTCTTAATATTATTTTAACACTCTGGTCCATTTACTTCAGGTTCCTGTTATCTTCAGGTTCTTAATCTATTCATTGGAATGAAGTTAACAACTTTGCCAAAATATTGTTGGCAGCAATATGATTGTATTCTAGTTTCTGTGTCCCTCACCCCTACTGTGGTACCAGCAGCAAATTTGTAAATGGTATTGCTGTAACGAGCAACACATTCATAGATGATAAATGAGTAGATCAGGTGGCCAAGTACATTGCTCTCTGTGGTGCTCCAGTGCTGATGGAGATCATGGAGGAGATGTTCTCGCCAATCCACACTAATTGGAGTCTAGAGGGGAGGAAATCGAGGATCCAATTACAGAGTGGGGTATTGAGGCCCAGGCCTTGGAATTTCCTGATTAGTTTTGAAGGGATTTGGCAGACAATGTGAATGAAAATCCTTAGGGTTTCTACAGGTATAGTAAGAGCAAAAGGATATGAAGGGATAAAATTGTTCCTCTTGAAGATCAGAGAGGTCAGCTTTGTATGGAGCCAAAGAGATGGGGGAGATCTTAAAATTGTTCCCCTTGAAGATCAGAGAGGTCAGCTTTGTATTCAGCCAAAGAGATGGGGGAGATCTTAAATGATTTTTTAAATCAGTATTCACTTAGCATATGGGCACAGAGTTGTGGGAATTAAGGAAATCGAGCAGTGAGGTCATAGAACCTATTCAGAATAAAGAGGAGGAGGTGCTTACTGTCTTAAAGCAAATAAGGGTGGATAAATCCTCAGGGCTTGACAAAATATTCCCTCAGACATTGAGGGAGGCTAGTGTAGAAATTGCAGGAGTTCTGGCAGAAATATTTAAAATGTCCTTAGCAACAGGTATGGTGCCGGAGGATTGGAGGGTAGCTCAAGTTGTTCCGTTGTTTAAAAATGGCTCCAAAAGTAACCCTGGTATGTATGGGCTGGTGAACCTGATGTTAGTAGTAGGTAAATTATTAGAAGATGTTCAAAGAGATTGGATATACAATTATTTGGATAGCCAAAACCTGATTAGGGAGAGTCAACATGGCTTTGTGCGTGATGAGTTGTGTTTTTGAGGAGGTTACCCAGGAAAGTTGATGAAGGAAAGGCTGTGAATGTTGTCTCCATGGACTTTAATAAGGCTTTCAACAAGTTCCCACATGGGAGGTTAGTTAGGAAGGTTCAAATGCAAGGTATTCATGGTGAAGTACTGTACTGGATTCAACAATGGCTGGACGGGAGAAGCCAGAGTGTAGCGGTGGATGATTGCTTTTCAGACTGGAGGGCTGTGACTAGTGGTGTGCCCCACGGATTGGTGCTGAGACCATTGTTGTTTGTCATCCATATCAATGATCTGGATGATATTGTGGTTAATTGGATCAGCAAGTTTGTAGATGACGCTAAGATTGGAGGTTGTGGTTTACTTTAAATAAATTATTTAAATTCTTATCAACATTAATTCCTCAATATTTAATGCACCAGTCTGCCATTTAAATTTTGTCCTTTTCTAGTCTGTCTCAATCTCTTGTCTGGAGTTGAGAGGCGATTAAAAACATATTTATTTAAATTAAACTACATACCTTTATTGATAAAAATTAAAGATTTATTAAAGTGGAAGGATTTGACAATTTCTTTGATAGGAAGGATTAATGCATGAAAATGAATATCTTTCCTAGAATACAATACCTTTTTCAACTTTTACCAATTTTACGAATAATGTTTTTTCAGGATTTAAATAAAAACGTAAGAAGAATTATTTGGAGGGATAAAACGCCTCGATGGCAATGGAAAAATTAACATGGAAATTTGAAGGGGGACTTCGATTGCCTAATTAAAACAAAATATTATAAAGCAGCTCAACTCAGATTGTTGTCGTCTTGTTATCAGAACGATGAAAAGATTGCATGAGTGCAAATTGATATGAGTAAAATAGGAGAAAGTAATTCTGAACGCATTTTATATAAATGATATGAGGGGTTAATAAAAGGAAAATCAGAGACACCAATTTTTATACTCAAAGTATAGAATCGAGTAGAAAGAGGAATGAAGAATTATCAGTTGGATAAAACGATATTAAATCAAAATCCTTTAATTCCTTTTACAGTAAATAATCATTAATCTAATGTTTGGTATAATTGTGGAATTTTAAAAAATAAAGTAGTTTTTTGGGGGATTTTTTTTAACTTTTGACCAATTGAAAGATGAGTATGAAATACCATATAAAAACACTGTTTTTTCTTATTATCAACTTAAATCATATTTAAAAAGAGATTAGGGAGGAATTTTAAATTGCCAGAACAAAGTCCATTTGAATATCTAATAAGATATATATTTATTGAAAGATTTATTATTAATATGTATATCAAATTACAAGAGACTATTCAGAAAAAGATTTTATTCAAATCCAAATCTAGATGGGAAAAAGATTTAAATATACAGATTCAAGACGAAGTATGGTCAAAATTATGCTATGAAAGTGTAACTAATACAATTAATTTTAGATATCAATTGGTACAATTTAATTTTTTACGTCAATTATATTATACTCCAGACAAATTGCATGCACTTCATTTGAATTGTTCTGATCAGTGTTTTAGATGTAATGAAGAAGTAGGATCTTTCCTGCATGCAGTCTGGCAATGTGAAAAGGTAGATAAGTTTTGGAAGGATATAAGTATTTTATTGGGACGAACTTTGAAGACATATATTTTGAAGCATCCCAGAGTATTTTCATTGGGAGATATTTCCCAATTGAAGTTATATATTTATCAAAAGAAGTTTTTAAATGTAGCAATAGCAAAGAAAACTATAGCTGTAGCATGGATATCTGGTGATATTGTAGGGTTGAATAGATGGCGAACGGAATTATTAAATTGTATACCATTAGAGAGAATAATGTATAATTTACAAAATCAACCAGAAAAATTTGATGTTTTGGAAACCCAACATGTATTTTATTGCTACAATTTTGCCTGCAGGTTCCACCACACCCCCATCCAACCTGCCCTAATTACTTATGGTTTAAGATTGTTATGTAAACTGCAATTAATTCATTAAATGAATAGTGTAGTGCATTGTGACATCGTAATCACTGCCCCAGGCACGCGCAGGGCAAGACTTGAGGCAGGGAGAAACCCTGACAGCACCATCTTCTCATGGCTGCCCCACCACGTAGCGTTACACGCGGCGCCGGTTCACCATGAGAGAGTGCGCTGCCACAATAGCCAGAGTTTTTCTTTCCTACTTTTTTGGGGAGGGAGGGGGAGAGAAAATATATAAAAACTATTATTTTGTTGTTGTTGTAATTTTTATCATTTTTATGTTATGGATAAATACTGAATATGTTTTGATACAAATGGAAAATGAAATTTGAGGAAAAAAGATTGGAGGTTGTGGAAAGGGAGGAAGATTTTCAAAGTTTGCAGAGGGATCTGGACCAGCTGTAAAAATTGGCTGTAAAATGGCAGATGGAATTTAATGCAGACAAGTGTGAGATGTTGCATTTTGGAAGGACAAACCGAGAAAGGGCATACATGCAAAATGGTAGGGCACTGAGTGTGGCAGAACAGAGGGATCTGGGAATACAGATACATAATTCCCTGAAAGTGGCATCACAGGTTGATGGGGTTGTAAAAAGAGCCTTTGGCATATTGGGCTACATTAAATCAAAGTATTGAGTATAGGAGTTGGGATGTTATGGTAAAGTTGTACAAGACATTAGTGAGGCCAAATTTGAAGAAATGTGTGCAGTTTTGATTACCTAACTACAGGAAAGATATCAATATGATAGAAAGAGTGCAGAGAAGATTTACTAGGATATTGCCTGGACTTTAGGAACTGAGTTATGAGGAAAGGTTAAACAGGTTAGGACTTCATTCCCTAGACTGTAGGAGAATGGGGGGGAGGGGGGGTGGTGGTGGGGAGATTTGATAGAGGTATTTAAAATTATGAATGGGTATAAGACAGAGTAAATG
Organism: Narcine bancroftii; assembly: GCF_036971445.1. Classification (NCBI taxonomy): domain Eukaryota; kingdom Metazoa; phylum Chordata; class Chondrichthyes; order Torpediniformes; family Narcinidae; genus Narcine; species Narcine bancroftii. The sequence continues at coordinate 179,427,838 of NC_091472.1, forward strand.
TAGAAAGGCTTTTTCCTCTGAAGATAGGTGAGATACAAACCAGAGGACATGGGTAAAGAGTGAAAAGGGAAAAGTTTAGGGGGAACATCTTCATACAGAGACTGGTGGGAGTGTGGAACGAGCTGCCAGCTGAAGTGATGAATGCAGGCTCAATTTTAACATTTCACAAGAATTTGGACATTACATGGATGGGAGGGGTATGGAGGCCAATGGACTGGCTGCAGGTCAGGGGGACTAGAAAAATAAAATGGTTCAGCACAGACTAGAAGGGCTGAAGGGGCCTGTTTCTGTGCTGTAATGTTCTATAGTTCTATAGGATGCTGGTATTGGTGCTGAACTCTAGTCAATAAAGAGCATCTTGATATATGTGTCTTTGCTGTTCCGGTGTTCCAGAATTTTGTTTAGAGCCAGTGGGAAGGCATCTGCCATCTAAAGGACTGGATTATTACATTTTCTCAGCTGAGCTACTGACAATGAAGAATCGCTCCGTTAAGACAGACCCAATTAAGTCAAAGACCAGCTACATTTGCATTGCTCAGGCACAGGTTTAACTGTGAAAGAACGTCATGTGAACCAGACAAGATTGGTTTACCAATCCTTCTACTGTTGTCTGTATGCCTGACAGTGATATTGGCGATTGCATTTTTGAACACTATAATAACATGGTTAAGACATTGTGTATTATAGACTTGGACAGGTTGAATATGCAGCATTTTCTTCCCAACTATGTTCATGAGATGCCAACATCATTTATCATCATTTAATCAGTGCAAAGTAATTCTCTCTCTGCTTCATAGGAAAGTGGCACAAACATTTTTCTGCTGAGATTGTTCATTACCATTTTTATTTCCTCGTTATTACCTCTTCTCCGACACTGTTTTCACGCTTGAAGGCCTGGCCAACACTGGAAATCTCTCGGCAATATTCATTGACTAGGGAAAGCACATGAAAGATCCATCAAAATGTATCGTATCCTTTGGGTGTTTTGATTTTAAATCAGAAACACTAGCTGAGGTTGAGGAGCTGTCTCCAAGCAAAGGTTTTGACATAAGCTGCAATTATAAGCTCACATTTCTTGTTTGCAAAACCAGACTCTTGAGCTTTTCTTTTGACAAAGATACTTCAAAGGTGAAAACAAGCAGTACAGTGGGCTATGGGGAGGGGACGGGATGAGCAAAACAGGAGTAAATTAAGTGGGAAGATAAGACTGTTAGAAGGAGTGAATTATTAATGATTAATTATCTTGATTTGATGCAGGGTTATATAATTTTTAATTACTGGATTCACTAATTGTTTTTATTTGATGTAAAGAAAGTGATATTTCCTTAATTTAAAATGTAGTTGAAGATGAGAGCTCCCATTATTGAAATTGTATAATTTTTCACATAACTGAGAGTGCAATGAACGCATTATGAAAGTGCGTTTGACACTTCACAATGCCGATCTCCTCATATTAATATACTCAGGTTCAAAATTTTGCATCTGTGATGTATTTTGTGTCAATTTACTGCAGAAAATCAAAGTTCATTGCACACCCATTATTATTAGTTTTCACTGTAGTGAGGAGATAATATCAGATGTATTGCAAATAGTTTGCATACCGTGTCTTGTGCTGTTCCTTTCAGGTGCTGTGTATCTAAAAAAAATTACCATTATATCAATGCTGATAACAGAACAGATAGATGATCCTTGGAATCAATGACTTTGTTACTAATGGTTTCAAAAATCAGCTGAACATTATTTTCTCAAACTTCCAGAATAGTTTCATGCTAAGATTGCTCCATTCTAATCTTTTGCAAGAGTAGCACCCCTGCTTTTTAATCAGAAGTTTGTAAGTTCAGTTCAGATTTTACTTCAGATGTTTAACGAGGTACATGATAAGACATTAAGTAGCTGCAGTAAGTGTACTGAAATGCCGGAGCAGAGCACCTGTAAAATTGGAGGTACAACACCTCATCTTTGATTGGGCACCCTCCAACCGGATGGCATTAATATCGACTTCTCTGGCTTTCGTTAGCCCTCCCCCCACCCACCTTTCTCCTCACCCCCTCTCTTTCCCCAGTCTCCTTTTGCACAAACATGATAAATTCTCACCTCATCTCATCACATCCAATGAACACCTTTTGTTGGTCTGGATTCCTCCCCCATTTGTGCGAATTTTGAGACTTTCTGATATATCCGGCTTCTACCTTTTCTAATTTTTCCTTGAAGAAGGGCTCAGGCCCGAAATGTCGGCAATATATCTGCCTCCTATAGAGGCTGAAAAGATTGGCTGAGTTCCTCCAGCATTTTGGAGTGTTTACTACAATCAGTGTCTGCATCTTATTGTGTTTCACTCTGTATAAGCAGTAGGTGTGATATGATCAAGTCACACTGTTTTCAGGGAAGTGTTGGGTGCTTTTTTTTTTGCAGAACAGTTTCATATTTGCCAAATTTGTCTTCTCTTAAGTTTTTCAATTCATAGAATAAACACTGCAGGATATGGAGTTTTATGGTACAGTAAAACCGCTGGTATCTGAAACCTATGGAATTGGTAGATGCCAAATAAGTGAATTTTCTGGTTGCTTGAGATTGCGTGTTGCATAACTGGTGAACTCATGGTGAAGCCAATGTTAAACTTACATATTTGTTACCTATTTATTTTCTGCAGTTTTTTTGCCAGTTGCTTGAATTTTGGTTTACAAAATTTTGGTACCTTCAGTGTAGACATTTGTCCCCAGTGCTGCACATAATAAGTACAGCACATTTAAATCAAGTTTTTGGAAATCCTACAACATGATATTACCCTCTGCAATTTTCATCACCTACAACATGATCCTACCACCAGACATATCTTCCCCTCTCCTCCCCTCACTGCCTTCCATAATGATCAATCCTTCCACGACACCTTCATCCACTCATCCCTTCCCACTAATCACCCCCTTGGTCCCTTCCCCTGTGACTGCAGGATGTGCCACATTTGCAGCCACACCTCCTCCTTCACTGTTATTTGAGGCCCCAGAAAGTCAATGTAAGTGAAGCAACACTTCACTTGTGAATCTGTGGGAATTATCTACTGCATCCTGAGCTCCTGTTGTGGCCTTCTCTATATTGGAGAGGTTGGATTCAGGCTGGGAGATTGCTTCGCTGAACTCTGTACACATCTCTGACAGGGATCTCCCAATGGCCAATGTTACGGAGTCCAGAGGACCTCAAAAACCAGGAGCAATAGATATACACCACAACAAAGGGTTACTTAAACAAAAGTAGTTTTTAATTATAATTGAACAAGAAAACAGAATTAAACTTTAACTTATTACTTAACATACTTACTTAACCTACTTAATCCCCCCTCTAATACTAAGCACAGGTGTGTGTAATTGAACAAGAAAACAGAATTAAACTTTAACTTATTACTTAACATACTTACTTAACCTACTTAATCCCCCCCTCTAATACTAAGCACAGGTGTGTGTAATTGAACAAGAAAACAGAATTAAACTTTAACTTATTACTTAACATACTTAATTAACCTACTTAATCCCCCCCTCTAATACTAAGCACAGGTGTGTGTAATGTATATTTAAGATTTGAAAAGTTCTTTGGATCACAGTCCAATCTCACTGGTTGCAGGCAATTCTTGTTCTGTACACAGAAGTTGGCATTAACAAAGTTCACCAGTCTTTGGTGCTTAACAGACAAATGCCAATCTCAGGAGGGTTCTTGCTGGTCTTCCTTTTGTTCCAGGACATCCACACCTGATTCCTTTCCAATCAGTCTTGCTGACGAAACTTTCCCCCTTCTGTGGTTCTCCAGATGATCCTCTTTCTTTCAGGTTACCTCAGACAGCTAGTCTTTTCCTTTGACCAGACAGCCTTCCAAATATTAGCCAGCTTTGTCCTTCAGGAAATGATTTCTGTGTCTCTCCTCTCTGTTTCACACCCTCCCTCTCTGAGAGCAAAACTGTTCTGCCCCTGCCTGCAAAGATCACATGCTCTCCCAGGCCAGCTGTATTCTGCAACTTCGTTGCTCTTTCTGCAAAAAGCACTCTGCAAAAGTCCTGCAAAAATTCTGTGCTTTGAAATGTGTGTGTGCAAACTGCTCTAGCAATTCCTCCCAAACCACCTCAAAATACTCTGTAACTCCTTCCCCCTTTAAAGGTAATTTTAACTTGAGTTAAAATTCAGTTATAACTAAACTGTCTTAAAATGACTAAAGAGATAACATTACACAATATATAACATATTATTATACAGTAATTCAATTTTGAAGATATTTTTATACATGATCAGTTTTAACATCTGGACAAACAATCGGCAATCACATTATTTACACCTCTGATATGGTTAATTTGCAGATCATATTCTTGTAATATTAAACTCTTCTGTTTTTATTCTTCATTATGTTCAAAAACACCAGAGGATTGTGGTCAGTGAATATAACAATTGGTTCATGAGAGGTACCAAGATATGCATCAAAATTCTACAGAGCAAATACAATAGCCAACAGTTCTTTTTTAATAGTTGAATAGTTCTTTTAATGAACATGGAATTTTTTTGAAAAGTAGGCAACTGGATGATCAATTTCATAATGTTTTTGCAATAAAACTGCACCTACTGCTCCCTCACTGGCGTCCTCTGCTACAGAAAATGGTCTGTCAAAATCAGGAGATTTTAACAGGGCAATGGCATTAGCATCTCCTTTAAATTTTCTAAAGCTGCCTGACAATCTTTAGTCCACGCAAATTTTTCCCCTTTCTTCAAAAGGTTGGTTAAAGGAAGAGCAACCTCAGCAAAATTTCTGCAAAATTTCCTGTAATATCCTGCCATTTCTAAAAACCTTCTCACTGCTTTCTTGCCATTGGGAATAGGAAACTTAGAAATTGCATTCACCTTAGCTTGAATAGGTGCAACTTTGCCATGGCCAACTACATGACCCAAGTATGTTACTGTGGGATTTGCAAATTGACTCTTTTCTAAATTAACAGTTAAGTTGGCTTTAGATAATTATGCAAACAATTTGTCCAATTCCCTTAGATGTTCTTCCCATGTATCACTTTTTGTGACCAAGTCATCAATATAAGCATCTGTATGAGTTAACCTTTAGATAACCGAATTAATCATCCTCTGGAATGTTGCAAGGGCATTTTTCATGCCAAAAGGTAACATATTATACTCGTATAAACCGGATGGAGCTACAAAAGCTGAAATATTCTTTCCTCTCTAAGTTAAAGGCATGCACCAGTAACCCTTCAACAAATCCAACTTAGTAAGAAATTTAGCTTTGCCAATTTTATCAGTGCAGTCATCTATTCTCAGAATAGGATAAGCATCTGTTTTAGTTACTGAATTAACCTTCCCATAACCTGTACAGAACCTTACTGTTCCATCTGGTTTAGGTACCAGAATACAAGGAGAACTCCAATCTGAGTTCGAAGGTCTAATAATGCCATTCCTCAACATATATTCCACCTCCTGATCCATGATTTTACTCTTCTGTATGGTGCTGTTTTATGGGATTTGCCTCTCTTAGATCTACATCATGGTAAATCACTGATGTCTTTTTTGGAACATCAGGGAACAAATTTGTGTATTTCAAAAGTAATTCTTTCAACTGCATCTGCTCTTATAACTTAAGATGGCCTAACATTTCTTCCAAATTTTCCAAAATTGTTTAGTTAGACAGGTGCACAGGAACCATGGTTTCTTTAAGGTTACCATCACAAGATTCTGTTTCCATAATCTTATGATCCACCACTTCCTCCACTCCATCAACAGCCAACACCTCTGATACAGATTGTTCTCCACTACCCTTATTATGAGGATAAGGTTTCATTAATAATTCTCCTTCTGAGTCATATCTACAAGCCATTTCTTTAATCTCCTGTTCAGTTACTGCTTTCTCCCTTAAGCTAACAAGATCTGCATCTATTTTCTGTTGCTCAATTAACTCTTTCCTTGACTAAGAGAAATCCTTACTCTCACAATGACCCTGCTCTTTCAAAAGTACTTCAGAAGTACTGGGAAAATCTTTATCCACTGGATTTTCTTCAGCTGTCATCATTTTTCCTTGTCGCAGACCTGGTTACCGCACACGCAGGATATATCTCACCATCCGCTCTAACCACATCCTTTCTAGGCAGATATTTCATTCTTAAAACTGACCCAACTTTATCCTCTGCCAAATCATTCCCCAACAAAAATGAGACAGCCTGCATGGTTAACTTTGGAATTACTCCTACTACAACAGGTCCTTTGACTAATTCTGAACTCAGGACAACCTTGTGAAGTGATATTAACTCAGCCTCACCTCCAACACCTTTAATCAAAGTTGTCTCCCCTGTGTCAGTCCTTTGATTCACAGTTAAAACACTTTCCAACACCAATGACTGAGCAGCCCCAGTATCTCTAAAAATTTTAACTGGAACCTGTGATTCTCCCTCCTTTATTGAGACAAAGTCCTCTGACACGAAAGGCTTGAAAACATCCATGACCCCCTTACCAGGATTGGCACCTCTGCTTTCCTTAAATTCCAATGTTTGTATACGTGTTCTGGTAAAACCTCTTTTTCTCTTATCTTTTTCAAGACTAGACAATTCGCAATCAAATGACCAGATTTCTTACAAAAATGACATACAATTCACAGAGCTATTGACCCCCTTCCTGTTTTCTCTTTTGTCCTCCCTCCCTTATCCACTGTATCACGAATAAAAGCTTTCACGACTGGAGGGAGAAAGCATGCTTTTATTAGCTTATAACTGAGGGTAGGGTCTCTCAGTAGTCTTCAGAAGGGTTTTGGGTTTAGACGGGAAATCAGGGTTATATGTGAGCAGATGGGGGTGGAGCCAGCCATCAGCACAACACTCTGCCAGTGAATCCTGTGGGCCTGTGCTCTTCCCTCTGCCCCTCCTCCCCCACCATACTTTTCGGCTCCTGTCTACATTTTGCTCATATCTGGATGAACGGCTTAGGCCCAAAAAGTTGGTTATGTATCTTTATCTTTGCTATGTGACCAGTTGAGTTTCTCCAGCATTGTGTATTTACCACAATCACTTTATCTTCAGACATTAGTGTTTCTGTCCAGCAATCCTTTCTTTGGAGTTTAAATGTGCAGATTTGCTTTGGAATAGAATTCTTTGCTTTTTACCAGTATTTAATTGGACAAAATTTATTGCTTACAAAACGACTGATGTTTGACAACAATGCAGTCAAAATGGAATCACTGGAAGAATCAAGGCAGGGGCTAAAGTGGTGCATTTAGGTTCTATCTCTGTTGACGTGGAATCGAATCCACCTGTGACCAGACTGAAGGAAACAAACGGAGAAGATAGAAGAGAAGCCTGCAGGATGGTTGAGCAGCTCTTATTTGTCATTCCTATTGACCCCAAGGCTTGACAATGTATAGTCCTTGAGGGAAGCTCGTGTAGTAATTGCAGGGGTACTGGCAGAAATATTTAAAATATCTTTATCCACTGGTGAGGTGCTGGAGGATTGGAGGGGAGCTCACGTTGTTCCAATGTTTAAAAAAAGGCTCCAAAAGTAACCCTGGAAATTATAGACCCGTGAGCCTGACATCATTAGTAAGTAAATTATTCTCAGACAGAATGTATGTATGTGTGTACACATATACAAGTATTTGGATAGCCAGGGACTGATTAGAGAGAGGCATCATAGCTTTGGGGAAGATAGGTCATGTCTAAGCAATCTTTTTTCAGGGAGGTTACCAGGAAAGTTGACGAAGGAAAGGATCTCTACATGGACTATAGTAAGGCCTTTGACAAGGTACCACATGGGAGGTTGGTCAGGAAGGTTCAGGTGCTCAGCATTCATGGTGATGTAGTAAACTGGATTTGACATTGGCAGGATGGGAAAAGCCCGAGTGTCATGGTGGATGATTGTTTCTCAGGCCGGAGGTCTGTGATTAGCGATGTGCTTCAGGGATCAGTGCTGGGACCATTGTTGTTTGTCATCTATATAGAATGATAGAACACCACAGCACCGAAAACAGGCCATTGAGCCCTTCTAGTCTGTGATGAAACATCATTCTGCTCATCCCTCAGACCTGCACCCATTCCATTACCCTCCAGACCTCTCCTATTCATGTATCCATCAATTTTATTTTAAAATGAGCCCGCATTTACCACATGAGATGGCAGCTTGTTCCACACTCCCACCAGTTTCCCCTTATGTTCCCCTTAAACCTTTCCCCTTTCACCCTAAAGCCATGTCCTCTTGTATTCATCTCTCCTTATCTAAGTGAAAAGAGCCTATTCACGTTTACTTGTCTATACCTCTCATAATTCTGCAAACCTCTATCAAATTTTCCCTCACCCTTCTGACCTGTTTAATTTTTCCCTGTATTCCCAGATCCCTTTGTTCCTCCACACTCCTCAGTGCCCTACCATTTACCGTGTATGTCCTTTCTTGGTTTATCCTTCCAAATTACAACATCTCACACATGTCTGCACTAAATTCCATCCACTATTCATTGGCTCATTTTTCCATCTGGTCCAGATCGCTCTGCAAGCTTTAAATCCTTCCTCGCTCTCCACAACACGTCCAATCTTAGTGTTATCAGCAAACTTGCTGATATAATTTATTACATTATCATCCAGATCATTGATGATAGACAACAAACAACAATGGTCCCAACACCGACCCCTGACTTGTTATGTGCACGGTTTCATAACTCCAAAGGAAATGGGTCAATGACAAGTTTTCTCAAGCAAAATATTTCAATAACAATTTTCAACCTTCCCTTCCCATTTACATTCCACCTTAAGCAATCCTTTACTAATCACAGAGCACTCATGTCATAGGGATTACTTAAAGTGGTATGTGAATGGAAAGAAAAAGTTTGAGAACCACAGTTTTAATCCCTCGTCCTGCGTCTGTGATCCATCACGTAGACAGCACCCTCCCGTCCCCCGTTCCAACCTGCACGTTTGCACTGTCGTGTGTAGCTCCGAATACATGGCATTGCTTCCAACGCAGGTCAGTACGCGACCGCAACAGTATAAATCCGAGAACGTGGGTTAAGGGTGAAAGGGGAAAAGTTTAGTGGGAACATGAGGGGCAACTTCATCTCACAGAGAGTGCTGGGAGTGTGGAATGAGCTGCCAGATGAAGGGTGAATGCAGGCTCAATTTTAATATTTAAGAGGGATTTTGACATGGGTGAGAGAGGAATGGAGGGTGAAGAGCTGAGTGCAGGTCAGTGGGATTCAGCAGAAAAATGGTTTGGCACAGACTAGAAGGGCTGAAGGGGCCTTTTTCTGTATGGAATGTTCTATGTTTCTACTCTTGAATACAGTTAGATGGCTAACTATGAACAATTTCACCAAGTTAGACAGTGCATGAGGTTTGAAAGGAAAACAGCTTGTTGATTATTTCAAAGAATGTTCAAAAATCTTAAGAAATAATATCTTTCATTAGGTTAATGTCGCAACATGTATCTAAATAAAATCAGATAACAATATGCCTCAGATCCATAATGTTGTATTTTATTTTTGCCTTCTCCCCTAATTGGATGGATTTGCTGCATCCAGCCACACAATTTGCAGCAAGACTTTGATAAGTCAATTTGATTAGAAGGGGCAGAGTAAATGGTCAAAGTTCTCTGAATCCCTGAGACAACGCAATATAGATATGCTCTCTTGATCCATCAGGGACTATGTAGTCTAAACATTTTTCCTTCCATTATGTGCCTGACATCAACAGAAATTCTAGATTATATTTTCTTATCCAGTGACATTAATGGCAATTACAAACCCCTCTTCTCGTGGGTGATATCAACAGAAATCTAAAGTCTACCCATTGGGTATTGAATGTAATGATCCTCTCCGATCATTTTGCTTGGATACCTTATTCATTTATGTAATGTTGCCTTCCCTGAGACTGCCATCATTTATGATCTGCCCCAATTACACTGGAGAAAGTGGTGGAGAGCTAAAAGTCTTGACCAGCTGAGGTGGGTGTGGTGAGGGAACTCTCTCAACCCTGATGGCTTGGGAGTTCTGGAATTTTTATCTTGTGGCAGAATCAGATACATTTCCATTTATCCATTTATGTCAAAGGATCTCCAGGTGCAGAAATAATAGGTCAACATCCAACATCAACTACGTCAATTGATATATATTGAAAGTAGCCATTGTAATGTGATCCAAAGGCTGGGAATGCTACAGCAAATTAAATTTTCGAGATTAGAATTCACTTTTCTTTGTTTCTTCTTTGGGGATTTTCTGGATGCGGAGGGGGGAAGAAAATGATTGGAAAAAAGCATGTATTGATTTTGATATGTAAAATGTTATAGTTCTGTACGTAATTTTGTTACATGTGCTAATAAAATAAAATTTGAATAACAAGATTAGGATTGTTGGGAAGGATATCAATGCACATGTATCAAAGGTGGGTAAGACAAGTTGGGATCTCATTAGCCATCATCTACCTTAGCCATTCTCAATGGTGGGGGTGGGAGTGGCCACAGTACATTTAAGTAAAAGCCTTGCTTTCTTTTCACCTCATAGATCATTAATATTTTTTAATGTTTTTATGCAGTCGGTAGGAGAGAAATACGGAAGAAACCTAAACCAACTGCCTCACAGGGAAGGTGGACCCATAAATTTTCCTTAGGGGGCCATATCAAAAAAAAAAATGGTTGAGAATGGCTGGTTTAAGTGCCTGGCAGAACATGGTGGAGGACTGAATAGTTTATTCATATTGTTCCATTCCTAACCGGGTAGAAGCAGTGATCAACATCATTTATTTTTGTAGCATTTGGTAAATGTTATTGCAAGGTTGTTTGCAGCTGTCATTAATCATTTCTCTTCAGTTCCATAAAATTAAAAAAAAGCTCTATGTATTAGATATTTAAAAATATAAACAATGTTGTGAAGGGAACTAAATCCAGTAATTGAATTTCAGGTTTCTGCTGATGTTCATGTTACTTTCTGGATTAAATTACAGCCTTGAAACTCTTTCCGTGGCTCCCATTAGTTCATATTAACTTCTCTGCAGTGAGTTATCACATGTTTGGGAAACAAAACAATCATGTTTGCCCAGGGAACTCATTAGAAATATCTGTGGTGAAGCAATGATAATAATGCCAGTTATTTTGAGAAATGTAATGGAAAAATCACCAGATAATAATTGGTTTGAAGTAACAGTGGAAGAAATGCAAAATAATATCAATTTATACATTTACAACTTTGGTTCTTGTCCTTGTGATTTTTTTTAAAATAATAAAGCCTAACAATATTAACTGGGTGCAGACAACCATAAAATATAGGAGGAAGGAGAACCAGCTGGTCCTTCAAGCTTGTTCTGCCATTGAATAAGATCATGGCTGACTTGATCATGGCTGACTTGATCTTGGCCTCAACTATGCTCTCCTCTTTTTTCTGCAAAACTGCACTGTAGACACAAAAATCTACTCTAGCCTTGAACATAATCAAGTCCTGAGTCTCCACAAGTATAATTCCCAACACTCCCGTTCATTTGTGTATGAAATTACAACCCCCTGTTTTATTGAATGATTCTCGCTTAGTGGGGAAACATCCTCACAACGCTGACCAAGACAAACTGCCTCAGAATATTGTAGCATAAATGAAATATATTTTTTCTAATCTCCAGTTAGTTTAGTTATAACCTTTCCTCATGGAACAATGCCTTCAACCCAGGAATCGACAATGCACATTCTCTGAATAGCCTTCAGTGGAAGTGCAATGAATTTTGGCTGATAGCGGCACATGGAAGATATTGAACCGACCTCCTATCATTTGCTTTTAATTTCATTGCCTTTTAGAGTCATGTGATAGTATGGATTCTATAACCGATGTGTATATATGTGTACTTTGTAGTATAGGATGCTGTGATTGGCTGAGAGTGTAGCCACGCCTACTGGCAGGTCTTAAAGGGTTGCTCCTAGCCAGACCCAGATCATTCTGGACTGGTCGACCTACATGTGATATACTCCAATCTTTTGTTTAATAAAAGACTTGGTTTGGATCAACAAGCCTTTGATTCTGTTGACGTGCACTACAAGTCATTAAGTCAAACTGAAAGAAAATGGGTCATTTCAACCATGCTGTCTAGTGTGCCCCCATCTATATTAATCCCTTCTTTCAGCATTCGACTTGTGGCCTTCTGTTCCTCGGCCTTTTAAGTGCTCAATTACTCATTTCTCAAATGCTGTCCACCACTCTCACAGGTAGTATATTCCATATACTTGACACACTCTGAGTGAAAAAGGTCCACCCTAGATCCCCTCTAAATCTCTTACCCCTTGTCTTAAATGTATGCCCTCTTGTTTAATCTCTCTTTTATATGGGGAATAGTTTCCTGCAGTTTATATCATTCATAATTGTTACATACCTCAATTATGTCCCCTCTTAACTTCTTTGGATCCAATCAGAACAGTCTTGACTCCTAACTGGAGTGCTTTATCCCAGGCAACATCTTAGTGTGTCTTCTCTGCACTCTCTCCAGAGCCATCCCATCGTTTCTACAGAGTGGTGGCTAGCACTGCATACAGGACTCCAGCTGACGTCTGACTAATGTTTTATGAAGTTGGAACATAACCTCTTTGCTCAAGATTTAATTGCCCAAATTGATGAAGGCCAGCATCCCATAAACAGTACCTTCTAAGCCACCTTATCTAACTGTACTGCCATCTTTAAGCATCTTCGTACTTGTACATTCAGTGCTTCTGTTCCTCATTATTCCGTGTGATTTATAGTGTATATCCAGCCTTGTTGCTGGTCCCCTAAATGCACCAAATTACATTTATATGAATTAAACTCTATTTCACCACTACTAACCTCGAAAGGTGGTGGCCAAAGACTGACTTCCACTTTATTAATCATTCCATTAATCTTCTGCAAACTTACTGATCATTTCTCCAACATCTACATGATCGTTGCCAAGTGTATGGCAGTTCTAAAGAACTTGCAATGTACATATTTTTAAAATTCTACCTCATAATATAGTTGTTACTGGTGAGACTGGGATTTTGTTAAAGCTAGAAATACTCATCAGGTTAATTGGTGTTTTTAAGAGTGAGAACAAGCTTTACGTGGACAACTTTTCATCAGAATATTCTGTGATCCTTCCGCTTAATTAGAACTAATATTGAAGTTTCTCATCTCTGTGTGGTTTCATCCTCCTAACTTCAACAAGGAAAATCTATTCCATTGGACAAGCGATAACAGCAAATGGGAATCGGATGTGTTTATCTTCTTGGCACAAGACTTCATGAACTTGGATTCAATGTGAACAATTCCCAGGGCATTCACAGCTCACATTGAAATTTGCTCCATTCCCTGCCCACATCTCAAGTTAGTGGATCTTTCATGGCATGGGAAGTTGAGGAACATTTCTTCTCCTATGTCTCTCAATTGCGCATGTTGGTACTCTGGGGATTTTAAAAAATCTTGTTTTCTCCACTTGGCATACTACATGATAGACACAGACCACTTGGCAAAGAGTACCAGTGCCAGTCTTTGGCAGTGATGTCTGAAGACCCATTTATCTTCTCGCCCAGTCCTATAAATGTTTCCTTTTTTAATGTGCATCTGTAATGGAGGATTTAGACCAGCTGATGCAAGAAGGGATGCAGTTGCATGAGAAGACATAATCTCAATTCCACTATGAGGCCCAGGATGTGCATATTTAGTAGATACACATAAATTCCACCATGGGGCCCAGGATGCAGTTGAATAGGAAGACATTATCTAAATTTACACTATGGGGCCCAGGGATGGATATGAATCAGTAGACATTATCCAACTTCCACCATGAGGTCAAGAGATGCGGTTGTCTTTTGTTGGTCGCAGACTGTCAGGAGACCTTGAAGATAATTAAATCATTTGTTCAAAGAGAAAAGATCTGAAGTAAACAACTTTTGGGTAATATAAGCCATGGTCCCACTGCTGAAGTTTGAGACTCTCCAAGAGGTGGCAACATCTCTCAGCAAGAAGAAGAACTTCAAGATTCCAAACTGACCTCCTGGTCCGGGGAGGTGGAGAAGCTGCTACCAGCGCCCAGACAACCTACTATAAGTGCGCAGTCATCGCCTCGCTTTGGCAGTTGGGACCAGTCCAGGCATTGATAAGTATAATTGGGAAGGGCTTGCATATTGTAGTGTGAATTCAGCTTCAGACTTAGTAATAAAGACTTGTATAAACTGAACTGCTCTCGGTGTGTGTGTCTATTTTCTTTTGGTAGCTTGAACACTGTGACCAATGTAAAACGAACAAAGTGAGAGGTACAAGTTTACCCAAGACAGCATCTCATCACCTTTTATTAAAGTCACTGATAAAATGGAATTCATGGTTAGCGTAGCATTTGTGCAAAGCTATTCCAGCGCTAGTAAGGCAGATTCAAATCTGGCATTGTCCATAAGGAGTTTGTACATTCTCCCTGTGTCTGAAAGGGTTTCCTCTGGGTGCTTCAGTTTCCTCCTACCCTTCAATACATACGGGGTTGTAAATTGAATGTGTGTAATGGGGCAGCATGGGCTCATGGGCTGGAGGGGTCTGTTACCATGCGAATCGTCTAAGCTATAAAAAGAAAATCCGCTTCTTCTCCCAGATTTTTGACAGTGCATTCTAGATTATGGCAACTCGTGTGTTCTCTTTCATTCCACACTGTTTCCAATCTCCTTTTTCTTGCCACCTTTTTGAAACGTATTCGTAGGTTAAGATTTAGTTTCATCTCTGCCAGTAGACAAAGTCCACAATGATGGAAACATGTCTTACCAGTAGTGTCTGCAGCTGGAATCATCCATCGGAGTTTGGAGACAATTTAGCCCTCGACAACTCTCTTTCTAGCTGGCCCATCACCACTCATAATTGGTTTTACTCTTTGCTTTCTTGTCTATTAATACATTATCTTTGAACTCCCATTTCCTTTATTTTGTTGCCTTTCACATATCCTCTTTACTCTAGGGATTCCTTGAATTTGCACCATTTAAACTTACCTCTCCCTTGTTCCTAAAGACCTTTTTATAGTGGTTAGAAAAAGTGAATGTAAAGGTGTATATTCACCGCTTTCACATCGCTGCCCCTACCTTTATGAAAACACTGATGGCTGATGTTGGATGTGGATTCTGATCCTTCCAGTGGTTAGTCTCAGAGATGGAGTGAGTCACTTTGCTTCATTCCATAAAGGCAAAGCCGCTGAAGACGGCAGCTTAGGGCTAGACTGATGACGTTGTCAGCCCACAGTCAGGAGCCACCACCAGGGGCTTCCACAGAGATTGGTGATGGGGTTAGGGCTCTCTCCTGCCACCCGGAAATGTCATCTTCCCACTCGCCATCCGCCCCTCGATCCTTCACTGAGACAGGCCAGAGGGAGGCAGACAAGGACATGACGGAGCCCAGCAGGGTGAGCCTCTTTTGGTTTCAACGCAGGATCAATGGGCATCTTTGTTACCCATAATCCCCCACGCAGTTGGAACCGCTCTGGGAAATGCAGAGGGATTATGGGTACCAAAGGCGGCCATTGCTGGGCACGTATTTTTATCCTCATGGCGACGGGTGGTGCTACTGGCACCATTTGCCCTGCCTCCCTCAGCTCTGGAGGTCGGCTCCCAATGCTGCTCTCCATAAAAGCAACACTGAAGCAGCCTTATAGGCCTTCTCCATAAAAGCAAGTCCACCTTTTCTTCATCATTCACCCAGCTGCAATGCAGCTTCACTCCATAAAAAGGCCTTTTGTTGCTAATCTCGCTTTTAAGCCACCATTCATTTCCTCCATTTGAAGCCATTCCTTGCAGAGTGGAGGTTATTAGAGGCTATAAATTACTGCAGCTAACATTACTCATTTTTCTCCATTATTTCCACTATCTCATTGCCCAGTTCTCTTCAACAGGGTTTCATTTCTTCCACGATTTATTAACAGTCAGGAAGTGTTGACTAGATGACCTCCTTCGTCACTCTTTATTTATTTTTTTATAAATATATTTTTATTTATTTTTTATAAAGTCTCCTTTCTTTTCGAGATATGGCCACTAATTTTAAATCCTCCTTATGGCACCAAGTTGATAAATTGAGGCACAAATGAAAGGAGATGAAAGTTCTGGAGCAAACTGTCCATGATATTGGCCGAGTATCCAGAGTGGGTCCAAACACTGGCCATGACCTATGTGCCAACTGTTGGCAGTTCCACCGAGCAAACCTTCGTCATAAAGCCTGACATCAATTTACACCAGCATTGGAGCCAAACATCTGCTCACAGCAAAGTTAAAAGTCAGCTTCATTTATTTTTCTTGTTAGTTCGAAATATAATTTCACATTTTAAAGAATGGCCCTGCAATATGGAACATAATTAGCTTTTTTCCCCCATTGAAATTAAGGAACAGCCGAACAGAGCTCTTCATTGCTGAAATCTCAAAGTTGTAACGCAGACCATGTTTTTTGTAACTGTTATACCATATTCCCGATTGGGTTCCTGCCTCCATGCTGTACCCATCGGCTAGTCAACTATCTGAATTCCTCTGTGATTTTATCACCACTGCAGAAATGACAGGAAGGCCAATTACTCCATTTACATGGTAACAAAGTCAGGTTTGAATTGAATTAGCAAAGGTACTGAATTAACTGCAGTATGTAAGTACTACAATTTGCTTGCTGCAAATTGGTTGCAGAACAAAATCTCCCACCTCCACAGTGTAAAACATCTAGAAACAGCAGTAAGTGGATATATGGCTTCGTCTACACCCTGGCACCACTGAATCACCCAGGCTGCGATGCAAAGCAAGATATGTTGAGGTCTTGCATTCTGCTGTTTTAGATTGAAGCAGACTGTGTCATTCGAGCTTTATTCATTAAATGAAATTAATGGAGTTTACATTTCAAACACTGAGTAAAAAAAATAGTGTAGGTCCCATTTGGGTTGCACTGCCGCGCCTTTTAGTGACGGCACAGTTGGCATTGTGGTTAGCGCAACACCTTTACAGCCAGGGCCGGATTAAGTTAGTGGTGAAAGTCGTACATGCTGTGGGTCCCGGATTTTCAAGGGCCCCCGTGTTTATGTACCATGAATTATGAAAAACATTTTTGCTTTCATCTTTGTACAGCAGCTAGGAGACATCACACTGATAGTCTGTGTTAATAACCCTGCAAAGGTGATAATCGGCTAAAATTGCTAACCTTAAATTTAAAGAGAGACATTTCAGCCAATTATCACCTTTAGTCAGGGTTATTAACACAGATTATGGGGGGTTATATCTCAGCTGCTGCAGGTTGCACAATTGTGCAGCGGCTATAAGATACCACACTGATAGTGGCCCCTCCCCATCTAACTTGTGCTGCTGTCACATTTCTGCTCACCACATCTGTGCCCGCTGCTGACACGATTTAGGACCGCGCAGATGCCAGCCGGCACTATTTGGGGCCCCTTTAAAATAAATGCTGAACTCTCTGCAAAACCTTAATCCGGCACTGATTACGGTGCAAGCAATCGAGACCAGGGTTTGAATCCCACTTTGTCTATAAGGAGTTTGTACGTTCTCCCCATGTGCTTGTGGTTTCCTTCCACCGTTCAAAAAGTATAAAATTCGAACAACAGGGAGAAATGTGCAGCCTTTGGAACTTGCATTTCGCTCTGTGAAGAGTTGAATATTTAGGTAGATGGGAGAAGTGAGGTATGAGTGGTGAGTTGACTCGAATTTTGTCTGAGCTACTATTTGCTCCTGTGAACGGGATTATAATAACTGATTTGGGAGGGAGGGAGAAATGGGAAAGTTAATCAGATTAAACCTTCGTAATGCACCAGCAATAAGCAATCTGATAGAGGAGCTTAGTGGGCCGAGCAGCATCAGGGGGAGAAAAAGAGAGGTCGATGTTTCAGGTTAGATCCCTTTGTCAAGGCTTGTACGGAGGAAGGAAACCTGGCTCTTGAAGGAATCTTGGTCAGAGTGTGGTCGAACCTGGAGACTGCAGATGCTGGTATCTGGGGAAGAAAACCACCAAGTTTTTTTAACTCTTCAGATGCCACCATCAGCACTCACTCTTGTGTCTTCAGGAGTTAAAAAAAAAAATAGCACGTCAACCCCTGCACAAAATAGTAGGGGAGCTAATTGACTAATCTCACCTTGGTGTTATAAAGTGCTGTGATTTATCTGCTGATAATCCTGGAAATAATTAGCGCCTCCCAGGATTTCTGTGGAAAGAGAATTTAGCTCTTTAGGCTGATGATCTGTTTGCAGAAGTTTCCATATTTTCAGTGAGTAAATTAAAATTGTAACGATCAGTCATTGTCACTCAAGGCAAGATTTTAATTGCACAGCTGTCTGATTTACAGTGGTGTCTGGCATTGAAATTATCCCATGGTTCCCAAGCTTTGCCTGAACACTATCTTTTATGAATGTTTCTACCACTGAAAAGTCATTGGGCCACAGTTAGAAACAAAATGTTGAAAATCATTCACTCTGATAGGGTGGTATTATAAACTGTCCGAGAGAATTGGAGGAGCAAATCTGTAGAGAGACAACAGACCCATGTAAGAAGCAGAAAGTTCTGATAGTGGGAAATTTAAACTTTCCGCATGCTGACTGGGACTCCAACACTTTAAAAGGGCTGTTTGGCTTGGAATTTGTCAAATGTGTTCAGGAAAGATTATTGAATCAATATATCGAGGTATCAATGAGAGAGAATGAAATAACTTCATCTACTATTTAGTATTAGGTCAGGTGACAGAAATGCGGTACAACTCTGATTGTCCGAAATCAGATTCTCTGAACTCCTCAATTATCCGGAATGTTTTAAAAATTTTGGATGAATGAGGATATCTGAAACATATCAGAAATCCTCATTTATCTGAAATTTTTTTGGAGCCGAACTTACTGTGGACTTCGGGCTCCCGGCGGCGGTGCAGACCTTAGGCAGCAGCGGGGACATTGGACTCCTGGTGGCAGCAGGGACCTTGGAGTCCATGGCAAGAGCGGGGGCTTCAGGCTCCCAGGCAGGAGTTGGGGCCTCAGTGGAGAGGTGTCGGGGATTGGCAGCGGCCGGCATTGTTTTGGTGAAAATTAAACATTAGTTAAATGGTTAAAAAGCCTTTCCTTGTTGCTTGTTGTTGTTTAAGCACTGTTAAATGTGATTTGCTGTTGCTACTGGACTGTTTAAAAAAAAATGAACGGTTCTCCAAAACACCATTTATCCGACATAGGTATGGTCCCAACCATTTTGGGTCCAGTGACCATAATGAGATTAGTTTCAAGTTAATTATGGATAAAGATAAGTCTAGTCCTCGAGTTTAGATTATAAATTGGAGTAAGGGCAATTTTGTGGTAATGAGATAGGATCTGGGAAGAATGGATTGGGATAAGTTGTTTTCTGGCAAGGATGTGTTCAGTGAGTGGTAGGCCATCAAAGGTGAAATTTTGAGAGCTCAGAGTTAACAAGCAGAGGGACCCTTGGTTTTCAAGGGATATCAGCGATCTGATTAAGAAGAAAAGAGGTGTTTAGCAGGTATAGGCAACAGGGAGCAAATGAAGAACTAGAAGAGTATAGAAAATTTATGGAAATACTTAAGACAGAAATCAGGAAGGCAAAAAGAAGACATGAGGTGGCTTTGACAGATAAAGCGAAGGTAACCCAAAGGGTTTCTACAAGTATGTTAAGAGTAAAAGGATAGTAACGGACAAAATCGGTCCCCCGGAAGATTAGAATGGTCGTCTATGTGTGGAGCCTAATGAGATGGGGGAAGAGCTAAAACAGTTTTTTTTTTGCATCAGTAATTACTCAGGAAACTGGCATAGTATACAAGGAAGGAAGGAAGGAAAACAAGCAGTAGTGGCATGGAACATAGAGATTAAAAAGGAGGATGTGCTTGCTGCCTTACAGTGAATAAAGGTGGATAAATCCCCTGGGCCTGACATGATATTCCCTCTGACCTTGAGGGAGACGAGTGTAGAAATTACATGGGGCCATGGCAGAAATGCTTAAAATGTCCTTAGCCACGGGTGAGATGCTGGAGGATTGGAGGGTAGCTCATGTTGTTCTGTTGTTTAAAAAAAGCTCCAAAAGTAAACCAGGAAATTACAGGCCAGTGAGCCTAACATCAGTAGTAGGTAAATTATTGGAGGGTGTTCTGAGAGATCAGATATACAAGTATTTGGACAGCCAAGGACTGATTAAAAATAGTTCGCATTAGTTTGTGAGTGGTAGGTCGTGTTTAACTAATCTTAGTTTTTTGAGGAAGTTACCAAAAAAATAGATGAAGGAAAGACTGTGGATGTTGTAAACATGGACTTTAGTAAGGCCTTTGACAAGACCCCACATGGAAGATTAGTCAGGAAGGTTCAGGCATTAGGTATCCTCGGAGAGGTTGTAAACCTGATTCTAAATTGGCTGAATGGGAGAAGACAGGGAGAGGTAGTAGATGATTGCTTCTCAGACTGGAGGCTTGTGACTTGTGGTGTCCCTCAGGGGTCGGTGTTGGGACCATTGTTGTTTGTTGTCTATCATCAATGATCTGGATGATAATGTAATAAATTGTATCAGTAAGTTTGCTGATGACACTAAGATTGGACGTGTTGTGGAAAGCGAGGAAGGATTTCAAAGCTTGCAGAGCGATCTGGACTTGATGGAAAAATGGGCCAGTAAATAGTGGATGGAATTTAATGTAGACAAATGTGAGGTGTTGCAATTTGGAAGGACAAACCACGGTAGGACATACACAGTAAATGGTAGGGCACTGAGGAATGTGGAGGAACAAGGGGATCTGGGAATACAGATGCATAATTCCCTGAAAGTGGTGACACAGGTAGATAGGTTTGTAAAGAAAGCTTTTGGCATCTTGGCCTTCATAAATCAAAGTATTGAGTACAGGAGTTGGGATGTTATGGTGAGGTTGTATAAAACATTGGTGAGGCCAAATTTAGAGTATTGTGTGTAGTTCTGGTTGCCTAACTACAGGAAGGATATCAGTAAGATTGAAAGAATGCAGAGAAGATTTACTAGGATGTTGCCAGGTCTTCAGGAATTGAGGTACAGAGTAAGATTAAACAAGTTAGGACTTTATTGCTCAGAGCGTAGAAGAATGAAGGGGAAGTAGAGGTGCTGACGTGCTTTCTTCATGATGCCATTGGTGTGTTTATAACATTATGAGGGGTATAGACAGAGTAAATGTGAATAGGCACTTTATACTTAGATAAATACGAGTGGAAATGGCTTTAGGGTGAAAGGGGAAAGGTTTAGGGGGAACATTAGGGGGAAATACTTCACTCAGACTGGTGGGAATGTGGAACGAGCTGCCATTTGATGTAAATGTGGACTCACTCTTAAGAATAAATTGGATAGATACATGATGGGAGATGTCTGGAGGTTATAGACTGGGAACAGGTCAATTGGACTAGCTTAATAATGTTTTGACACAGACAAGAAGGGCCAAATGGCCTGTTTTCTGTGCTGTAGTATTCTATGGTTCTTTTATTCTGCTTCATCCAATGCACGGTTGTTGGGGGACATTATAGAAATGGCTGGAAGTGACCCTCATGCTGGGAGGCAGGGAGCCAATCAGTTCAGATTCAGATTTATTGTTAGAGTATCTACATGACATCACATACAACCCTGACTTTCCTTTTTCCTTCTGGCATGGCAGAATTACCACTAATTCGTAGTGCCAAAAATAACAGTAAACAGTGTTTACATGTATACAAATAAAAAAACTGGACAATAAGAGTCCTTAAATTAGTCTCTGATTGAGTTTGTCATTGAAGAGTCTGATGGTTGGGGAGTGGGGGGTGGTGGGGGTGGGGGGGGGGGTGTTGTAGCTGTTCCTGAACCTGGTTGTCTGCGTCTTGTGGTACCTATTCCTCTTTCCTGATGATGGCAGCAAGAACAGAGAGTTTGCTGGGTGGTGTGGGTATTTGATGATTGCTGCTGCTTTCTGATGGCAGTGTTCCCTGTAGATGTACTCAATAGTGGGGAGGGTTTTGCCTGTAATGTTCTGGGCTGTGTTCACTACCTTTTGGAGGGCTTTACCCTCAGGGGTGTTGGTGTCCCCATAGCAGTCCATGATACAGCCGGTCAGCACACTTTCCACCACACCTCTGTAGAAATTTGCCAAAGTTTCTGGTGTCATACCAAACCTCCGCAAAGTCCTGAGGAAGTAGAGGTGGTGACGTGCTTTCTTCATGATGCCATTGGTGTGTTGGGTCCAGGAAAGATCCTCTGAGATGATGACTCCCAAGAACATAAATGTGCTCACCCTCTCCACCTCTGATCCCCAAATAATCACTCGATTGTACACCTCTGGCTTTCCTTTCCTGAAGTCAACAATCAGCTCCTTAGTTTTGGTGACACTGAATACAATGTTGTTGTTGGTGAACCATTCAGCCAAGTTTTCAATCTCCATCCTCTATGCAGACTCATCCCCTTCCTTTATACAACCCATTGTCGTGGTATCGTCAGCAAATTTGTTGATGGTGTTATTGTCATACCGAGCCACACAGTCGTAGGTGTAAAGTGAGTAGAGCAGGGGTCTAAGAACACATCCCTGTGGTGCTCTGGAACTGATAGAGATTGTTCTTGTGGTCTGGAGGTGAGGAAATCCATGAACCAATTACACAGTGGGGTGTTTACTCCCAGGTCTTGGAGTTTGCTGATCAATTTTGAGGGGATGATGGTGTTAAACGTCGAAATGTAGTTAATAAAGAGCAGCCTGATGAATGCATATTTGCTGTCCAGATGTTCCAGGGCTTGGTGTTTGGCCAGGTAGATGTTGATGTAAGTGCTGCTGGTCGGTAGTCATTAAGGCAGGTTACCACACTCTTCTTGGGCACCAGTATGATTGATGCCTGTTTGAAACTAAGACTGATGACAGATGACATGAAAATTCTTTGCCTCATAATGGGCTAAGGAGATAGAATCAACTTTACAGGACACAAGAATGGCAAGGGAAAAGTCTTTGAATGAATGAAGTGTGGCATCAACTGGCTGGCAGAATCAACCTTCTGGATGTGTAAGATCTTGGCATAAATGCACTTGGTGGAAAGATTTGTCATTCCTGTCCTGTTCTTTGCTCCACATTCTTGTCACCCTTGTCCAGTCGACACCATGCAGCAATGTGAGCAGGTGTCCTTTCATCTAACCCTGCTTCTGCTCATTAAGT